>NC_134365.1:139449682-139752712 GCF_035582795.1 Mycteria americana
AGTTTCTGCAAGACGGAGATTTACTGCCCATTTACAAAGAACAAATGGTAATTACAAGACAAATATAATAATTAAACATACAAGCTCTGGAATTGTGCAAAGATACTCATTTCTTGTGGTTGAGATGCATTGTTAAGAACAACAGTGCTAGCTGAAGGGACCTTTGCAAAGATGCAACGTAATCTCCTGCAGTTACAAGGGGACATGACTGAACAGGTAAGACACAGATTCACCATTGTGTGTTCTTCGAATTGCCTCAGCCAGGATCATAGAAATGTCAATAACCTGAAAGAAAAAAAAAATCAAGAAGATAAAATTTATGGTATGCCAAGAACAATAAACTATACAGTTTATAAACAGATGAACAAACATTCAATTCACCTTTGTGCTCTCTTACCTCTTCTAGGAAGTAAAATAACATTAAAATGTTAGGTACTTAATACATACACAAGAACTGCATTAATACAAAGTACAAATTCAATTTTTGAGTAAGAAAGCATTGAATAAAATTGCTGCACAGGCATACTGCTGAAGACTTCTGTCACAGGGCATGTCAAAAAGAAACTCTTCTAGCCATCAGATGGCAGTGCCCACTTGACACAAATACAGTTTAAGGGAAGTATACCTTTTAAGTGCTTGCCTTGTTTCAATAAATACCAAATAAATTTTAAGCTTTTAAAAAATTCAATGTTGCATTAAAAAACCCAATCTTTTATGCTTTCCTCCACTCTGTACTAAGAAAAAACTCCAAAAGGGACACATGACTTCCCAGAACAATCTCATGTAAAAGCTATTGACACAAGTCAGCTTTGTATTTTCAGTTTGTTTTTTGAAAAGAAACATATGTCATTGTTATCTTGAGCATTTTCGTTAGTGTATTTACAAAAAAAAAAAAGTTGTCGTCTAAGGTTTCTGTGGCATCCACAATAACCTAACTTAAGTTCCTATGTACAAGTATTGTATGATTAATATTGATCAATTAATATTGATTAAAAAAAAAAAAAAAAAAAACAAAAAAACCCAAAAAACAAAAAACCCAGCCAATTTTTCATTTGCCACTCTTCCACAGTCAATCTGTTGCAAATACCAAATATTTTGCAATACTCTACTGTACTACCTGAATCCCCTTGAAACAGTTTTTGGCATGTTTTAGCAAGATGTTCTGCAAACAACAAAGCTGCACAGTGTATTTTAGAATATTATTTTCCTCTCAAGGCACAAATTCTAGCTTCAGTGAACAGTAAAATACAAATCCAGAGTTTAAAAACAGATGACACAAAAACACCACTGTACCTGAATTTTTGGGCAGTGTTTCATTTTCTCTTCTTGGGGGATTGTATTAGTTACCACAACAGCCTCAAACGATGCATTATTAATCCGAGAAATAGCAGGACCAGAAAAGATGCCATGAGTAAGAATGGCATAAACTTTAGTCGCTCCAGCAGATACTAACCTGTAGAACACGAAGGAAAAGTATGCTGTGATGCATGTTTACATACATGGCTAGAGATGAAGCCCGATACAAGTCTCTCTAAAATACATTTTACACACAAATTCATCCTGGAAGCTACAGGAAGATACAAATATCTACAAAATAATTCAGAGAATTTAAAACTTTTTCAGGTTATATGAATAAGTCTCATGAAAAAATAATAAATAACCGCTAATTAAATAAAAAAGTTCTTATCAGTAGCAGTGATACTGATCTAAAATGCTGCACTTTTGACCATATCAGCATAACATACAACTGAATTTCAGTACAAGTTTTCTATCTTAATCAAGCAAAAATGAAGTAGGTTGGATGGCAGCATTCACAACTCTATTCTACCTCCACTATTGCCCACCTCTATTTTCATTTGCAATTCAAACAATTCTGTTTGGAAAGAGTTTCTGAGGACAAAGAAACGTTAATGATTAAAAGCCTAGCTTACTGCAAGGTTGTGGGAAGACATGCTGCTGATCCAAGCACGCAGTGAAATGATGCAGCACAGGAGAAAAAGTTTAAAATCAAAGAACTAGAACACTTTGTAAACGAGTCAGAATCTCTTAATCTGGTTTTGACTGGCCTCTCTGCCTCCAGACGCTCAGCTATGTCCTGCTGCTTTTCTAGTCTTACAAACGGAGGCCCTGAAGAGTGGTATTTTATCAGATCATTGCATAAGCACAGTAAGATAGGAAAAAAGACAAAAACACAGAAACATCATCTCATTTTGAATGACCCAACAGAATCAAAGTCTTCTGGTCATTCTCAGCATTACACTTAGTAGCTGCAACCTACAAGGAGGATGCACTATGACAGGGTTAGTATGTACCAAGGGTGTGTACTTAAGTTTGTACTTGTGCAAGTTGATCTGCTGTATCTGAAAATACATTTCTTAATTCATCTGCTTGATATGCATCTAGGTTGCTGAGATAAAAAGAGGTCTAAGGTATTTTGGTGAGCAAGTCTAATTAAACCCAAAGTACATCTCACCTAGATCTGGCATTAATGAAAAGCACTACTTCATGCCCAGAACATGATATAAGGCAGCATCACTCAAGCAAAAGCATCTTTCTTAGTGAACACTGCAGATACATTGAAGGTTTCTGACGGTTTTTTAATTTGCTCTATAGAAATCTACTGTAGGTAAATATAGAAGTGCTTCTTTCATAACAGGAAAGAAATAAAGGCCTCCTTTTTTACAGGAATTGACTTCCTCTGTGCACAGGAGTATTAAAAAAAAAAAATCATTGGCTAGGCAATTTGTGATTTTGATCTGCAAAGGACACAGCCTAGAAGCATGCTTCGGGGTCTGAGGCAGATTAGTATGCAGATAGCAAACAACTGCACAACACCTCTGTAAAATTCCATCCAATTTCCATCAAAGTGAAAAGAAACACAAGACTACATGAAACCCTCTACCATGGGTTTTTGACATCCTTTTTATTTAGATGCAAACAGCAACCCTGCAACTAAAGACTGTAAACTAAAGACATGGGATGATCTTTACTTCAAACCACCAACAGTAATGTCTAGCTCACTTAACCTTCATCCTGTTGCTTTGACATCATTTCCCACAGCATTATCCTCGAGAAGCTGGCTGCTCATGGCTTGGATTGGCACACTCTTCACTGGGTAAAAAACTGGCTAGATGGCCGGGCCCAGAGAGTTGCGGTGAATGGAGTTAAATCCAGTTGGTGGCCCGTCACAAGTGGTGTTCCCCAGGGCTCAGTATTGGGCCAGTTCTGTTTAATATCTTTCGCAACGATCTGGACAAGGGGATCGAGTGCACCCTCAGTAAGTTGGCAGACGACACCAAGTTGGGCAGGAGTGTTGATCTGCTGGAGGGTAGGAAGGCTCTGCAGAGGGACCTGGACAGGCTGGATCGATGGGCCAAAGCCAGTTGTATGAGGTTCAACAAGGCCAAGTGCAAGGTCCTGCACTTGGGTCACAACAACCCCATGCAACGCTACAGGCTTGGGGAAGAGTGGCTGGAAAGCTGCCAGGTGGAAAAGGACCTGGGGGTGTTGGTCAACAGCCGGCTGAATATGAGCCAGCTGAATATGAGCCAGGTGGCCAAGAAGGCCAATAGCATCCTGGCTTGTACCAGAAATCGTGTGGTCAGCAGGACTAGGGAAGTGATCGTGCCCCTGTACTCAGCACAGGTGAGGCTGCACCTCAAATACTGTGTTCAGTTTTGGGCCCCTCACTGCAAGAGACACTGAGGTGCTGGAGCGTGTCCAGAGAAGGGCAACAAAGCTGGTGAAGGGTCTGGAGAACAAGTCTTCTGAGGAGTGGCTGAGGGAACTGGGGTTGTTCAGTCCAGAAAAAAGGAGGCTGAGGGGAGACCTTATTGCTCTCTACAACTACCTGAAAGGAGGCTGTAGCGAGGTGGGGGTCGGTCTCTTCTCCCAAGTAACAAGCGATAGGACGAGAGGAAACTGCCTCGAGTTGCGCCAGGGGAGGTTTAGATTAGATATTAGGAAAAATTTCTTCACTGACAGGGTTATCAAGCATTGGAACAGGCTGCCCAGTGAAGTGGTTGAGTCACCATCCCTGGAGGTATTTAAAAGCCATGTAGACATGGCGCTTAGGGACATGGTTTAGTGGTGGACTTGGTAGTGTTAGGTTAACTGTTGGACTCGATCTTAAAGGTCCTTTCTAACCTAAATGATTCTATGATTCAAATAGAGTCAGGCAGGAAGCACCACATGGACCTGTTTTGGATGCAAGACTATTTGATACTCTTATAGTGTCTACAAATATATTGGACAGGAATATAAATTCAAAATGCTCTCAACTGAGACATATTAGCTTTAGGAAGGTTTACATCCAAGAGTAGCAATGCTACAACAAATGTTCAGCAACATCAATTTAGAACATTCCTGTGCCTTCCTCCTCAGCAGTTCCTTCCCACTTCCAATGTGTGCTATTTACAATCATATGGGTGTGGGCTTTGCTACAAACAATATCAAAATACAAGATCTTTGAATGGAAGATTTAAAACCTCAGGACTCTGGCCAATTTTAGATTGCAGCCCTTGACCTCCCAAACCTAAGTTAGTAGCACGTGTTTGTATATGGGTGGACGGGCAGGAGCACTTAAGTCTAGCATTGCTCAACTGTAATACCTCACATTTGTTCTTAATGAATTTCAGTCCATTTCTCCAATTTGTCAAGATGATTTGGAAGCTAGAGTTACTGCCATACATATTGGCGGTAATAGAATTACATTAGAATAACCAAGGGATCAAGCCCAGCCAGCATGGGTTCAGGAAAGGCAGGTCCTGCTTGACCAACCTGATCTCCTTCTATGACAAGGTGACCCACCTAGTGGATGAGGGAAAGGCTGTGGATGTTGTCTATCTAGACTTCAGTAAAGCCTTTGACATGGTTTCCCACAGCATTCTCCTGGAGAAACTGGCTGCTCATGGCTTGGACGGGTGTGCTCTTCGCTGGGTTAAGAACTGGCTGGATGGATGGGCCCAAAGAGTGGTGGTGAATGGAGTTTAATCCAGTTGGTGGCCGGTCACAAGCGGTGTTCCCCAGGGCTCTGTGTTGGGGCCAGTTCTGTTTAATATTTTTATCAATGATCTGGACGAAGGGATCGAGGGCACCCTCAGTAAGTTGGCAGATGACACCAAGTTGTGCGGGAGTGTTGATCTGCTGGAGGGTAGGAAGGCTCTGCAGAGGGACCTGGACAGGCTGGATCGATGGGCCAAGGCCAATTGTATGAGGTTTAACAAGGCCAAGTGCAAGGTCCTGCGCCTGAGCCACAGCAACCCCATGCAACGCTACAGGCTTGGGGAAGAGTGGCTGGAAAGCTGCCAGGTGGAAAAGGACCTGGGGGTGTTGGTGGACAGCCGGCTGAATATGAGCCAGCAGTGTGCCCAGGTGGCCAAGAAAGCCAATGGCATCCTGGCTTGTATCAAAAATAGCGTGGCCAGCAGGACTAGGGAAGTGATCGTGCCCCTGTACTCGGCACTGGTGAGGCCGCACCTCGAATGCTGTGTTCAGTTTTGGGCCCCTCACTACAAGAAAAACATGGAGGTGCTGGAGCGTGTCCAGAGAAGGGCAACGAAGCTGGTGAAGGGTCTGGAGCAGAAGTCTTATGAGGAGCGGCTGAGGGAGCTGGGGTTGTTTAGCCTGGAGAAAAGGAGGCTGAGGGGAGACCTTATCGCTCTCTACAGCTACCTGAAAGGAGGTTGTAGCCAGGTGGGGGTCGGTCTCTTCTCCCAGGTAACAAGTGATAGGATGAGAGGAAATGGCCTCAAGTTGTGCCAGGGGAGGTTTAGACTGGATATCAGGAAATTTTTCTTCACTGAAAGGGTGGTCAAGCATTGGAATAGGCTGCCCAGGGAAGTGGTCGAGTCCCCATCCCTGGAGGTATTTAAAGGACGTTTGGATGAGGTGCTTAGGGACATGGTATAGTGGTGGTCTCGGTAGTGTTAGGTTTACAGTTGGACTCGATGATCTTAAAGGTCTTTTCCAACCTATACGTTTCTGTGATTTCTGTGATATTGAGTTGTGAAGCTACAGCTATAGGAAGAATTAATCATTTCAGGAATCAGCAATTTTTTTAAAGGCTACAGATATGACCAAAGTTCAGTGCAGTCAATAATGCCAACTTCTGTGGAAAAAACCCTACTACTACCCTGAAATGTACCAGCATAAAGCCAGCTGGAAAACCAGAAAGTAATCCTTTCTACTTAGCACTGCTAGCACCTCAGTTAAGATAGTGAGTGTACATTCAGTTTCTCATTTCAAGAAGTGGACCAACTGGAAAGAATCCAGAGGGCATCAACAACAGAGCAGAAGTCTAGAAACCATGTAGAAAGACTGAAAAAACTGAAGTTACTTACTCTAGGGGGGAATGAGAATACTTTTCAAATAACTTTCAGACAAAAGACAGGAAAACTTATTCTCACCTCCCTTGATGAAAAGGACAAGTAGTTTTATACTGAAGATGTACATTAAAGATGAATATTAAACACGCGTTGAACACTGGGGAGAAAATACTTTCCAATGTTAAATCTAGTAAAGCTTTGTGAAAGGTTGCCTAAGGAGAGTGGAAAGGCTCCATGATGAGGTTTAAGAAGAGAATGATTTTCTATCTGTCGTTTCTGCCTTGGAACTGAAAAATGCACTAGATGGTCCAAGTCCCTTCCAAGTTATAGGACTTTTTATTTATTCTGTCCTCTTTCTAAATACAGATAATATATTTCTGTAAATATTTTCTCAATTCCACGTTCTAAAAGAAGAAACAGCTTGATCACAGGACTCTGACCTATACACTCAAGGATCAGAGTGACTTCATGCTACAGAGGTCAGGTTGGGTTATAAGCATGCAGGACACAGCAACTGCATTCATCTGCTATCTGCAGGTTACAGTACAGCGAGACAGTGGACCAGTTCATAATACTTACTTTTCTGCTGCATGACATATTGTGCCACATGTGTCAGCCATATCATCGACAAGAATTGCTACTCTGTCTTTCACATCACCAACCAAGACCATTCTGTCCACTTCATTTGCCTTCTTTCTTTCCTTATGAATGAGAGCAAACTCCACATTCAGTCTGTCAGCAATTGAAGTAACCCTAAGTTACAGGAAGTAATACACCACATTTAGAGAATTACTTTAAAAGAAAGAACACGGCCATACCTGTGTATTTGTCATAAAACACAGTTTTTATGTTTCCTGGCTTTCAAATTACTGCAGCACGAACTTTTGCAAGTAATGAGACAGGTCAGAAACAATCTTAATTCATTGTTAATAAATACAAACCACAGACTCTTAAGCTATACTTGCGAAATCGATTTTTTTATTGAATTGACTTTGGTTTTCTGTCATTAAGTGCCTGGCTTTTAAAACATTTCAGCTATTCACAAGCTCTTATTAAGCTGCTGCAATACCTAGTCACACTAGATAATTTGAAGTAGAGGTAGCCTCAATTCTAAGCCTACAAGTAGTGTGCATTTTAACATCCTAACTGAAAATACCATTGCAGGAATGTGAAACCAAACCAAAGGGAAAAAAACGAACAAGTAAGTTAATAGTGATTAATAATTCTTTTAGCAGTACTTGACTAGTAATCAAGTAGCTTACTTCATTAGTTATTCCCTTAGCAATACATCTGCTTGACAAAGATCTTTTTTTAAAACTATTCAGGGTGACCTCTGGTGGCCAGACAAATCTCCAATAACAAACTTAATTTGTTACAGACTTCTGATTGCTTTTTTCAGGTTTTTTAACATACCAGAGCTGGTAGGTATAAAGACACAGGCATTACAGTACTATGCTTTTTCTTTGCTGGTGCAACCTTGTAGCCTGTCTTTTTAGAATACGTTTAGAATGTTGTTAACAAGGTTATTAACACGCACAGTTAATAGAGAATACAGTTTTGTTTCTTCACCACTTAAATATGAAGTTGTTAGTTACTGTATTTCAACAACTGGGTGATAAACAAAAAACCCAAATGTTTTTGCATTTTTTGTGAACAATAGTGTAATTTGATAGCAAGCCTCAATAACTCAGAGGCATTAAGATATCAATAGAATTTGCATGCCTTATTTCAGTCACAAAATTTAATAAGCTGTGAAAAAAAAGCAAATGGTAAGAAACAAAAAAGAATTCAGATATTTTAAATGAGTGCAAGAACATGTATTTTTAAAAATTTCTTTAATGCTTACGGATTTAAATTTTAAGACAAACTTTCTTCACATTCTATTCACTTTTCATTAATCCAAGTATTATTTTGAAAGTCTACATGTTTTAAATGGAAAGGCCAAACCATTTTCTTTACATTACTGGAGGTGAAGGAGAAGCTGTGAATTTATTGAAAGCAACATCCTCCCCTACTTCACCAGCAACTGCTTGGTTGCATTACAACAGAAAGGTACCAAAGATAGATTCTATCTATCTATCTATGTCAAATACAGTGAGAGTGGTCCTCAAAAAATAAACTCTTATGATCAACTTGATAATATACAAATATTTAGTAGGGGAAAAAATGCTGTCTTCTAACTTGAATTCTAAGAAAAGGCTGTATTTTGTTAAAAAAAACAACAACAAAACACAAACAAAACACAACTGTGAAAACAACAGTATCTAGATAGGAACAAACAAAGAAATTTAATTGACTGACTCATCTTAATTTTAGAATGCTTTCTATAGTTTATATTCTTCACATCTTTAACTTGATTAATCTAAAGAGGCACAACTATGGAGTTCTAATCAGTCTTATTTCCCTATTAATTACTAGAACATGAACACCCACAACAGACCCAAGGACTTCAATTAAAATCAAATTATGACAGTCTTTCACATTTTTCCCCATATTACATTCCAAATATTTAAAGTACTATGGGCTTACAGGATTCTTACTTCATTTGTCTTTGTTCCCATTCAGTTTTGTAGCAGCAGCACGACCAATAAAACTTGAGAATAAGCATTTCACCTCAATGGTGTGCTTTACCACCTCACCAGCCAGTGTGCTTCTGAGCTTTTCCATTAGTTTATACTCAATAGATACCGAATAAAAGATAGTCTGCTAAATGAATAATGCATGCTGCGAATGAAGCAGCACCCCAATGAACTAGCTTTTCTATTTTCACCTTTTGCCACTCAAAACAAAACTTCACTCTCTTTTTCTAGTATGCACAGCGCACAATTGGGGTCAATAGGTTTACAGCTGGAATGCAATAAAGTAAAGAAAACAGAAACATGACTCAAGCAAGCTCTTACCTAAATGCCAGCAGGTACAGTGGGGATAGGCCATATGCTTTGACAGAGAAGGGAAACTTAGGCAATTCCAGAGCGAAGCAGGAAGAGGTGCAGCAACTGGACTAAAGAAGCAAGCAGCAGGAAAAATCTCTTCCCTCCTGTGGAGGGATTCAGCTAATGAGGCCATATCCAGGGAGAGAGAAAAAGATTTTCTTTAGAGAATAGAAAGCTCCTGGATATTTTCAAGCATGAACAACATTGGAAGCACTAGTTGTTCTGTTTTTACAATGCAGTTGGATTCATCAGTGATGTACCCTATATCTTCCACAATTCATAGAGGAAAAAAGAAGACTTGACAAACTGGTTCCTTAACCACTAACTATATGGAAAACTAATAGTTTTAGGCTTGTGTAGTACCTTTTTGCACCACCTGCATCAGGTGAGACTATGATACAGTTTCTCCACTCCAAAATGTTCTCTTTAATCCACTGCAGCACTGCAGGTTCTGCATACAGGTTATCTACTGGAATGTCAAAGAAACCCTAGTCCAAAAGAGAAAAAGAGTTTCATGAATATATGTTTATGTCTTACCTGGCATGAAGACTCAGGGAAAGAATCAAGCCCTTGTTTTTCATGTGTGGTAGAACTTTAATGAGTATTTTACACTGGCCTAATTCTGCCCTCTGATATTACTATCAAATGCAGCAGAAGTTAGACAAATAGTAAGGTCTCTCAAAATCTCACCCAAGAGTAGTGAAATAAAGAACAGCTGTCCTCAAATGATATAAAAATCAGAAAAGAAGATCACCTTCAGACACTCAAGTAAATTCATGCTTGTGAAAAGCTCTCAAAAAAATCCAGTGAGTAATACTCAACTTCCATAAATTTCAACTGCTTGACATGAACAGTAGTATTTCAATATAGGGAAGATTCAAGTTAGTATTATTTGAGCAGCAGAAATGGAATCTTTCTTTCTGTGCAAGTTGTAACAAGAAATCTGTGTTAGAAATCTGTAAATAAAAACTGCTTTTTATTTGCATGACAGCTATCTAGCATAATAGGAAATTCTGATTAAAAAGAATACCAGAACTGGAAGATAAGGTATTTTCTAGAAAAAACGAGGTATCTTGAAAAGAGGTGCACATGAGAATGACAAACGATGTCTGCTCTGTGTCTGAGGAAAGAGTTTTGTGATTTGCTGGATTCAGCAGTAAGCCAGCTAAGGGCCGACAGCCTCCATCTCCACTTTTCTTAAGAGAATATTGTCCCCTTGGCTGTAACAACAAAAGTCTATCTAGGGCAATACTATAATCTCTGATCAGGCCAAGATTAAGAGAACTTGCCCCAAACCAGTATATTTTATGTTCTGGGAGCTCTTACACCAGACTTGGCAAATTCCACTGAAGACTCCAATGCACAAGTGCCTGCAAAATCACCCCATAAAATCAAGGCTGGTCTCTTTCAAAAAGGGAATTTAATTAGAAACAGGTAGAGAGACTTTCTCTGAACCCTGAGAATTACACTTCTGTACATAGCCTTTCAAAACAATGAGAAAAAACAGAGAATTAATATTAGCCTTTCACATTAATTCAGTAGAGCTCCTAGCCACAGTTAGTAAGAACTGATAGTTACCTGGATCTGAGAAGCATGCAAGTCCATGGTGATGATGTGGTCAGCCCCTGCAACTGACAGCATGTTGGCAACAAGTTTTGCAGAGATTGGGGCACGACTCTGAAGAATAAAGCACAAGAGTTTAAATTTTAAAAAAGATTTTGACTAGATGCAAGGAGTCAGAAAATTAGCTACTTTTATTGACTTTTCCTTTAGAATATTTGCAATCTAGATATGAAGAGCTCCAGATCTTTAGCCAAACTAGCCTGTCAATAGCTAATCTTGCTACTAGGGTTTTGAAACTCAGCAAAACATTTAGGACTATCTAAATTGGTTTGCACAGTCTGCCTAATAATACTTTGTAGTAATTAGACTGACTAACAAGCAGATAAAATTGGGGATATAATTTTCCAATTCTTCTATTCAAAACTTTCAGCTAGCTTTTCTATGGCAGAAAGACAGACAATCTCCATTTCTCTAAGCCACTACCCTCATTAACACCCAACTCTCAAGCAACTATCCTGTTCTAAAAAACATTGCCAAAAACGAAGATTGAAGGCAGAGTGAACCCAACTTTTGAAAACACTGCTTTAAACCAAAGTTAGTATCAAGTATTTCTTCATGATACAGTAAAGCTTGTAACAGATCCATGTTGGCAAGGGTCTTCTACCCTGGCCTATTTATTTATTCTTTTTTGCTAATTCAGGCTTAACTGTTGGATGCAACTGGGAGTCTGGAATTCCCAAAAGGGACAGGGGGGATGGAAAAAAAACAGAGAAGTGGAAAGAACAAAAGAAGAGCAAAACTCTAATTAGCAAAGTTAATGCCAACGTCAAGAGCTTTTTAAAAGTGACAAGGATGCAGAACAAACAGCAACATAAAAAAAAGAGAAGATGGAAAATCATGACTGGAGGATACCACACTTTTTTTTTTTTAGCAACTCCAAAGTTTTCTCAGATTTTTTTAAGCTCTGAAAAAAGCTATGTTGCACTAGACAGCTTTCTCTGTAACAGAAATACTAAACAAAACCTCCTGTTTTCTTTTTGCCAATCTTTAAATAAGGCTAATAGCTGGCAATAACATTAGCATGAAGGCAGAACTGCAATTCAGAGGTTCCATCTCAC
Organism: Mycteria americana; assembly: GCF_035582795.1. NCBI lineage: Eukaryota > Metazoa > Chordata > Aves > Ciconiiformes > Ciconiidae > Mycteria > Mycteria americana. The sequence goes on from NC_134365.1 coordinate 139,461,623, forward strand.
TGCCAGACTCTGTTTTTTGCTGGCACAGTATTCTCTCCTGCTACATCTCTTTATCAAACAGCCTTGTTTAGCCACCTAGGAACCCCCTCTCCCTCCACCCCATATACAGAATTACAGAGTATCTCTGCTCTCCTTCCACTGATGCTCAAGGGCATAACCTAAAATAAGCTGAACCACCGCCAATTTAACCTGGATGCTTTTCTGTCTGTGTCATATCAAGGAGCCAGTATTTTCCTCAAAACTTTTGCTAATTTAGGTGGAAACTCGGCATTTCTCTGTTTTAACCTGCAGACTGCCAACATACTTCCAGAAAAGAAACAGAGATATTGCAGTCTTTCTTATGGCTGGATCAAGTTTATCATCATCATTACAGAAATTCTTCATTTTGAAAACCATCCCTTTTGGTTTTTGTGTTTCACAGGACATCACCACCATTTGGTCTATGTGAGATACACAGAAGATATATGCAGCAGGTAGCACTTCCCTAGATCTCTGCAATTCAGATGCACATAGCTTCCATAAGAATTTGCTAGCATTAGTGCTCCAGCACGGATGATTTTCTGGTTACTGAGGACTATGCTACTCCTCATTTAAGTTCAGTTCTGTAAGGTCCAAGTCAGCCAAAGCTTTCTGGATATTTCTATTATTAGTAGTAAACTTCTGATTCATGCCATTCAAATTCCTGATCACTCCAGCTCATCTTAGCAGTACAAACTGACATTTTTAAGCTGGGCTTCAAAATATTCTCAAATCTCTGGCAACATCTAATAAAGATTAATAATAAAGAAACAAAGATTTAGTTTCTACTCTTTTGACTCTACCACAGTGTTCTCTTGTCAGGTCTTTGCAAAGATCTGGCTCGATGCTACAGCTAAACTGGACTAACAGGTGATGCTGAAGCCAGAGGTTTGCTCCCCTGCTTGTCCCGTCCCTTCTTCCCAGGCTATACGTTTCCACCACTTCCCTTGTGCTGCACACCGGGACTCATCTGAAGGCACAGCAGCCAGATAAGGCAGCTCAACTGAAGAGAAGGAAAAAGAAGATGGCAAACCAGGACCACCCCCTCTGGTAGAAATAAGCAACTAGTTCAGGCTAGCTGCTAAAGGCAAATTACATTCTTCCCAGAACATGGTTTGCCATTTCCACTCCAGCCAGCATACTGAATTTTGCTTTTATTTTTTTTTCCATTTCTGTTCAATGTGAATACCACTTAGCTTGTCTCATATATCAGTATCATGAGCATCACCATCACAAGAAAACCCCAAAATACTTTCCTGCATCAAATACTAATGTATACATTACCAGTTGGTACTTCTTTCAGCTGCTGGCCTTGCAGGCTGCCTTCCCAGAAGGAAGAACTTGAAGGCTTTACCACTAGGTAACTTGTTTTAGCAGACATGCACACATCACAGATTGCCTACGTGTTGGTGGACAGAGGGTCTTGGAAGGAAAGATAGCCAGACACCAATACCTGTTTCTCAAGAATGGGCTAATAGGAGATTAAGACAAATGAAGTTTGCAGCTATCTGATAGTTTCCTTTACACAAAATTGTGCATTAAAAGAAAACACACATGACATGTTCAAAAGGATTTAAAATTTGATTGCTTGCATAGAAAATAAGTTTTGTGCTACAACATGATCTAAATTGAAGATTATTTTAAAATCAAAGGAAGTATATTCATGGGAACCTCAGATAACCTGGCCTCATTATTCAGAAACTTGGATGACAGAGGTAGGTAAGAACTCTAGATTTTCTTTATCTTGGAGTTTGTAAGGTTTGCTTCTGATCAGAGAGACAAGAATACAAAGAGATTCACAGTATTCATTATTCCATTCTTTGACACAATTTGAGATTAGTTTCAGAATTATTAGTGTGAAACGCAACATTACATTATGTACAGAAACTAAATTGTAAAAAAATCATTGAGTTTTTAGTTCCTAAGCAAATTCCACTCTTATGTATAACAAGTTATATAAATGATTTCTTCCTTTGTGATGCATTACAGATTTATTCACAATTCTTAAAATTACCAGGCGCAGGGGGGAACCCACAAAGCTAATATAAACAACCTCACAAGAGTAACTATGCAAAGGACACATAGCTGAAAGTAAAAGTTGTCCATCAAGATTAAAGCTCTGTTGCCTTTAAGCATCTTATTACATTGTCTTGCTCAAAATGCATCACATGCATACTGAACAAAAAAAAAAAAAAAAAAAAAATCCAAGAAATCCCAAAGATTTATAACTGGAACTTTCACTTCCAAGAAAGCCAGTTGTGAAGTGTATGGATACTGAATGTTCACTAATGTATTACCTAAATTTATCGTCTCAAAAATGAGATATGCTTTGAAGCTTCAGAAGTTGACAGCCATTATCTTGAATATCCAGATAAATTTTTAACTCGAAGCTAGGAGTTTTCTAGTAGCAAATTATTCCACAGGATTACTGTCATGGCCTAGGTGAAACACAACTGAAATCAAGAAGTGAAACTGAAAATGTTCCCAGTTATACATAATGTAACCCAGTAAGTTTCACCCTTTAAGGCCATATTAATGGAAATGCATAGCGTTAGATTAAAAAAAAAAAAAAAAAAAAAAAAAAGGATACCTACCCAACGCTCCACGGACCCCTTCTACAAATCAAAAAAACAAAGTTACATGAGCTGTAGAACACCAAACTCACCTGTCACTCTACTTCTAACTTATCTCAAAGGCATCTCTGCAGCATCCTACATAAATGTGTCCTGCTTGGAAGGTTAGCATAATTAGAGGATGCATAAATGCAACTATGGCCAAAGCGCAGATACACCTGAGCTAATTTTAAATTAGCTCGCTTGTGTATCAGAAGTACTCTAGTTTATGGCAGCGCTTGATTGTGTCTAAATTAATTTACCAACTTTTCTACGATTCTCAGCAAGCCTTTTTTTTTTTTTTAAACCTCTGTTTCTCATTTAAAGCTAGTCCAGGTTTAATGCTAAAATTTCCAGAGCAGATTACCCCGGCCTTGTTCAGAATATGATTTTTTACTGCAAGGCCCTTTCCTTAAACAAATCAATCAAGAGCACTTTCATTGCTCTCAGTGACCATAACTGCAACAGAGGCATGAAGAATACAGAGTTATTTCAAGCAGCAAGGACTCAGTCTATTTAGTTCTTTATGGATTAAAGTCAACAGCTTAAAATTCAAACCAGAAAACAGCATCTAGCTAGTGAAGATTATACTGCTTCAGTTCATAGTCAAGCAAACTACAGCAATGTCTTACACCAGAGAGAAGAATATCTGTGTATAACCATAGGAAGAAAATGGCTGGCACTTTCCTGACACTTCAGGCAGCATACAAAGCTAGTGCACTCAACATGGGTCAAAGACCAAGTGATGTGATGCAATCCAACAGCGGGAGGAAAGATCTCCCTGTCAATAAGCTGCCCAATGTTGACAGCTATATTATAGCTTATTTTGCAACATGGAGGTCAACTACCAAGGTTAATTTCCAGAGACAGCAAACATTTTCTCAATTGCAAAACAGAGGTAAAAAAAAGAAAAAAGAAAAAAGAAATGGCTTGCCTAGAATTGCAGGAGAACTCAGTGACACTCAGAGAACAGTCTGGAACAATGCTCAAAATCTGTTAATCAAAATCACTCTCCTAGGCTATCCATCTTCAGACGGCATTTCCAAAAGACAAAATGCTCCTGGGTGGCATGCTGGGCCACTACACTGTGCGTTTTAAGTGTCTCTTGGAAGTCTGCCACGTGGATTTTGAGTACCCTTGACAAGGCATAACCTAGATGCATGGCAAACTTGGGATATACTCATCCTTTTCCCATACTAAGAACTTACAGGATGGTCCACCAGAATCTTCCAATATGAATTTGGAATCAAAACATAGTGAGATGCTTTCCTTCCCTTTCAACAAAACATTTATTGCTTCCCTTTCAAGCTCTTTTGATAAAAAGAAGTATTTCAGCTCTCCTGATCAAGGCAGAGCATTATTCAATACAAAACACAGCAGAAATGAAGTTCCAAAAGATGTAGGCAAAGAACAGGGAGCTACTATCTAACACCTGAATTCTGTTTTTGGAAGTATAACAAGTGGGTCTTGATAATATTAGTATGGTGCTAGAGAGCCTGCACTTAAAGAATGAGTATACTAGAAAATAACTCTTCTGTATTTAGTTTTGTTCTCAGACATCACAGGCTGAGCATTACATATTTTGTAATATCTGCTATTATTTTTAGCTTCTGCATTACTTCTCAGTCCTGTTATGTTTTATATAAAAGAATGTAAAGAACTACAGAAGGCTTTCAGGATGGTTTGCTTGATGCCCAAAGTGAAAGGGAGGGGGCAGTCCATTTATGGGAAGTATCGGAGAGGGGCAATTTTCCAAAAAGACAACCATGGCAATCCAATCTTAAAAGCCAAATTCACATTTATTCTTGTTAGTTCAAGTGAGTTTAGGTAAAAGTAACATTCACATAACGTATCAGAGGTTTTCTGTGTATATATTAGAGATAGGAAAGTTTAGTTCTGTATTTTTTAAAATCAAACTCACTTGCCACAGAGAGTTTGTTACTCTGCTATCAACTTGGCTGAACCGGTACATTCATCAGCTTACCAAATTCAGGAGAAGGGCACTAAGATCAGAAGAGTATTTATGGGGTTTCCATACAATTTTTGGTCTGCATCAATACAAATTATAATAATATTTAATAAAAATATTTAACCCCCCCTTTTCTTTAATCTGCCTTGCACCGTAAAATACTGTTTTTATTAATTACTGTTATGCATTGCAGATTTAATTAGTTCCTTCCATTTGGCTCTCCGTTTAACCATATAGGCTAAAACCCACCTACATACTGGTTACAGCACTTCATATTTCGGATTTAATTCCATGCAATTAAAATGTTTAAAACTCTCTTCATATATAGTGGTAAAAAACAAAAAGAAAGCTAGAAAAAGCAGGAAAAACAGTCCCATAAGGTGAAGTTTGCTAGCAGAGTACTCTGCAATATACCACACACATAGGATGTACCTACTTTTTCAAACTGAAGACGTGTGAATTATCAACAGGCAAGCAAAAAATAATTTATTGTCTCACTTCATTCACCTATAGATGACATAATTGAACATTTTACCAAAAAAGGATGAAAAAAAAGACAAATCTTTCAAATCACTTAAATGTTTATGAAAATGTTTCATCTCCAAAAATTTCAAGTGAACAAGCTGAAAAAAGCCTTCCGAAATTACACAGTTCTTACCTACCTTGTCTTTCTTATCTTGCCTGGCATATGGAAAACACGGAATTACGGCAGTCACTCTGGAGGATGATGCAATCTTGCAAGCATTGATCATGATGAGCAGTTCCATTAAGTTGTCATTTATTTCTCCACAGCCACTCTGGATGATGTACACATCTTCTCCTCTCACACTTTCACCAATCTCTACACTGAAAGAGTAGATGACAACCATTTAAACACTTGAATTACTGGAAAAGCATTATTAAAGAATAGAAAAAACATTTTGTTTTAACAAACTTTCATAGGTTTATCCCCATTTAGAATAAGATTTTTTTTACAGTGATTTGGGTAACTGTCCCCTTGATACAAAGTCTATTTCAATATAAGCCAATCTAAAATTTACTTAAACCTTACTATGGTCTTCGTAAGGTCAGCACCAATGAACATGTAATCATGGCTATAGCACTGATGCAGCTCACATGGTTATTAAATTCAACACTGCTTTTTTTGGTTTAAGTCTGTATATTCCGTGTCCTTGTCATCTCCCAGGGAGATGACCGTTTAAGGAACGACTTAGATAAGTACGGAAACAACAGAGCCGACTTTAGAGCATTAAATACTACCTGCATCAAAATACCTCCTTAAAAAGGGCAATTATTTTTCTATGATAATTAAAATGTTACTAAATTCGAGAAAACACTGCATTTTAGAAGAGAGAAGTATCAAACCACCCCCCCAAACCAGAAGTCTGGTTAAAATTTACACCATGATGCCCAAGTAAAGTATTTTTTAAAACAAGAAAATCTTAGAGAAAAGCTAAGAGGGCTGCTCATCAACAGCTCACCATGACTCAACAACTCTCACAATGTGTCAGTTGTTCTATTTGCTCTAACTATGCTTACATACTTTGGTTCCTTATGATAGTACCTAAGAGTTATTTTATTCTTCCACAGATTTCAAGGTAAATTCTGCCACTGATCACTGCTCACACCACAGAATTAAAAAATTAAATAGAGCTTATAAATAAACAGGAAAATTAAAACAAATCAGTTGAATGTGGATTCTTTTTCAATTCTAGACCCAAGCAAGAGAAATCTACTGTTCAACCACACTAACTTTTCACACCTGTTACTCCAAAACTTGCACATAAAACCAGCAGACTAACCTTCATTTTTCCATGAATCCATGCACAATGTACAAGAAACATACAGACTTCCTAAATAATGAGGTGATCAGACCTTTCAAATCCATGCTCTACTAAGTTACTCTTAATTATTAAATGCTAAAATATCTTGGGCCCTTATTTAAAAGATTGCATCTTTACCCAAGACACAAATAAGCAAAAGCTTCTAGCTGGCAACCATCCAAATGGCCCAGATGTGGGCAGAATAATTTCTCTGATGGGTCCTTCAACACTGAGGCTTGTTCTAGTAAAACGCAGTCTGAACAACTTTCATTTATCAGCTTTCAGGGTGCTGTGTAAGACTTATTAGCTTTCTGTAGCTACAAAACACAGAAAGGAATTTACTGCTTAAAAACATCTTAATGATATGCAAACATTTATTACCATCAAGATAGCTGAGTCCATGCTCTCGGTTCCCCTATTCAACCCTTCTGCAGTCCCAAACAAGCTATAAAAAGATCCTGTCTTAATTTCTCTCCTTAATTGAGTACATTTGTTGCCTAAAAATGCTATTAGCAGGATTTCTTAAGGCCACAAGAAAGCAAACCATCTAGCAAACACCAGAATCTCTGGAAAGACAGAGGTGGGCAGGGACAGAATCACCTGCAGATATGTCAGTGTTAATCCAGGAAACCTTTTGGAGGCTTTCATCGTGGCAGAAAGACACAATTTTTTGGTCATAAAACTGTTACTTCCCTGTCCAAGTTTTTGATCAACAGAATCAGGCTGTTCAGAGAAAACCGTTTTGATCAAGATATTTTCTTAGTTTGTTTTCCTTTTTGGAGCTGAAAAAGTTTTGGTCAACATTACTTAAGTTCAGCAAGACACTAACCATATTCCATAATTGGAAGAAGTGGTCAGGCCTAATTACAAGCCCTACGAAAAACCGTTCTGGTGTTGGAATATCACAGTTCCACTTCCCAGAAGAATAAACAAAACCAAATAAATAAATAAATTGAGAAACCTGTCATTGCTTCTGAGCACACAAATCCAGCTCGGAGTAAATCATCTACCCGCTAGCTTATGGATGTAGCCTCAACCATCATTCTAGATTCATGGTTATTATTATGAGGGCTCTGAAAAATGAGAATCGCCACTTGACTCGGCACTTACACAGACCTGCTTAATAACAAGTGATGTCACAATACCACACCTTTGGAATAGGTCCAAAGAAGAATACCACCACATTCAAAAGCCTCTTTTAACCCAAGACTGAGAAGTTACACTCCAGTTCTGGAAATTAACCTAGGAGCCATTACAAAGAAGAAAGTAGAAAAAGACTAAGAAGAAAACACCACCAATTTTCAGGGGAGAACGTTAGTGGAGTGACAAAGGAGGGCAGAATAAGATTTTAGTACTCGGGGAAAAGAGTAACCACTAGTTTCATAGACACATTATGTAATAGGAAAAAACTTTGCTGAATGACAAAAAGACATGATCTTGATGTTCATTATATGCACAAAGAACGCTGAATTATAACACTCGGAGTTGTTTTGCTCCTTTAAAAAACAGTCATTTCTAAGCACACCGCTAAAAAATAACAGGTTTCAGAAGATCAGGGAATATACTTTGAGATAAATATAGATCTGCTTAATACAATGGACCTGAAGTGATCCTTCTTCCATTACCATTAACTACTATCTTCTCAATGACCTTGGGCTAGCAATAACTTTTTCATCTTGTAAACAACTTAGAAAATGAAAATGCTACTGCTTTCTCTCTTGGTGCATTTGAAAAAATTTTGGTGATGCTCTTCAGGCCAGAATGACATACTTATTCGGCACACAGAAATGTGAACGTATGTGTATATGTATATAGCAATAACTTCTGTGTCCACTAGAAAAGGTATGCCCAGACTAAAATAAATCAAGCTTAAATTAATACTTGCATAGCACTCAGGAGTAACCCAGCTAAAGGTGCCAGAGAATAGCATAATGTAATTATTGCATAAAGATCTTCTCCCAAACAACTGGAGACAGCTGTGCAACAGATCAGTATCACTTATTGTCTACCTTCTCAAAGATTGGTATTGAGAGGTATTGTGTAGACTCAACCAACAGGCACACAGCTGCCCATTTCACCTTCGTCGAGCCACACGGTAGAAGATAACCAGCCACTGTGTTGCAAGTATGCCATCAGACATAGCCTGTACTAACCACATTGGGGTTTTTTGGGTGGGGGTTTTTTTGTTGTTTTTTTGGGGGAGGTTGGTGGTTTGGGTTTGTTTGTTTGTTTGGGGGGGGGTTGACTTTTTTTTTTTAACACATTCAGCTATAAATGGGCAAACAATAAGAGACTATAAACTATAGTATCAGATATCTGAAGTATTGTACCTCAGATAACTATTGGAGAACACTAAGCTAACAGCAGTCAAACTTTGTGACAGTTGTTAACATTACTACTAAATTCCACTTACACCATCTATATCATGACCTAATTAACTGTTTGGGGGGTTATTTAAACAATTTCACATAGTGAGGACACAGAGGAAGGACACAAGAACAAGCTCTTGCCTCCAAGATTACAAGCTCTGTTTGTTTTATGCAATTTAATCAAATTCAGCTATTTGGTAACACTCAGTTTAAATAAACTTCTCGTTCAAGAAGAGTCAACAAAACCTGTACATTAAAAGCCCTGACACCACACAATTGTGTTTTAAAGTAAAAATTATAGAAATTAATAGCCCACAAAAGTAATTAACTTCGACCCAGTTGCTTGGAATCCACAAGCAGAAGGCACTAGCTGGGAAAGGTACACATAACACATGACATTATGAAAAACAAGTTTAAGTGTTGGTATCTGCCTTCATCTTGCAAAGGCTGATTTGAGAGTTCAGTTTAGTAAGTAGAAACTTGGGTAGACTAATTACCATGAATTAAGGATAAGGCTCAAAACCCACTTACGTTACAAACATATTTCAATGGCTGAAGCATCCATTAAGCAAAATTCAAAATCAGGAGTAACAGCTGGCTGAGCTTCTTCTGGGCTAGATTTATAGTACACTCCCAACAGAACTTATAGCGATAGGAATTTTAAATTTGTACATCCTAACTAAAAAAACAGTTGTGGGGAAGCAGCGGACTAAGTGTGCAGAGCCAGACTAAAACAGTAAATAATGTAAATCCATAACTACAAACCTGTTCAAGTCATGCACAAAAGAGCTCTATGTACCTTTTTAAATAATTACAACAGATTACGTTTCTAGCCTTGCTTACAAGTAGTAAGATTTCTCAAGCAATTTAGGTGTCAATAAAGTAGATGTGTACTTCAGGCACTTTTAATAACCAGAGAAGAGTCCAAAATTTAAGGTCTAGAGTCCTCATACAGTGTGCAAAAAGAATCAGTATCTCAAAAGTGATAAAAAAAAAAAATCCACATGCTGAATTTGCAATTCATTGAAACCCAGCCAATGGAAAGCCCTAAGCAGAGGGGTGTGTTTGACCTCTTACCTTTGGGAACGCATTTTGCGAAGTAAAGTCTTTTAATGCAAGACCTCCAACTTACTGGGCAAATATTTCAACTGCGACGATGTTATGTAACAAAGCGGGTACCAGCAAAGCCCAAAGCAACAAAGAATAAAAATGCCAGAGTTGGTTTTAAGTCTATAGGTGTCCCATACCTCCTGCCACCCATGGTCTCCCCTCAACTCTAGGCTCTTCCACTTTGACTAGCAGCTCCAAGACCAACCCCCAACTAGATCTTCATTGACAACTGCCCCATCCCAACGGTGGACACTGGCATACTAAGCACCACAAGATGGGAAATACCTTCTTACCCTCCACTTGGGCACACAGCCTGCTACCGCAAGAGGAAAACACCTTCACTTGAGCAGCTCTGGGTTGAGCCGCGTGCAGTCTGAAAGGAACCCTCAGAAATTTGGAAACAAAGGTCTAACAAGCCTGAGCATGTGCAGAGCGTCTTCAAAGGCTGAGTACCAAACTCCGCAGCTAAGGACATGTGGGATCATCAGCCATTATTCACATGGGTTGTTTTTTGTTTTTAAATTTCAAGCATTTAGCATCTACTTAAAGATAAAAAGTGCACAGTATACTGCAACATTAATAAAGTGGAAGTCTCAAACCAAAAGCTTTGAAGCATTTTCGGACCTTTTCTGATTCAGAGCAATGAACAATGTGATAAACGGCCATATTTGCTGCATTCTTCAATTCCCTAGATACACAAAACACGCACAATGTGTAATCCAGAGACAGTTTTTATCTTATTCAACCAAGCTGGCAAAATCTGCTTCTCCAGCCTCCCTTTGCTCATGGCAGCGCGAGCAGGGAGCAAACAGCTGCCTACACTGCTGCAGGCAGAGCACAACCACTCTGGTTGCCCACCGCTCGCTCAGCAGCTGGGCGGTATGAAGAGACACTTCACATAACCAGCATGGCCCTAATCCCTACCACCTTCAGCTGATTTAACACCAGCTTTTCACCTGAGCTTGCTTACTCCATGATTAGGGGTCTGCAAATCCCATAACCATTTACTCCAGTGAGGGTGATGCAGCTCATGGCCCCCGCAGCAGCTGAACCCAAAGGGACCAGGGTACAGGAGACATACCGAGGTCACATCTCATCTGAGACAACTGCAGTAGACAAGTTGGAGGACACTGAAGGGGAGACAGGAAGGAAATGTTATATGTATTTCAGTCCAGTGCTGAATTGTACATCCCTGATATATGGCACTGATATCGAAGTTTCCAGGTTTGTTCCTGATTTTTTCAATTATTTACTTCATAGAACAAACTGTTTTCATTACCCCACTTCGTGTGAAATAGAGACTCACATCCATCCTTGTAAGAATTCTCCAAGGAAACATCAGCTGTTTTTTCCTATCTTCCAAAATTAAATTTCAGTCCAAGATAGCAGTTTTATTTATTTACTTACAAACAAATGGCCCTCATATCAACAACACAGCTTTTCCCATACAACACGCAATGTCCCTTTGTATTAAACCAATATTTTCCTCTGTAAAAGCTGAACAGCATACACTTAAGTCGATGTTTCTGAAGTGACCCAGCTTCAGCAGCTAAATAAGGCTGTGGGTAGGCAGCCTTCAAATTCACATGTGCCAGGCAGGACTTCAATTCCCTTCCTCATGGATCTGTTGAGAGGATCTGCAAGACAACTCACTTCAGCCAGTGAATCTGACAGGAAGAAGCAAGAAAGCTCACAGGAATGGGTGGGAGCCCTAACTTCTTCCACTGGGAGAGATGTATGTAAGAGGATGCCATCTGTAACTCCAGAATACTTGTTACTTTGAGAATAACAAGTATTTCAAGGACAGAGTTAAAATAAATAGTCTTTAGAGAAGCAAACATACCATATATTGTAAGAAAATATATTTATTTCAGAAGTGATGTACATTCAATTAAAATTTTTTTTCATCATCTGACTCACCAAAGATACCTGCACTGGGATTTAATTGTGCATCAACTATAATTAAATGCCATCTCAGTGTATTTGGAGACAATTTTGTGAAAAACTTCAGAGCACTTAATATGTGTACGTTTCTGTTACATGTTTGTCAAACAGTTTCACGATGCTGAGGCTACAACAGCCACGCCTGTTTAAGGGCTTCCATTCCTTTCCTCTTCCTCCAGCCTGCTAAACCCTGCTGATGACAGTTGCTTGTGGGGTTTGAAGAAGATAAACTGACCCCTCACTGCAGCCCTTATGTTTTGCCAGATAAATGAGAAGGTGGTGCCGCTCAAGCTCCTACTATGACACTGTGGCTGGCACGTAATTGACAGGCAAGCTTTGAATACTAAACAGAGTTATCTTCCCCAACCAGATATTATTGAGGAGCTCTCTTGCTGTTTTAGTTAGGGTTGCTTGACTTTGGTAGTCAGCTGAAGGAAAGCATTTCCATACGGTTTAGATGGAAAGAGGAAAAAAATGGGGCGGTGGTCCAGTCTACCAGCAATTTCCCTCACTTCCTCTAGGACAGACATTACATTTGTCAGCTACAGACCTGTGAGAATACCAAGGGCCTAAATCGGAAGAGAACTGGGATATTGCTAGATACACTAGTCTCAGTAGAAATTGAAAAAAAGAAGCCTTTCCCATTTTAAATGTTCTGGAGTTGGGAATGTACCTGCCCATTTAGCCACAGTGCTTGTCAGTGGAGGTCCTATTCCCGGGCTAACCTCAGGGTATAGCTTTAGTTCCTCAAACCCACTTAAATCTGCTAAGGATTGGGACTGAGACCTAAAGCCTCTTTGAGTTGAAATATAATGCCAAATATTTAATGACTTTTCCCTCCACTCTATTCAGCAAGCCAGACTAATTGCAGTTCTCAAGTAAAGGGTTTCCACCTAGGACCCTTTGACAAGGCTTTAAGCCTGGGGCTGCACACATTTATCAATTTACACATATTATACATTTACTTTTATGAGAATGCAGCAAAGACCAAAACAGAATTTTTAACAAAAGGTGAATCTTCTCTGCAACTTGCTAACATAACAGATCTGACAAAGCAAGAGTTTGTTGACCCTCAGGCTCAGGCTTATCTGTTTGCACAAGAGCTTGCCCAAGCGCCATTGGAAAGGTTTAAGGTTCTTTGAGAATTTTAACTATCGGGTTCTAGTATTCTGCAATACTGCAAACGTACTTCATAATGCCAACACACTTGTTTATAAATTTAAAAATGCAACAAAAATAAGAAAAGAAAAAAAGACTGTGCTGGATTATCTTTATATAGGAAAAAATAAAATTTTGCTTATATACACACACAAAGAAACTTTGCTATACAGACAGGCTGAAAATCCAGATCTCTTAGGAAAGGACCATTGCAGCATAAATATCTTATCAACTTTAGCTGTAGTTTAATTTTAAACACATTGTTGAGGAATTCTCTTATTACTATTGCTGATTTTTTTTATTGAGAACATCAGTCTACAAAACTGGAAAGCCAACATCCTGAAATAAGTTGCTAAGGATATTAAAAAGATTACCCACTTAGAACATTATACAGTACGTACAGCTGTACTTGCTGAAGGGGAAACAAGAACTTCATTTTAGAATCTCAAAAGTATGAAGTTGTAAAGAAAGAAAACAAAACCAAACACTTAAGGATTTAAAGTGTTAAGGCATTTTAAGTTTTAAGTTCAGGAAAAAAAAGAAAAAAGACAAAAGACAACATCAGTCTCACAGTGTTGCAACAGAAGAAACCAGAAATGATGTTTAGATTAGATACATTCCTCATATCTATACCACACTACATCCCTACTTGCCTAAGAAAATAAACTGGTACTACCAGATTAGCCAAACCACTGACATGCTGCAGTCACCACTACCTATTTATTTAATGGCAGAGGCCAATATTGCACACCTGGAAAAACAGGTGGAATGATAGACTAGAGATTATTGTATCCTGAAGCCTAGAATTAACTTAACTCATAAAATAAGTATGCAAACTTTGGAGATAAATTTCTACCTTGGATGAAGTCTAAATCAATTAATCTCTGCTTAAAACATAGCAAACAGCAGAACGAAAGATAAGTGTCTCTGGAGAACAAATGTTAAAAAAATTAGACATAAGTTATCAAGAAAGTCATGCAACCAAATACACAAATTAAGTTTTATCATGCAGAAAAGAGATCAAAGAGCAATAAAGTGAGTATGGGGCTGGAAAGACTTGAGAGAAGATTTAAACCTTCATTTAATCAGGAATGAATAGAAGAGTTAGAGTGTGCAAACATTAGGTTGCATAAACACCAATGGAAGAGGGTTTATAGTAATGCCAGTGAGCATAACTGGAACAAGAGCAATTAAACTGAGAATGCAAAAACGTAGACAGAATAGAAGGACAAGCTTTGTGAGAACAATTTTAGAATACACCATGTTAATCTTTCAAAGGAAGCAATGCAAACATGCTTGTTCAGGAGATTCAGAACAAGAACAGACAAAACCGAACGTACAGTAACCTCAGAGACTAGCCAGCTACTTACATTCGGGAACTTGTGTTTCAGAGTCAGTGGGCAGCCTAGTCTCATACACCTCTACAGAAAAACAGTTGCAGTCTTACCAGCTCATGGGATGAACGTACAGCTGCCACCTCAATTTAAAATTCTTCATTAAAAATGAGTAAATAAAATAGGTGGGTCAGAAAGCTAAGATGACAAACTAGTAAAGAGAGGCAGTATGTGCTTGCCAGTGCTTTGTCTACCCATTCTCAGAGAGTCGAGGCGAGCAAGCTGTCCTCATGGTTTCAGGCAGGATTTTTTGCGCTGTTATCAGAGTCACTTTCTGCATTTGGCTGGCCAGGAACCCCGTACGCCTGCACTTTCAGCAGTAAGCCAAGGTCATCATAACAACTGTACTATCCTCATGCAGGACCAGCAGTCTTGGACTATGGAAGGGAGCCACACAGGAGCTGTAACTGGTGCACCACACGCGCAGCTGGCTGCTGATGCAAAATAAAGCCCAGTCACAACAAATCCTGAAGCGTGATTTGACCCAGGCTCTTTTTCAGGTGTCTAATCCACCATCACCATCCTGTTCTTATACCCACTCACACACAGACCTACTTACAAAACTGCATAATACACTGCAATTCATCCAGTCAAGATAATTTTCTCTTTACGGAGATAAAGCTGATCAACCGTTTAATTAACTCTCCATGAACGGAGAGTTCCGGACAGGCTGCCTGTTGCAAACACCATCCCCACCCCACAGGAGGATGCTCTGCACCTGGTCAGGGGCCGTGCCACCGCTCCTCCGGCGCCGGAGCTGCCGGCGGAGCGCTCCCGAGCAGGGCCAGCCCCGCTTGCAGTGCTTGTGCTCCGCAGGCCCCTTCTGCCGGCAGCGGGAGGGAGGGCCGGCCAGGAACGGGCGCTGGAGGCCCGGGCAGGACACACCGAACCACGCCGTACCCCTGCGGCTGCACCCGCACCTGGCGGGGGCTACCCACAGGCTTGTGGGGCGCGACGACTACGCGGCTCCCGCCCCAGCTCAGCCGCCCGGGCTCACCGTCAGGACCCGCCGGGCCGGGGCCGGCGGGGCCGGGGCCGGGGCCAGAGCCGGGGCCGGGGCCGGGGGAGAGCGCGGAGCGCAGCACCGGCCCAGCCACGGGGGTGTGGCCGGGGCGCGCCCGTGACGCCAGCGGAGCGCGAGCGCAGGTAACACCGCGCCGGGCGCCGCCCCCTCCGCCCGCGCGAGGCGGCGGCTGAGGAAGGGGGCTCGGGCGGGGGGAGCGCCGGTCCCCGCGCACGCCGCTCACGGCTGCCGCTGCCCGCCCCGCCCCGCGCACCTGGTCTCCTGGTTGCTGAACTTCTTGGTGACCACCTTGCCCAGCTCCAGCCCGAGCCGGTCCGCCACCCGCTGGGACAGGTCGTGGTGCGAGCTGCCGCTGAACAGCACGATGTTCGGCATGGCGGGGGCGAGAGCGGGCCGGCGGGGTCGGGGCTGCGGCGAGGGCGAGAGAGGGCGCGGGGACCACGGCGCGGGGTCAAATAACCGGCGCCGCGGGCCCGCCCCCGCCCCGCCGCCGGCAGCGGGGAGGGGCCGGGGGCGGGGCGAGCCGGGGCGCCGGGGGGCGCGGGGCACAGGTAGCGCCGGCGGCCGTTAGCCGGCTGCCGTTAGCCGGCGGAGGGGTGGCGTTACGGGAGGGGCGGCGCTCGGCCGGGCAGAGCCGGGCCGGGAGGCGGGCAGAGCCTCTCCCTCCTCCTCCTCCTCCTCCTCCTCCTCCTCCCCTCCGAGCCCCCTTGCCCAGGTGCAGTGCGTGCCCCTTCCTGGGCAGCGAGCTGCCGCCCTGCCTCTGAAGCAGGGTTCGCCCGGGCTTTACCTCAGGCGGGCAGAGCTCTGCCTCCGCCTCTCCTTCTTACTTGGAGAGAGGGACAAGCGGCAGATCTCAACAGGGGTTTGGCTCCCTGTGCAGTTGGGGGTGTATGCTTCAGGTGACACTGGCACCTAAAAAAGCAATCGCCAAATACAGCTATAGCTTGGTATACGTTTAGTTAGATAGATATCGAATTACTTTTAGCTACCAGAGCTGTCCTTGAATAACCTGCAGCCGATTCTATATATACACCATTCATTTTCCATCAACATGTTTGTTTTCCTCCATTGTTGCTTAGAAATGGGCTCACGTACAAACTACTGTCAGAAAATTGAACAAAGACAAAAAGGTCTTAGCTTTCAGCTAATACAGTTTTAGCTCATATGTATAAAAATAAATAAATTGCATTGGATAAGTGGCTTTAGAACCACCGCAGTTTTCCTGCTTTAAGCAAAGCTTTGCTTTGAGGAGCAAGGTCTTGAACATACATTTGATAATGCTCTGTCAGTGGAATTATTCATGACCAGATAAACCCCAGTGTTGCACAGTTCATCTCTACAGACAGTTTTAGAGCTAGTCAAAAAGTCCTATCTAAGTAATTTTTCAAATGAATACTGGGTTTTCAATGAAACGGAATTTCTGCAAAGAAATGGTATTTTTTTCCAGTAAGGAACTTTCTCCATCAAAAAAAAAAAATCCAAGAGGAACAAATATATGTCCTGAATGTTTTAACCAGCAGCTGAGTAACAAATGGTTTGGGTTAGGGAGTTAGGGGCTAATAGTTTGGGTTGCTCGC
Source organism: Mycteria americana (assembly GCF_035582795.1). NCBI lineage: Eukaryota > Metazoa > Chordata > Aves > Ciconiiformes > Ciconiidae > Mycteria > Mycteria americana. Next base: position 139,478,621 of record NC_134365.1, read on the forward strand.
GTTACCATTCTCCGAGGTCTAAGCCATCCAGCCGGGTATTTCCACAAGTCACAGACACTTCTTGCTAAGTATTGCATCATTGCAGAGGCAATATAAAGAGGGGACAGAGCTTATGGACAAGAATGGGAACAAGAAATATTGTGACTTATCACAGCATGATTTCAGAATCTATTTCAGTGTTGGACACATTGCCAAAGCCTCAACATATGAGGCCTGTTTATATGGCCCACTCACCCTTTTGCCCTCTTTGTGTTTTCTCCTTATGTAATTAAAAAGAAATGGGTTTAACTGTCAGCACTGTAGGCTCATAATAGCATCTCGTGTCAAGCTTGTGTTTCTTCCAGTTCATACATCTTCAACAACTAATTTTGTAGGCTACATTTTGTTCCGAGTTACTTGCAACTCTGAGTTTTGCCAGCTGTCCTGATTTCACTGTGATTTTTAATACTGGTTATTCTAAAATCTTTAGCTTTTGTGACAGGAGATCTCAGCTTCCGTTAAGAGTGCAGGTTTCAAATCTGAAAAAGAAAATTTGCTGATATGACCTCAGGATTATCAGAACTAAAAGCAGTGCTAGACAGAAAAGGTTAATTTAACTTCAAAATAATGTAATAAAGGAAAAATCATACTTCACTGTAGACTCAAAACAACACCAGAACGTTTGAAATGGTCTGCAGAAGACAAGAAGACAACTTGGGCTGCTAAGCGTTTGGGTTTTTTTTAATATATGTTTGGCAGCACTGAACCCTACAATGAACTAGCTCACTTGGTGAATGTCTTGACCTGCTCTCTTTTTGTCCCAAGGTATCCAGTTAAAACTCTTGTCCTCACATGCAGTCCTCTATTTGCTGGCTTAGTGGAATACCCAGACAATTCTTTTCAGCCCACTAAGACTTTTCTGCCCAACAGCTAATGAGTGTTTATCCTGTAGCTGCAATATAGAAACTGCAGTCAATAAAACTAGTTGTGGAGGCTGACATGCAAAAGGAATAGTGTTGATTGACATGCAAAGTATGATTACCTTTCCTCTGGTTGTGATAGACTAAAATAGCGGACCAGAATTCAAAAGTTTGTGTCATCACCACTTGAAGCTTTGCACTTTTCTAGAGGAAAAAACCCACCCCACTATTTCCCCTCTTTCTTTTTTGATTAAATGAGAACAAGAAGGGAACTACCTGTCTAACAGCAGAAAGTAAAACTTTCAACAGGAAATTGCTTTCTTCCTTTTATCATCACATTGTGGGTAGAAACAGTCTTGCCTGATGTAGGATGTAATAATCAGCAAAGAACGAGACAATTCTCTTTCCTAGTAACTAGATCTCAGTAAGTATTGGTCAGTTTAGCCAGGACAAAGACTGCAACAATTACTAGTCAGCTGGACCTGAGAAAGCATATGTAATTCTGCTCCTGCAACAGAAAGCCCTTCCTGCAAAGGTATGAGAGCAAAGGAAAAATAAGAGACTTTAAAATATCAGAAGCAGAAATTGGACTACCAAGAGACTCTGATTTACATTTTCCCCCATCTTCGTTTCATGGCAGTGCACAGTTTTGCAAATCTTACCATATCGCTCACTCTATGATGCTCCTTACAGTTCCCATACTAAAAATTGTTACACCCTAAAAAATATCACTCAAAGTAACACAGGGCTTTTGTAGTTTTTGTATCACGATTACTTCTGATAATTTTTTTTTTCTTCCAAATTACAGCATATCTTTATGGGGGAATATCTGTTAGGGAAAAAACCCAGCCTTTTAAAAGAACTGACAGGAATCCCTGTTGGGTCTCTGGAAATACAATCTGAATATCAAGTTATTTCATTCCTTCCTTTCACAGTCATAATTTGCAAAAGACTCTTTTGACCAATTTCTGCCCTCAGTTGCAGCATTTAATTGTCAAATGTTAGCAAATCATGTCTCTGGTTTCAAAAGAGTCGATCATGAAAAATCTGAGATTTAAAATAAACAGTTGCAGGCTATTTTTATTTCTTGTGTGTATTTTTAAATGTTAGTGTACATCTGGGTCATGATTTCAAGATTTTCTCAGAATCTCCCTTAAAAAAATGAAAGCTAATATTTGTCTCTAATCACTTGTCTTCAAGGGCTTTGGCTTGAAGAATAAACAGCAAATATTGGAAGCCTTGATATGGAATAGCAGCAGCTGACAGCATTACAGTCACATCTGTCCAAACGTATTATCTCTGCATTTTGAGACCTGTGATTCTATTGTCTTCAAATGCTGATCTGGTTCTTCCAAAGCTTGTTCTATCCTGCAAGTATAAAAACATAAAAAGTTGTTAAATGAATAATGCTACTGAGAAAGCATAAAGTTTTGTCATAAGACCCCTGTAGTTGTTCCTACCACCCAATAACTTAGCATGTTCTTCATGATCTTGGCCACCCACTGCTCCCAAATTGCCCTCAGTGTTCCCAACTTCCACATAGCTCCAATCATCTCCCTCCCAGCTGTCTTCCAAATCCCCATTGCTTCCCTGCTGTGCTCTGTGGCTTCCAATTTCTGTGATTGTTTCTAATGTTACCTCTGGATATTTTCTGAATACTGAATATTTCAGCTGCTGCTTCTCTTTCAGATCCACAGCTCTGTAACACACTATTCAGCTGCTATTGAAATCTCTTTGATCACTTAGCTCTACTTTTCTTTGTCAGCAGATACAGCTCCTACTGCTTCACCTACTTTATTCTGTAAAAAAGCTTATTGCCCTTCTTACATTTATTCTGAGAGAAGACGCTAAGCCAAAAAGCTTTCATAAATTTTTCCTAATGCGCATCATAACACACCTTTCTCAGCTCTAATCATCATCTAACAAGTGGCACCCTATACAATGCATGATCAATGGAGAAAAAAGAAAGAATTTTCAAACCACAAGTTATATAAACTTAACTGTTCACCGTATGCTTTGTTATCAGGACATTTTTACATTTTCCTAGACTGTTCTTAGCCCCCTACTTATCTCCATAGTGATGTTCTCTTCTTCTCTAACAGATTTTCTCTTAAACTACCTTTAATTGAGCAATAAAAAATTGTCTTTTGGTGCTGCAAAACCTGGAAAACTTGTCACTATTTTTCCAGTCTGAGCTTCAATGGCTATGTTTCAGCCACAGTAAGCAATCATTTCATTATTCTGGTAGTTATGACAGGTTACTGAACTTATGTTTATGTCACCTCATAATGCTGCAGTTTTCCCAGACAGCTTACAAAGTACTTTTCAGGATTCTCATATCTAAAAAGGTACTATCTGGGATACATGGCTTGTCCTGAGCATGAATTTTCTGCCACATAACAGTAGCGAAAATGATCTACTGAAAGTATTTTTGTAGGTACTGTAGGTATTGCTATGGAGGAAAGGGCCAGACTAGGTGATTTCTTAAGATCATTTATAAATCTTATTTTCTGTAATGCTACTGTTATTCTAGATTTTGTCACTGCCAGGAGTTTCTTATGGGTTTCGCAATAATATAATGCTTCATTACTTAGACTTTTTCCATATTAAGTCATCATACAGTCATGACTTGTGTTCATACGTCAACGCTTCTCTTGGACTATAAGTACTAGCATTTATGTCCATTATGGAAGTGTTTTGAAGATCGGGTAAGTTAAAACATCTTTTTTCATTTGCGTTTTTGTCTTCTGTAGTAAATAATAAATTGACCTTGACTGACTCAGCAATGGGTTCTCATGGAGAAAAAAAAAAAACTAAACCCTCAAGAGCTGTCATGTATTAAAATCTTGTTGTCCAGCCAGCTTTGTTACACATTTGATTCCTTCTCAAGATAAGGTCTCAGTTCCTTAAGTTTCTGTTGCAGCTTATCCCTGTTAGGAAGCTCCAAGTTGAAGGAAGGAATTTACTTAATTGGAAGCAATCTGATTCCCTTTGTTTTGTCCTAACAGTTTAGACTGGGATCCTGCAGTTTGGGTTTCCCAGTGAATCATGAAACATTTTAATTTTTGCACAAAGATTTAGTTCCTATTGCTAGGTCATTTCTCAACTTCTTCTAGGAAAACAATCATATGCTGCTTTAATTCCTTTCTTGTTTCAAATCTGTTTTTCAAGTGTTTACAGAACTTCAAGTTTCTACAACACCTCTTACTTTAATTTCTTTTCACTGGTTTTTCCTTTCTTCCATGATTTTGCCCACTTGAGCTCCAAAGGAACATTAGCTCATAATCTTCATCCTTGAAAACTGCATCTCAGCTCTAGTACCAGGGTTTTTACCTCCGATTCCTCCAGTTAGTCAACCACCAGTTTTCAGCATCTTCTGTGTTACCACCTGCACGAGTAAATAATGGCAAGACCGTAGACTAATCTTGGAATTAAATATTTCTTTGTAAGTCTATATATAAACAGGATTGCTGTTGCTTTACAGAACGCAAGCTCTAGGGACTGCACTATTGGAGAAAGAAGCATATCAGTGCCAAACAGGTGGAAAGAGCAGATCAATATATATCATCCATTCAGATATCAGAGGCAAAAGACCAAAACTGTCCAGAAAACCATTTTCTACCCCTTTAAAAATAGCCTAGTTCAAGATAAAAGAACAAAGATTTCAGCTTCTTTTGCAAGACTAAAGCTTGTGCATTCTGCTTCAGGCTACTTTAGAAAGTTTTAGCTTGTCTTCTATGCATCTTGTTTCTAAGTCTGGGCAGTCACAGGGCTCCAGCTTAGCCTGCAAGCCTGTATGCTTATTCTCCACTCTAATCTTCTACTAAATCAACACATCACCATGCTGTGCCTCAATTCTGTCAAATCACATTTTCCAAGAGAAAACCGTTCTGCATGGACATTTTTGACTGGCAAAAGATAAGGAAAGAGAAGCAAACGAGAAGAAAAGAGATCATAATCTGAGACTGCAGTCTTTCACATCATACTTTCAGAACCACAGGCATTTGCTTTTGGCTGTAGTCAGAGGTGGAATGTCAGATATCTCTGTCAGATTTGGTCTGACCCAGTATAGCCTTTCTCATGTTGTTATGTTCCTGTGTTCTGACAGCATAGAAATCCAGGGCGTCAAGTCAACCTAAAGAAAAGTCTCCCTGAAAGCAGACAGCTCCTAGCGTACTTTGAAAGTCACAGGGTAGATTGCTGTGATGCTCATTCTCCTAACATTATTGTACTATTGCTGCTTCAAAAACAAGATAATATATTCAGATTACATAGACTTTCCATCAGCTTTGGGTAAAACTCACTAAGGAAAGCTTTTAGGAGCTGTCTTGTTGTTTCTCTGGCTGTGGTTATGCAGTGAGACCCAAGACTACTTCCTTGCTTCCACATCTGAGTGAGTATTCCATGTCAGGACAAGATCTGCACATAGACCATTAGTTATCAGCTATGTCTTGATAAAAAAACCAAGCACACCAAAAGGAAGGGATCTGAAGTACACTCTAAAACCAAACCAGGACTGAAAGAGAGCCCATCTATTACTGAGTCAAAACTTACTTTCCCCTTCCCGTTCCCACAGTATAATTGCTATAAATGCTGCTAGTTATTTAAGAAATGGGCATAGAATCTTCATATAACACCAGGCAAAAAAATAAAAATATTAACAAAGTAGAGCAGAAATAAAAATGAGAAAAATATTCTTTTCTGAATCTGAAATTATTAAGTATCCCTACAACTTTGCTATACTCACAAACAAAAATGACAGAGATCACTTAATTTGAATTTGGTATATTTTCTTTGATATTCAAAAACTCCTCTATGGCAGCTTCTTTAAACTTTTTTTGCAATATTTGGGGAAAAAAAACCCGAACCCAACAGAAAATACTTTTACCTACCTATGTATTCTTTCCAATTGATAAGTATTTAGACATTATTGAAATTCTAACTAAGGATTTGGCAAAGAGTGGAAAAATATTTTTCCATAAATATTTTGAAGAACGCCAAATCAACTTCACAATAGTGTTATTATTTGAGACAGCTGTAAAAGGTGTGTGTTTTATTCAAAACTGGCGCGAGAAATATTATCTTCACTAGATAAGGACAGGCATGCAAATCAAGTTTCACTAACACTGGCATAACAAGTACCAAGAAATAAAAATTACATGAAACATAACAAGACTGGGTATCCCTAATTCACCATAAGTCACTCCACCTTCAAAATGTTTCTTCATGTTGCCCGTCTTCATATACAAATCAAACCAAATGAAAGCTACATCGCTAATATTTGGTTCTTTTTGATTATTCCAGGCTGATTTCAATGATAGCTTAATTAGTTATGTTCAGGATTGGACACACTGGGTTTTACTTCATCCTTACTCTAGGGAGAAGTTACAGTGGCTTGTGTTTATTAGCTTCATTCTCATTAAAAAGAAGTTCTTTCATCCCACATGATCAGGTGCAGACTTATGAAGTGGAAGGAAGGAGGGTGAGAGATCAATACACAAGCACTGACTGTTGTGGTGCCTGCATTCCCAAGTTATGTAGGAACCGCCATGGGCCCGCTGAGACTGCCAGTTGGACTGCTGACCTCCTTAGTGAAAGGGTCATTGACTTGTACGGAGGAAATATATGTAGAGAACATTTCTACTTTAAAGTAGACCTACTTAAGTGTTGAATGTGATATCACAATTGCTATGCGACACGGATTGTTTAAAAAAATTAATACCTGCTCAAAAAGAAATTATTAAAACAGACTTAAAAATACAGCAGCTATCCCCACACAGCTTGCCAATTTTACAACTAAGTACATTTGCTTCACACTCGAAAGGTTTCCTCCAAGATTAGAGGAACTAGAAACTTTCAAGTGTATATATGTAAGTTTGACTTTGCAAAAGCTGAAAGCATTGATCATACAGGTCCAAAAAGCATTTCTACATCAATGAGGTCTTGCAAAGACTTTTGATACTTTAACATGCTAAAAAATCTGAAGCCTTTACCAAAAAACAATAAAAAAAAGATAGTTATAATGGGGGAAAAAAAAGTATATGTATACAAACCTGCTTCAAACCATTCACATATTAATGTTCACTTCTATTATAAGGCTAAGCAGGGAGGAATAAATATTAAAGAAGTACAATATGTTGGTGCATATTTCTTTCTGAAATTATTTTAAAACATAAATTTCTCAGTAGTTTTGTTTCAACATAATGGTATAACAATAACACATCCTAAAAGTACTACACGGGTTTGTTTTCTGATCTTGTCTTGTATCCTGACTTCAAATCACTCATGAATCTCTGCTCTAGTATTCTATGAAGCATATCAATGAATAAAATTACTCATAAATAAGATACATAATAATGCATCAGTTGAAGATACATAATAATGCATCAGTTGAGGAACTTTATGATTTGGATGAAGGTTAAAGCTGTGTATGTGTGTCTACTTCTTGCCTTGTGTTCAAGGTCCATTTTCATCAAATCATTCTCCAGGGTTCCTGTATTATTTATATCAAAAGAGGACTCTCCATTTTCAAATCTTCTTTAAAATCTTTACATCTTTAAAAAAATCTTCAAATATTTTAATTTTTCCCTCTGCAAGTTTTATAAGCTTGTTTCCTGTTTCCTGCTCATCTTTATGGAACTGTCTCTCAAAGGAAAAGGAAAATAAGGTATGTACGTGGTTAAAAAGAAATGAATGAAAAACCTCAGGCCATTTCTTGCCAAGATGAAATTCACAGTAACAGAGATCTCCTGGATTCTTCAAGAAGTAAAAGAGTAAAATATCCATGCCCTGCCCCTTTGTCCGTCTTGTTCCTATATTCCTCTTGAGTAGCTATGTTGGAACCTCCACAGATATCCATAAATTCTATCATTATACCCATGGACACAATCATAGCGTAGCTTTTGCCAGTGGATATTCCAGTGCTAACAAAGGGGCAGGGTTTCTCTCTCGGTAGGAAAGGTGAAGTTAAATTATTTCCACAAGCAAATATTCCATATCAGGAAAGGTGAAGTTAAATTATTTCCATAAGCAAATATTCTGTATCAGTAGCCTTGGCAATCTAATGGCAACGACATAACATTTAGCTTTGTTAGAAAAGCAAAAAGGACATTTGCTGCTTAACACTTACAATTGCATAGAACAGCCAGCTGTTATACCAGCATATATAGCCTGAATCCTCACCTCCTGCTTGCACAGACCTCTGTTTCCCCTGCTGTTCTGGTGGTACTGATGAATCTTGTATACCAGGGGACTGAGAAAGAAGGAAAGGGTCACAAGAGCGAGGGAACAGCTAAAAATAGAGTGGGGGAGAGAGAGAAGGTTTCCTTTCTCTGCTTCTCGACAGACCTTCTGAAGTGTCTACAACGTTCTGACATCCCACTTATCCTCACCTAAATCTTCTCCTCTGTCCATCCCCCAACAGGTTAACACGCCAAAACTTCCTAAATCCCATGGCCTGACCAGCTTTCCCAGACTCTAGAACATCACTGATGTTTGCCAGCCTTCCCTTTACGTTTCCTTTTAGCACTCCAAACCCTTTCTGCCAGCTCGCTCAGAACTGCATTTCACCTACTTGCTGTGAAAGAAACTGTGAGCCAGCTCTTGATCTGACTCGCCATACAGAGGAATAAGACCCATACTCAGTACAGTGCTATAAAATCCTTCTGTGCCAAAGTTTGAAGAAGATCTTTATTTGGTGATAAAGTTCAGTTGCATCTGTTTAACCTGACATCTCTCCGTAGAACTCTGTTCACAGATTTACATCATCTGAAACACTGTAACATTTAAAAGTACTATTTCAATAACTTTTCTTCTTTTCCCAGTGAAAAGTCAACAAGATCTGTATTTAAAACTGCACAGAATGCATCATTTCAAATACTTAAACCATTAAACATTAATCAAGTGCTGTTCTACTAAGCTCTGAGGTATTGTGAACTCTCAGTCCTGCTTTGAGATACTAATATTATAATGATCAGAAGATCTTAAGTTACTTCTGGCTTTGTGTCTTGGAACCTGTTTTGATCATTGGTTAACTAAGGCTTCTAAGCTATGGGTAGGAAGAGGTAAACTTCAATAAGCCTGGTCAAATCATGACCACCATTACCCCTAGGAAGAGGTAAAGGCAGAAGTCAGGGCTGTAATGGTTAAAAGGTCCTTTTGACTGGGAAAGGTATATAGATGTGCCCTGTTGACTAAGGAGAAAAAATGCAAGACAATGGAAATACTGTTAAGGTTCATGTCAAGAGTGTATATACTGTCTGTGAAGCTCAAGAAGAAATGGGATGCAGGCTTGTTTAACCACAAAAATCTGCAAAAATCAGGAGGAGGAGGGATTTTTCAAACTGTCAGCAGAAGCCTACAAAAGACTTCTAATGCTACATGGAGTCTTCAAATCTATTGGAAAAGCAAATGTACAGGATACAGCAATCTTATATACCAGTGAAGGAAACACATCCAAGAATTTTCCTTTGTACCGAGGCAACGTAGTGTGTAATTAAGGAAAATCTCTTAGCTTCCAAATCAGTGTCTGCGTGCAAACTGCCTATTGGTAATGACCCCCAGAATGATGATCTGCCGAACTGCCCCCAAGAAGTATTTGGGGAAAGCACTAGCTGGAAGGGCCAAGCTCACACCAGGGCACAGTTTAACAGTTTGTTAGCATAAAGGATCATGCTCTAAAGGTCAGCAGTACTCTCAGGCATGCTGAAATCTCCTAGTATAGGCACAGTTATTCCAGGAAGTCCTTATGGCAATGATTTCTCCCCTGCCCTGTCCCCCCTCCAAGCCCCCCCGCAACCAAGCAAACTAGAAGAAGCTACTGGTGAAGTTGCTATTTTCGATTTGATTTTCACCAGAAAATGAAAACATAAAGACGGGAAGCAAGATTAGTGAAAGTGAATGAGAAGAGTTCATTATCATAAGAGAGGAAGGAGTCAAAGGATTAGAAGAAAAATAAACCAAACTGTAACACACTCAAGGATCTGGAGATGGAGTCTTCTGGAAACGTAATTTAAATGGCAGAAGACTGCCAGGAAGGTAGCAGTAACTGAAAAGAGCTATAAATGGGGAACAGCAAACCTCTCTGATGCAAGACAGAAAGCAAAGATAAGAAATCACTGTGGCTCTACCAAGAGTTTTTCAACAACATGAGAATTAAAGAGAAATCATGCAAGGCACAAAGACATACCTCCATAAGTATGAAGGAATCAATACACAGGATTAACACACAGGGATAAAATCAGAAGGGTTAAGGGACATAGCAAAGGTCAAAAAAGAAAGAAATACAAGCCCATTTGCTTACCAGGAAAGGAACACTCTCTTGGAGTTAATTCTGATTTTGACAAACTGATTTACCTCTGGAAGTGCCTATATCCACTGACTCTTAAGGAAACCAAGGGCAAAATTAGGCATTTCTGTTCAGCATCAGGACTCTGATAGACAGTTCATTTTCAGTGGTTAAAAGGGATTGCTCTACACAGAAAGAACAGAGAAGAGAGTGGAGAGGTAGAGTAGAAAATTCAAATAGTCAAATGTAAACATTCATAAAAAGTAAAATGCTTTTGACACAGTCTTCCACAGTATCCTTATAGCCAAATGGAATATTGGCTTGCTCATCAGGCTCAGAGGGTTGTGGTCAACTGTGCAAAGTTCAACTGGCAGCTGGTTACCTGCTGCATGCCTGAGGGATCGATCCTAGAGCTAATACTGTATAATTTCTTTATTAATAACCTGAACAACAGGACAGAGGTGCACACTCAGGAAGTTCATGAACAATACCAAATTGGGGAGAGTAGCTGATATGCTGGAGGGCAGGCCTGCTATTCAGAGGAACCTCAACAGGCTGTAGAAATGGGCCACTATTAACCTCATGAACCTCAACAAAGGCAAATGGCTGGCACCTGGAGAACAATAAGCCCAGGCACCAATACATGCTGGAGACTGACCAGGTACAACACAGCTTTGCAGAAGAGGACCCGGGGTTCCTGGTGGACAACAAGTTGAATGCGAGCCAGGAATGCGCCTGTGGCAAAGGCAGCCAGTGGCATCCTGGGCTGCGTTAGCAAGAGTGTGGCCAGCAAGCCAAGGCAAGTGTTTCCCTCCTCCTCTGCTCAGCACTCATGAGACCCCTTCTGGGGTGCTGTGCAGAGCTTTGAACTCCCCGGTACAAGAAAGACACTGACACGCTGGAGCGCGTCCAGTGGAGAGCCACCAGGATGGTTAGAGGAACGGCACACATGACGGAAAGGGAGAGGGTGAGAGAACTGGGCTGGTTCAGCCCAAAGAAGAGAAGACTCAGAGGGATATTGTTGCTGTCTCCAGCCACCTCCTGGGAGGTTACAGAGATGGTGGAGCCAGACTCTTTTCAAAGGTGCACAAAGGTAGGACGAGAGGCAACGGATACAAGCTGGAATGTGGGGAATTCTGATTAGAGACAGGAAAACCTACTTCACATTGGGGAGGTCCAACACTGAAACAGGTTGCCCAGAGAGGCTGAGAAATCTTTGTCCTTGGATATATTCAAAACTCAGCAAGACCCTGACAACTCAGTCTAATTTGATCTACTTTGAAAAGGAGGCTAGATGAGATGACCCCCAAAAGTCCCTTAAAACATACACGATTCTACGATTATGAAAAAGTGCTGATTGCTTTTGAAGGCAATCAAGACGTGGATCTGCTAGATACCTGAGAGGAACCATCCCTTTCCTTTCTCAGACAGTTTCCTCCGACAACTATTAACCTGCCTGCAGTAGAAACTCATAATTTTTCCAAATTCTAAGTAGATTTCACGTCAAATCATAACATAAAAATAATTCCTTCAAGGTGGAAAAACCTTGGTATTCCTATGTCCTGACTCCTCCCTACCTGTCAAAACATAATGGCAACAAAAGCGAAGCCATGACAAGCCTAACATGTACCAGAAGCAAAAGTCACCTTTTCCAGCAGCCTGAAAATTAGAGGTCTTCATTGTCACCACTTGAAATGATTCTTTGTCTAAAAGCATCCAGAGGAGTTTCTCTGCTTGAGAGAAATATTTTTGCCACTGTTTTACACTTCATTAGGAATCTTTTACCCATTTCCAATAGTTCCCATCACCTATACAGCATGGAAGGGTCTCTGTGCTGAGGACTTAGAATTGGGCCATTAATTTAGATTTTCTAGTTATAGAATTAATGTTCTTCACATAAGTACTTTGTCTGTGACAGGTGCTTCAGAATTACTGAAATAATGAGCACCTCTTAACACTAAACTACAATACTCCCAAGGCTACATTGGGGATTGGGGGAGAACTCCTTCATATTTATTTGTTCCCTACAGGCTTGCCCAGTTCAAAAAAAAAAAAAAAAAAAAATCAGATGCCTTCCGTCCAGCAAACCACAGGCCATTAGTAAGGGCAAAACAAACCTGCTGCTAAGGCTGGTCTGTTTTCTGTAGGTATAAAAATTCTGTATTTTACCCAGTGCTGGCAATCTACAGTAAGACTGTAAAGGGTGATAAAAGGATAAAGAGATAAAGGACTGATTTTCTTTCGCTAGACCTGAGTATAATTGCTTGTGTACAACAAGATTTCACTTCCTGCCACCAGGTCTTACACAGTTCCATAACCTAGTTTTGTCATTTGTCCTGTTTTTAATGATCAGAACAAAAATAAACTATACATAGTTTTCTTCAGTGTAAGGTGACTTTATACTTTTCAGCCCTAGTATTCTTATTGTTTTGCTTAAACATTCCTTTAAAAGGGAGAACGTAACTTCTACTTGTAATTTAAGAGAAAACAAGTTGTTTGTTATTCTGTGAAGAACCCCCCTGAAAGCACCAGGTTGGAAATGGTCACAAGTGCAACTGAGTAATGGCACAGTCAGGCTTTAATTGCCTTGGGAAGATGGGGGCATTCTAACAGCCTCTCTGAAGATTTTGTATGTCTTCATATTTGCAACTATTCTTCACTTTCACAGTATGTGTGTTTTTTCCTCCATTTTTATCATTTTCCCTTCAAACAGTAGCCTAGTGCTCTGTACTCTGATCTGGGTCTGATTACAGGTGCACGCATATTCCATTTCAGTAGCACTCTGTGAGCAAGACAGAGAAGCAAGGCAATATGCAATCTTTTTTCATTAAATAAATAAATTGCAACCTGATGTAATGCTTTGGTAATATCTCAGTTTTTCAGAGTTTCAGAGCTAAATTCTTGACTGCAAGGTCTATGGGACAAGGCTACCGTTTTCCCCTTATTTATAGTACAAAAGTCGTACTTTATGGACATGATATAAGACACAGCTATCATGACCTGAATTTCATGATTTTCTTCTGGAGTAACTCTGGAATTTCATGCAAAAAGTTTATATGGTCTAGATAAGCTCTTTAAATCACCCCTCCACCTAGAAAGAAAATCAAACGCAACAGTTCCACAAATGGACATGGACAGAACAGTTATCTCATTAGGGAGAGTGCGCTGTGTTGTCATGAGAAGGAAACGCGCCTGTTTCCTTTGAGTGTTTCAGCTGAGGCTGGTACACGCCTTGCCTTTCTACAGGAGGAACTGGTCCCAGCTTTTTGTAGATCCTGAAGGAGGAGTGGAAGATTGCTGCCACCACGCAGCTTTATAAGTCTGCTTGCTTTTCTTTAAGTTTTTTTTTTTTTTTCCTTGAAAAACAGAGTAATCCTTAGGGCACTGAAGAAGAGTTGTAGCTCCAAACAATATTACTTTATTTTTCCCAATATCCTTAAAAGCAGGGGAAGGTGATGCATCCCTTCCCTTCCTTCTCCCGCACAACCTGCTAACTCTGCCTCCAGTCACCAGACCACTCAGCAAAAGGGCGCTGGGCAAAGAGTACATAGAGGTGTTGCCACTTGTCCCACCTCTATAGAGGTGAAGTACAGGGAGGCTAGGCATGAACTGTGAGATGTGGAAGAGGACCTACCAATAAGGGAGTGCAACTTCTATTTCTACCTTTTGCAAAAACATTCTAGTATTATTAAATGAACATTCATAAGGCCTTCAAAAGCCTCTGGAATACATAGGAACAAAATATTGCTTTTTGTGACTTTGCAGGCAGGCCTACGGCTCGTACCTGAAGTAGCCTCAGATTAAGATACGAAAAGGTCAATCCAATTTTATTGCTGCGAGTAGCTTAATTTAGTTTGTTGGGAACATGGAGAAGTTCATGTGGTTTTCCAGAGGCAGTTTCAGGCACTGTATTGTCTTACCTATTTTTTATTTTATGCAGATATTTAAATTTGATTTTTATGTATATAATTATGCCACAGTCAGATTAGAATGGCCCAATTACTTTTTATCTTATTGTCATTCTATGATGTTCTGGCACTGTAGTTTGTGATAATGTAAAAGAAGCAGTATTTAGGATTCAGATGATAAAACTCTGGATCATCTTTAAGAGGATCCTTTTAGGCCCATTTCAAACCTACTGGCTTGTTATTCTTCAAAGGTCATTTCAGATTCAAGTAGTACTCAGTTCACATCATGCTTAACAAAAGAAGAGCAATATTAAAGTAATTCTGTTACCCATGAAACACAGTGCAGAGACTGAGGAAGGAATGAAAACAAGAAGGAAAGGAAAAAAGACTCTCTTAAAATATATGAACAGAAAAAAGGAACCAAAAATGGAAAGAGAAACACTGCTGAAACCTCCATTCCTAGGTTTGAAGAAAAAAAGAGCATCTCTAATTCTCAACAATGACTTGCAGATCACTTGCTTGGATCACAATATAGCAGAGAGCCCTACACGACTAAGCCCTTTAAACTTGCCTGTAGTATTTATCTTCTCCAGTCACAGGGATTCAGCAGGTCAAACACCTGTTTCTGAGAGCTTAAAGGGATCATTAAAAGCAAAATTAGTCAGCAAGCTTATTTATTGTAGCAAGTTAAAAATTAGCTACTTTGTGGCTCAAATTGCAAGATAAGCAGAAAAAAAGAATGCAAATTTTACCTATAACCCATGATTTTTTTAATGGACGCAGTGAGACACAAACACAGAATGCCCAGTGCTCCTCTGTGGAACCCAGATCTCTCCTTGGAGGTAACAACATGCTGATAAAAGCCTAGCTTGATTCTCTCACAAGTTTCCACATGTTTATTAATTTCAGATCCAACAAATTGCAGCTGAGATCTGAAAACTAAATTAGGTTCTCTCTCCTCTGTAATACTGCTTCTGAAGCCCTCATCTGTGCCCTTATCTACACCCAAAATGTTTTCAGGTGACCCAAGCAGCTTTATGAACTCTGATAAAGTGAGAGAAGAAAACAAGTATTCGAGTGCTATTCATCTAGGGTATTTTGTCCAAGGGACGTATCCTATGGGACAGGAGGGGGGGAAATGACATGCAAACAGAACAAATGCATTTTGTAAGTGAAGTTATTACATATGGATGGAGCTAATATAATGTCCCATCCACTATGCTAGAGATTGCTATTCAAGCATACAGTGTAAAATAAAACTGCTGTCACAGGAGCAATGGTGGGACACATATTGTGGTTATGCCCCAAATAGGTTCAAAATCATCAAAAACATGAGAAACAATGAGTCTGAATTTCACCTCATGATGGCTCTGACCACTGGACTACAAAATATAAAGACAAGTCTGCTTTATTCCCAGTCAGTGGTGCTTGGTGTTTCTAAACCTGAACACTTTTCTTAGCAGAATTATTTAGAGAATTTGACCCTTATTCACAAATTGTTTTAAGATGGTGCGGACAATGAATTTACTACTTTTTGCAAATACTGAGTCCTATACATGCTGATGGCATGCCTCTGCTCGTTTTTACTGTTAGAGCAAAGAAAGCATGTACCCTTCTTTGAATTTCAAAATCAGAATACAAACCTTCACACCCTCCCATCTCCATAGAGAAATGTATCTCTTCTGATTCTTTCTATTCCTCCAAGGAAAAAAGTATGAGGGGCGGGGGGGGGGGGGGGGGGGGAAGATGTTTTCTGTCTTGTTCTTTCTATGTTGTGGTTTGGGTTTTTTGTTTTTTTTTTTTTTTAATGTAATTCTGGTCATAATTACACCAAAGGAAAAGACAAAAAGCCCCAGAATCTCAGGAAGGAGAGGATGTGTGGTTTCAAAGGTCAGAATTAAACAATTTTCACAAAATAATATTTTTAAGAGTGACATTTTAACAGCAGAAAAATTCAGCGTAACGGAACTGAGAGTTCTAAAAGATGAAACAGTGAAGGACATGGATTTGCCCCTAAAGCTCCTTTCTTGGCCAGGTGTGGGGCCACCTACTGAATTGTCTGCACTTCCCAGGCTCAGAGAGCAGTGCTGTCTCTCAGGGAATGCATGCTGAGATGGTTTTGCAGTGCAAATTCCTATCTGAGATGCCCTGCTGATGTATTAAATGATCACCCACAGCTTTTATACCTGTACAGATTTTACAGTAGATTGAGAACTTTAATGAAAAAAGCATGAATCACACAAAACAATTTCGATCTAATTTCCTCTAGGTGTTAAAGGCAGTAATTCTTATTGACCTTTAATTTTTTAAAAATTTAGATTAACAGCATTAATAAAATGTTAGTCATTAATGTTTCCCCATAATTCTACAGAGAATAACCAGCAATTCACCAATGCTACAGGCTTCTGTGATTTGGTCCAGTCTCACAGACTTAATGGATGTGATTAAATTATCTTATGCAGAGTAAACATTTGCCATGTTTCTCTTCTTGCCCCTGTCCCAACCTAAGCAAATAAACTGACTGCCAGCATCAGTCTCATGCTTCTCATGTGAAACCTATTGTGAACTTTCAAAGCCCAGTACTGTAAGAGAGAACCTGATGTACTTCTAAATAAATTCGCAGATTAATTTGCTTAATAGTTTTGAACAATTAAGGTTATGGCCCCAGTCATTTGTCTACAAAGTATTCTGTGGGAAATTAAATGCAACTAGAAGAAAATCATTCTTCCCTTTTTCTTTCCCATTGCTAAAAATGTCTCTCCAGAATAAAGTATTTTTCCCACATCCATTTTCACTACAGAAATAGTTTTTCTTTCTTGGAATTCGAAGAGAATCTTCAGGAAATAAAATGACATCACTTATATGTTGTACTTTTGTAATAAAAGGTTGGCTTTCTAGAATGAGGAAATAATCCAGCACAACTGAATGTGGATTAGTTGCAGAACTATTTATTTAGCATTGCTTTCCTTCACATGCATCTCATCTGGCATTGCCAAATCCCTGATGAGACTTCAGTTTGGATGTGTATGCACCGACTGAAAATTTCTTTCGAAGGATTATTAAAAGCCTTTACCTATCAATCCTTAAAATCCTTAAATGCCTTCTCATTTGTTATGTTTAAATGAATTATTCAAGCTCATACAATCAGTCAGTGGCAAAATCAGGAATGGACACCAGCAGTATTGGAGGGTTTGGCTTCCTATCCTAGTATGTCAGATAACAAGCTCCTGCCATGTGCACACACTCGCTCTCTTCCCTTGTGTGCCACTGCACAGCTTTAAAATAATTAACATTTGACCTGGTTGGAGAAAGCTGGGCGGCAGGTTGTGAAAGAACCTGTTTCAGGACTACCTCTAGGTTATGAGAGATGCACTTTTAGAGTCTGGTATCTGCTCAGATCCAATTTTTACCCAGAATATTTTGAACAAAGTCCATTAACTGCTTCCATGTCAGATGGTGGTAAAAGAAACACTTTCACTGTTACAAAATATGAGCACTTCCTCAGAGTTCTCAAGCAAAAATGTTTACACTTTGTAACTTGGAATTTGTCACATAATTATTGCCGCACAATGCACTGCAGAATAATACATTTTTTCTAAACAGTTATTCAGTTGAAATTTGAATTTCAGATGAGTTTTTGAAAACCACATACCAGGATTCTCGGCAGCTTTTCAAACTTCAGATATGACACAGGACATTCATTGCTGGAGACATGCTTAAAAGCAGACAGAGATTAAAGGTGAAGTCCTGCACTTCTGTAATCAGTAGCAGAGTTTCCGAAGGGCCCGGGTCTGTGCTTTCTCCTTCGGTTGATGTTGTAAAATGCACGCCCTCCTTTCAATAACATTGGTGAGACGGCAGTAACTTGCCTGCAGCTGCAGGTCAAAATTTTTCTTGTTGAGTGTTTCCAAAGGACAGTTTTTTCTTACTCCCAGATCAACCACCAGAAAGACCTCATGAGAGTAATGAGACACCTGGGGCCTGGTGCTAATGACCTGTCCTAAATCTCTTGCTTCTTACAATGACTTTCCGTACACGTTCTCTTACATTACGATATGAACAAATTTGCTAAGATAGGCCTGTCCTGCCTAATTGGACTAGCAACCAGAGGATATGACAAGAGTAAGGTCTTCCTTTTTGCAGGATTATATGTTTGAGGGGGTTTTTTTCTTGTTAATTCAGTTCCCAGTTGGTGACCTTCAGCGGTTACGAAATACAGAGGGTAGCAATAGTAACCAGGACAATTGCCTTTGCTAGCCAGGCGGTTTCAACACTTTTGTATACAAACAGTCTCTAGACTGTTCTCATTCAGGGTGTCCCTCAAAATCATGGGTCAAGGGAGCTGATGCAAACTGTGACATTCTCCTAATTAGCAGGCATTAGGTGACTGTCTTGGTGACATCAGGGCTCCACAGTTTTTCTTGACTACCTGGGACTTTGCAAACAGAATTTAGGATGTTGTTCATGACCTACAAATGCATTTAGGGCCAGTTTTTTTGACCGTCCATGTCTCTCCTTTTGCAATACCAGTCAATATTAGCAAAGGTGTTCAGCTTCTACAAGTTAAAAAAGGAGATTTTTTTCTCTCTCTGGAATTCACTCTCAAATGCCATTTTTAAAATGGTTACTCCTTTTATTTTGAACTTTTAGGGCATACCCTGAAGATGATTCTCTGTGCTTTCATTTAAGTGGGAGTTAATTAAATACTTTGGTTCTGTGGTTTTTTTCTTTCCTTGGGGATGAGAATATACTACTGCTTTTATCTCAGTTGGGTTCCCGATTTTCACACCTGTCAGAGAGCATAGATTGGGGCAGGCCACCCAAAGAATAGGGCTCTGAATAGGAGCCCCCAGGCCGGAGTGAACGGAAATATTTTTCCAGTGTTAGATACATCTAAAGAACCGAACTAACCAGAGCAGCAAGGCTCCTCCACCTGAAAAGTCTGGACTTACACAAATGCTCTCCACCTAATTGAGATGATACAGCTGAAGAGGAACATTCAGGGAAAGCAAGTGTGGTAGAGCTGGGCTTGGTGGAGGCAAACAGTTGTGTTACGAAGCTGCTGACGCTCACACTAAATCAGGTTCGGTGAGCAAGATATTACCAAGGCTGGCAAGAAATGTTTCCATGAGCACGCTGGCCGTGAGTGGAGCAGGACAATACTGGACTGTGTCACAGAGAGGGAAAGCTGTTGGTAGGTAATGGCTGGAAAGCCAAGAGTGCTTTTTTTGTCACAACTTTCACTAGTAAAGACCTCTCATGAGGTGTTTAGCACAGCTAATGACGGATGCTACTTCTGACTAAAATACTAAAGAATGGGCTGGAGAGCACTTAGTGATTTTCTACTGAAATGGGCCTTATGAAGTTATGCCAGGACATAAAAATAGGAGCTGAAATGCTGCTAGAAAAATGAGACCTGAAAGAGGTGAGGCACTGAAATCAGAGGATTACATTGAGTTCTTGAAGTCAGTAGAAATATTCAAGGGTTGCATCTAACTGTGTTTAAGTCTGCATAACTTCAGGACTTAACCTCAAACATAAGATGAACAGAGGAAGTAACACCTGTATAATGGCCTGTAACAACACAGAAAACTTTACACATGAATCCTGCTTTCTTGTTTCCTTTTGTTTGATTTTTATGCTTTCTCTCCTTTTAACGTCATCCAGTAAAATTTCTGCTGTTAAATGTAGTATAAGATTTTTCCCTGTCTTCCTAGATCTGAAAATTCTCCAAAACCTGGGCTGCAGCCAAAGATTTCAAGATGTGCCCATTCAAATAAAGCTGGGCTATAAAGCAAAGAAATTCCTGCAAATGAGAAGCAAACTTAGTGGTAGGACTCATCTCATCAACATTTACACGTTTACAAACTAGACTTCTATAACTGCACTAGCCTCCCTGGCCCCCTGCACAGCTCCCATTTAGAGTCAGTGGAGAAAAAACCCAGCATTTCTGGGGCAAAAATAATCTAGCTTCTTTTAGATATCGTCATTAGGATGAGAGGAATTCTGTTGCACAATTGTCCCTTGTTTTTCTGTTGCCTATAAAGTGAAGATGGAATGATTAGTATTTGTCTGATACATGCCATCCTGAGTGTTAATGCAAAAACATCATAGCTGGAGTTCTGTCTGAAAATAAACAGATGCAACAACCAACTCTCCTTGCCTTTCACTGTGCCAAAAGTGCATTTATTAATTTAGAATGAGGCTTTTTTGGTCCCGAAGTGGCAGTAGAATAAGTAACAAAATGAATAAGCAGAGTCAGTTCATCCCACATCTCCAAAGGTAAAGTCAGCTAAAATAATCTGTACCAAACTTTTGTATTTTACTGTGAGATTCAGAGGCTGATATTAAATATTTGCTTTCCACTTCATCTGCATTTAGGCTGATATGAAACAGATGCTAAAATCTGTTTCTGAACAGCTATGAGCTTTGAGAAAGTTCAGATCTGCCTGTCACTCTCATAATTTGCATGCACAATATTATTTCTAGGATTTTCCTTAAGTGATTTCTGTGCTTTTTCTCTTGATTGTTCTAGCTCTTGGAAGAAAGATAAATACGCCCCATAATGGTCTTCTGATTTGCTTGTTTAACCTGATAAGGGTCTACTATGATTAATTTGCCTTTCATACATTTGCTAATAAGGAGACATTAGCAATCAGAAGATATTCCCATTAAGCATTTGAGTCACACTGGATAGAGATGTAGCGTTACGTTTCTCTAGCAGCATTGGCCTTGTTCAACAGATCTTAATGAAGGATTGCTTTTGATGCCATCTTTAATGAATACATGAACAAAAAGATTAAGTCTTTCAGTCAAGCTTATCTGAGACTCTGAAAATAATTGAAAAGCTTAAGGTGACAGACTGAGGCAAGACTACTCTAATGTAACCAAGCCACTAAAAGTACCAGGTTGTCAATATCGCTATCAAATATTGATTGAGGGTTTGCATAGAAGAAACAGAACTGAATATTTGTTTCAAAATTAATTAGGATATATTCCAGAATGATCAGTTGGTCTCCCTCACACTTTGTACATACTCAAGAGATCTCAGTAAAGCCACAAAATACATGTAACAAGTGCAGATGCTGCTGCTTACACGATAACCTGTTCAAACTGGGGCAGCATCTACTTTTCCTGGGCAGCTTTAGACAATGTGGAATGAGAAAAAACAATTGAAAGTGGCACCGCAATTTAACTTTAGATTTTTCAGTCTTTTAAGAACATAATCTCTATCTTCTGATCTCCTGTCACCAGGGATGTTTTTTACATGACTAAAACCAAAATAATTTAAAAACATTACTTTTCTTAGTTTCTGTGTACTTTTTGTTAAAAGTCATGTCATGATTTAAGTATCAAACCTGAAAATATCAGAGATAAGATGTATTTGCCAGTTTGAGTGAATTGTCCTTCTATAATAAAAAGTCTTGACAAAACTAAATTTGCAATTTTTTCATCTATATTTCTTTGCCATGTACTGTGACTTAAAAAATTATTCTACTGACCTGATGCTTTTATCTTTTGAGGTCAGTGAGTGATATTGCAGCAATCCATTAGGGTGAGCTGCATATAGAGAAAATAATAACAGAGCTTAAATGGTTTCCCTTGCTGTGAACTGGGTAGGTCTAATCTAGCATGGCAGCAGTGAAACAAATATTTAGGTAAAGAATCAACTTTTCTTTTTACTTCCCATTGAAGTGGTTTTTCCTTCTCTTCCTCCCTCCCTTCTTTAGTCTAATGGACCTAATGGACCTATACAATTACTGAGACTGGAGAATAGCCCACCTTTGAAATCACGGTCTTGGAAAAACTTATTCACAACCATATGCACACACATGCACTTCGGAAATCCACGCAAATATCTATTAATTTTTACAGTAAAGAGTATAAAATATTTCAAGTTGGGTACAAGACAATTTATTTCTTGCTGTTTTTTCTGTTGATCATTTTATACTTTGTATTATCTTTCATTCTTTGTTCCCATTTCGTTTCTTCTCTTGCTCTAAATAAAAGTGCAGAAAAGAGAAAAATGTCTGTACGCAAACATTTGATTTCACTTTGATTGCTGCTTTCACTCTGGAAGACTTGAGGTCATATTAAAAATATTTCTAAACAACTGCACTGTTTCTCCTTTTCCCCCCCAATTGAAATCTAAAGATAGTAGACTGACTGTAATAAGAAGCTATCTAGCTTTGATATTACCTGATCTAGCAGACAAAAAGAAAACAAATTTTTCATTTAATGCTTCGACACATGCCTTGCTTAAATGCATGACTGTAAAAGAGTTTTATTTTTCTTGCGTAGAATTGTCACACACAGTCTCTTCCCAGTTCCACTTGGTCAGGGATTTCATGTATAAGGGAACTAAAACTAAGAGTTTGGCTATGAAAATCAAATAAAAGACTCAATATTACTGTAAAATAACTTGATTTCTCCTGGTGAAATCAGAAACCTTTTAATGAGAAGAAAGAAAAAAAAAGTATTGCCTCTTTTCAAGGATACTTTTTTCTGAGAATCACCGTCATGCTTGCTGGTGACACTGCTGTAATACAGCAGAGATCTTGAAGTTCCCTAGACCCGTCAATCTGAACATATTGGCTGTCCCTGCCTCTACCCATCCCCTAGCCTTAGTTCACACCTTTTCATGAAAAAACGGCATGAGTTTTTATGTAATACTGGAATAATTTCTAGTCGCTTTCTTTCCCATCCTGCTTGGAAAATGGGCTGTTCTACTTGAACAGGTCACACAACTCAATGCTGCAAAGAGGTTCCAATGGCACTGAGTCCTCATCCTCAAGTCTGAACCTCTCATCCTACTTTTTAGTTTTGTCTGCTTTTCCCCACCTTCGAGCTTTGCTAATGTTTCATCTTGAGAAAAGTCATCTTTGTATTCAATACTTCTGCTTTGCCAGGTCTGGCTCACTCACTGAGGCTCCTCGTCTGTGCTATTTTTAAGAATGAAAGGCAGCAACAGCTTTCTTTGCTAGTACGATGCTAGTCATCTTTTCCCACTTCCTCTGGGAACTCTCTCCTTGGGATTTCAGGTATCTTCTAATCTATGTCACCATTCCTCCCCCGTCTCTGCTTGCTCAACTGGGCTTTGACACATTTCAGGCAAAGTCCAGTTCTTTGAGAACTGCTTAAACTCTGCACCTTTGTTTTCCCTTGAAATATTGAAATAGCTTGAAAGCTATTCATGTATGTCTGATGGGTTTTTGGTTTATGGGTTTCATTGTTCTGTTTCTTTGCCATTTGTGAAATAGAAATGTCCCCGGCTTAAAAATGCTATCGATATTACTCTCATGACAACTTTCACCTACAGTTATGTGACTTTCTCATTTGACCTAGCACAGCTGTTTGGCACGCCTGTTGTTAAAGGCACACTGAATTTAAGATAATTGCAAGACATCTGCTCGGGGCTTCAGATGCCTGTCCCTTATAATAAAATCCTTCCTAAAGTCTGATGAGACATTCTGGAAGTTCAGCCCAGTCTTAATTTAAGACCCAGTCTTAAACAAAAACTTCCAAGATAAAATCTTCCAGATAAAACCTTCCAAGTCAAAACTGAAAAATTATACAAACAGTTAAAAAGAACACAGCTATGAACACTGGCTACAGATACTAACCAGGCTGTTAACTAAAAGTGCTCACATACTCTGTGAACTGTTCTACAAGGATACGTGAAAGTGCTGGGCTTTCGGGAACAGCAGCACCTCTGGGCCAAGAGCAGCAGATGCACTCGGTCTGTGTACTGGGGTCCTGTACAGAGGCAAAGCCCTGTGTCTGGGGAGGAAATACCCCAGGTACCAGTACAGGCCAGGGGACAACTGGCTGGAAGACAGCTTTGTAGAAAAGGGGGTGCTGGTAGGCAACAAGCTGAATGTGAACAGCATCCTGGGCTGCATTAGCAAGAGTGTGGCCAGCAAGCCAAGGCAAGTGTTTCCCTCCTCCTCTGCTCAGCACTTGTGAGACCCCTTCTGGGGTGCTGTGCAGAGCTTTGAACTCCCCGGTACGAGAAAGACACTGACACGCTGGAGCGCGTCCAGTGGAGAGCCACCAGGATGGTTAGAGGAACGGCACACATGACGGAAAGGGAGAGGGTGAGAGAACTGGGCTGGTTCAGCCCAAAGAAGAGAAGACTCAGAGGGATATTGTTGCTGTCTCCAGCCACCTCCTGGGAGGTTACAGAGATGGTGGAGCCAGACTCTTTTCAAAGGTGCACAAAGGTAGGACGAGAGGCAACGGATACAAGCTGGAATGTGGGGAATTCTGATTAGAGACAGGAAAACCTACTTCACATTGGGGAGGTCCAACACTGAAACAGGTTGCCCAGAGAGGCTGTGAAATCCTGATCCTCGGAGATACTAAAAAATCAGCTGGTGCCAGAGCAACTTGACCTTCCAACCTGAGTGATGCTGCACCTCAGATATGGAGGGAGTAAGGCCCTATGGCTGAGCTCCTGTATTGCTCTCCTTCGTGGGGTTCAGAAGGCATAATACCTGTTAGTCTGTAGCATATGTATTTTGAGTGACGACCTCATGCGACTGGGAAAGAACCTCCTGTGACATCCATTGCTTTTATGAGCATTGCTTTCAACAGGGGAATTCTGTGCCCTGTTTTCACAGTAGAAAATTATACTGATTGTTACTTTTCCCTGTCTTTTCTGTCTTTTATTCTACTGCAAGTCTCCAGTGTTTCCAAAAGAAGTTTAGAAAAGTGTAAAAATATCTTGGTCAACTAAATTAAACAATATTGTCCATTCAGTGATATACCCATGCTGAGAAACATGGATCTCAATTGTAACTCTTCAAAACTTTTCATTAAGTGAAATTTTCACTCTTCAATTCTTTACACTAAGTGAACTTACTTCTGAGGTACTTAATATGGATTCCACAACTTTTTTACAGCAGTGTTATTTTGTTGGGCTTTTTTCCTGTTTTGTTTGGTTTGGTTTTTTTTAGAGAGGGAGATCAGGATAAAGTTTCAGAAAAATCAGACGTCCTTAGGGACTAGAAGTAATAGAAGTGGGATAAATGTGCAGTGTCAACAGATAATGGTAACAGCCTTAACTGCTGGCACTAATCAATGCCAGAATGATTAGGAGCTACTGATATGCTGATATTGAAAAATGCAAATGAGATCATATTATGCATATATGAGGTACTGTCAGTAGAGATAGATGACTGTCAATGGCCTGATTAAGTAGATTCTGAAGAATCTCCTGTATCACAATGTTAAAAGAGCTTGTTGAATTTAGCTAAAGAAACCAGAGGGAACCTGACTCTATGTGAAGTGGAAAGATGCTATCAGAGGTTGAAGAGAACTGCTTAAAAGGCCCCAGTTGCAAAAAAAGATGACCATTATTTTAATCTGGAAATAAAAATGAAGTTTCTAGCTATGGAACGAGTGAGGCTGCAGAACAGCTATCCAGGAGGAGCAGGTACAAAACCTGTGTGAATATCAATACAGCATGTAAAGGGATTTCTTTGGGTTTTTTAACTCTAGAAAATTGCTTAAAAAAAAAATTTAAAAATCAGGGAAGGTCCTAAGTCAAGCACTGAAAAGTTAGGACATTTCAAAATTAAACCTGCCTACCTCTGCAAAATTTATATTGCCCTTTCCCATATGCATGATTTCTGCAGAACTCTTGTTCGATGCACAGGCACCGGGGTGGCATATGAAGCAGGGTATGTAGAAAGAAAAGATACACGAAGCAGGTAGTAACCAGATATGGCTGTACAGAATGGGATTCTACTCTTTCCTCTGTCAAGGAGATTTGACATGTTGCTGTTTCTAGGATGGCTCACAGCATTCTCTGTAGTCTTCCCCTTGGAGAACACAAGAAGTTCAAAAAGCCTCTGTTTTTCCCTGATGTAAAACAAATCTCAGTTCCGACTCTTCAACACTTTTCACTAACTGAAATGAGCAAATGGGGAAATCTAAACAGGCAAGTGGTGGCCATTGTTTTAAATTAAAGGAAAAATTATCCACACACAAAGGAACTGGCCTTTATAAATTAAGGATGTTCAAATAATATCTATTTTTCAGTATTTATTCCATCTATGTTTCTTCTAAATTTGAAATGAATAATAAGGAGTTTGGGGGTTGTTTTTTTTAGGGTCTGTTTTACTTTCTGATCTTCACATAAGAACCACCATTATGTTCTGATTGTCTATTTGCAGGAGAGCTCATAAAACAACTTTAAAGAATACAGATTAATTTCATCTTAGGTTTGCAGCCTCTCTCTTTTCTGTTTGCAGAGGTATAATTCAAAAGGACACCATCACTCTCAGCTGCCAGCCAAAACTGAACTCGTGCTAGGTCAAGAAGTGTTTGCAGGAGCAAGCCTTACAGTAACTCTTGTATGATAATGATCCGGATGGAGCAAGATTGATGGAGTCTGGTCCTAGAAATGTTGCCACAGGTTGGGAGAATTTGATAACTTTAAAATATCTTTAACATTTCTAGATAAATTATTAATAAAGAAACAAACAATCTAATGTTTGCTCTTCAGGTTGCTCCTACACCACTTTGTGCTTTTATTCTGCAGTGCCAAAAGAAGGGACATAAGTTAATTAACAACTGTTTTACTAGAGTCCCACTGACATCACTGATGATGCATGTTCAAAGTAAAGAGTGAACGTGTCTGGATTGCTTTTGATGTAGTTCTTTTCTGAAGTGCTGGCAGAATATTTTAAAACCATCAAAATGTACTTTGCTCTTTGTCAACAAACTCACAGCTTTTAAAAACTTTAACCTTCAGGTAGATACCGTACTTGGCCATTTTGAACTGAGACAGAGATCTAAAGCAAGCTGTGAATATGCAGCGTGAGTAGTTTCATGGAAATTGATGTGCATCCTGAACAATAAATATAAACAAACAGCTGTTACAATTCCATAAAATGGCTCACCTGAGATTGTGAGATTCATTTGTACAAAATCTCAGCCTTTGAATCAGAATGTAAGAACTACGCGAAGGTTCTGTGAACCTCTGCCAAATTATCAACATATGTTCTAAGAAAAAACATGGCATTTGCCTAAGAAAAGGGAAATAGTCTTTTGACTTCTCATTTAAAACTATGACATTATTCTTGAAATAATGTTTGGCATTCTTCATCTGCCTTTTTTTCCTACTATTTATTCCTGGCATTATTTACTAATATTTAATACATCTGCAATTTACTTGATCCAGGATTTAGAAATATGAGAAAAGATGTAGTCAGGAATCCTGCCCACTCTAAATTTTGCAAAATACAATTTATGTAATTTCTATACAAATACTAAGGAGGATTCAGAAAGATCTATTGTTAAACCGTGAACAATTATGAAGTGCTGTTAAACACTCCTATTTAAGTTCGGTGCTAAATAAAATACTGAGATTTATAGAGAACCTAAACACTCCCTTTCAGGCTACCAAAGCTCATTGCTTTATCTCCAGTGCTGGCGGTACGCAGTGCTTAGGGAGGCAGTGTGTTGTCTGTGTACAAGGAGCTCTGGCAGACAGTGCTGGGGCTCACTCAGAGAGACTGAGAAGGCTGGTACATCCCAACTCGAATGAGTAGAGGCGTGACGGTGACAAAATAAAATCCACACCAAGTTGTGGAGTATTATCAAAGTTATTAATCCGTGCTGTCCTCTACTGGCTTGATTATGCTTTTCAGAAGGGCTAATGGGATACCATGACATAAAAGGAGGAAGGGAAAAGACCGTGAAAATGTGATAGATGTTTACAAAGAGGAAAATGTAGAAAGCTTCATAGACCTTCTGAATCAATAAATTTCTATACCCTTATAATTTCCCAGCTAAGTTCTTTCATTTGCTGGCATCAACAACATAGAACTTTAAACATGCACAAGGCAAGCATGAACGTTTGCGCTGGTTATCTCTGGCTCCCCTAATAATTAATCAGAGAGAAATGGGCATTTCCAAGATGTGAATCCACTTACCTATTTTTGATGTCTACTTTCAAGTGATGTGAGTAGCATCCAGTAGTGCCTACTTCTCTCCAGTTTGAAGGGGACCCAGCATGACTAGCTCACATTTGAACATCTCTAACAGAAACAGCTCCAGGTGTTTAAATGACTTCTAAATTTTCCTGTTTCATTAACCACATTCCATTAATTATCCAGTAAAAGAAATTTATGAGATTCAAGAACCTTGAATGCATTTAAGCAAGCAGTATTCAGTGCTAGCAACTCAAAGTAAACCTTTCATATTACTAGGAGTTCTGGAACAGTTCCTTACTGTTCACTGCTAAATTGAGCTGTAGCTTCGTTCTTAAGCACCTTTGGTAGAATTCATATTCTGTTCAGTCTTAAATCGGCAGAAAGATCAAACAAAAGAAACCAAGTTCAGAATTACTCAGCATGAAAAATATGAAAAGTGACCACACAAATTTATCCAGTCACAGTAACTTTGACAAAACTTTCCCATAAATTCTCACAGCATATTCAAACTTTGTAAGCAAAATATTAAGAAACATGAGTATGAAGAAGGCAAACAATTAGACAAGGAAAAAGTCTAAAAAGCTGTGATATGTGGTCTAACTGGCTAAATAACATCCTCAAACAGATACTGGAAATAGCCACACATCACTTGATTTGAATTTCTTTTGGAGAAACAATGTACCTCATGCCTTTCAAGGCACTTTGTTGACTCAAAGATGGGAGGCATCATCAATTCGGTGATGATCAGATGTCACTAGCAAAAGTGAAGAGTAGATGACCTTGACAAATACTAATTGATGTGATTTAAAATTCAAAACAGTACAGTGACAAATGGGGGGGATATTCATCTCCTTACATTCATCACTGAGACTGAGATGGTTGCCTAGGCTCTCTATATTGTCAAGAGAAAGAGAAAAAAGCACATCCAGGAGGTGATTTATCCCAGCCATCTTTGAATGCGCCTCTGGAGATGCCTCTTTCTCTTCCTGCATTGACTATAGAGAGTGTTTAGGTGATTTATACCTGATACCCAGCATTTAGACAACTAAAGTCAAGCAAGATGAATTCTACCCTGGGGACAGAAAAAAGGTCCACCATAACTTAGGAGTTCATCAGTTTTAATTGACTGAGGAGAAAGAAGTGAGCATACTAGTAATTCACAGAATGACTCTAAGCCACCAGTATGCTTCAGGCATGAAAGGCACACGGGATCCTGTGATGTGCCAGACAGGAAATTTTCCATAGATAGAAAAGTAATAATACCACTATATAAAGATGGGTCAGATCTCATCTGGAATTTGATGTACAAGCATCAGTGACAGAAGAGAACTATTTAAATCAAAAATATAGCCTTTTAACTAGGCTTTCATCCTAGGCTTTGGTTAGAAATTAAAAGCAGGTCCCTAAACCTTACATCAGTGATGTTCTGGAACAGCCTTCTACAGAGACAGACCATCAAAACCCCAGGTGCTTTTAAGATGGGTCTTGATGCTGCCTGTCTGCACTGAGAAAACACAACTAGACTCAGTGAGAAGAAGGCACCTTTCAATCCAAAGGTACTATGGACATAAGAGATATAAATGGTGCAAGTTATGCTGCAAGGAAGAAGACTCCCAACGTATTCACGTTTAACTTGCGAGGTACAAACAAGGACATTCAGGAAGAATAATGTAATTTTAAATGAGATTCCTTTTCAACAAGCTTTGCAAAGAAAACTGCATTTTCCTGGATTACAGAATAAGCAGGGAAGGAAAAATAAAGCTTAAAAAATTAGCAAATAATAAAAAAAATAGACCACAGTATCTTCAGATGTTGTTTAAATAAGTTGTCAGTGGGTAACTCAGTTACACAAAATTAAGTTTCTTTTAACAATTTTTACTTATAATACTACAATTGTTGTAGGAGCCCTCAAACCTATACTGATGTATTGTTTTACATGCAAGACAAGCCTTTGTGTAGAATCAGTTTTCTTTTTATCATCTAGTAGTGAATTTACTCATTTATGTGGGTCTTTCATACAGCAAGAGAGGAGAGAAAAACATTCAAAACTATCCTCTTTTTAAAATCAGTAAGACTGGCAGGAGAAATTTAGTCAGGTGGAAGAATAGCAGCATTGGAAATGACTTTATAAAATGTGAAAAAGGATTTAATTTGCAATCTTACCTTCGTGCCACAAGCAGAGCCATGTGGGCTGAGCAGGCTGCCTCCACAGAGACGCTTCACTTGTCCAAGGCTCCTCATGACGTTCTCTGAGTTTCAGTGGAGGTCCCTGAACCTTTCCACCAGATGCAACTTTCTCCTTCTGGAGGAAATTCTGGCAGGAATCTCCACAGAAGCATCTCCAGGGCAAAGGTTGGGGTTTTTTTCCAGATACCTTATTTTACCTGAAGTCCAATCAGTGTACAAATGAAGCAGCTGAAAGGCATGCCCTCGTTTGTTCTGGTGGATACTTGTCCTTCCTGACTCCTCAAGGAATGCATTGCTGCCTTGCTCTCGTAGTTCCTCCACATATTTAAAGAAGATTTTCTTTTTAATATTCTGTTTCAGTGATTTAAAGAGATGACGCTGCAGTAAACATTTTCCTTTTTAGAAGGCAGGAACTACTTTTAAAGGCAAAACCCTGTGAAGCATCCTTGATGAGAAACATACCCAATACATCTCTTCTTAAGACACAGTTTTCAAGTGTAAAAAAGTTAACAATGAAAGGAGGGAGGAATAAAATAGGAAATAACAAGGTCTGGTGAAGAAAAAAAAAGTGTAAACCAAGAAGAATTAAATATAATTATCTGCAATGTATGAAAGAAAATTGAAATCACAGTTATAAAAAGCCAAAACTTAGTATGAAAAATAGCTTGTATTTAAGTGTCTAATCCCAGTAGTGTCCTGCATAGTGTCCTGTTGAGAGACATTACATTTGTTGAAACTGGACTAAGTTATAAGGTACATCTGGCTGCTTCAGGCAGTGATGGTTCAGAATTATTAAGGAGAAAGTCAGCTGTACAATTAGCTGTACTACATTTGTGCCTGTAATTTATTTGCTTGTAGAAGTGACCTGTAGCGGAAGCCCTAAAATAAGTATTCAGTGGGGCTGGAAAGCTTTAAAGCTTTCCACCGGAACATGCTGACTTTGGACTGGAACTAAGAGAGAGAGCACAAGCAGTTTTCTGCTCTTACTGCAGAAAGCAGTTGAAGATAAGCTGGAGGAGTAAGCACGGATTTAGGTACTGGGAAAAGGTTGATGTTGGGGCTGTTCTTGCTGAAGGTTGTCAGTTCTTTGGGCTGTCCATGAAGATTCAAGAGGTATAAGAAATTGCAGAGAGGATGGCAAGCTGATCAGTCTCAGCAAAACTACATACCAGGAAATTCTTCAGGCATCCATGACCTCTGCATTGCCGACTCAGGGACAGATTAGATCCTCAGCTGCATCTCTACCCATTTCACGGGCAATAGAAGAATCAAAGTAAAACTGGATCCTTTGGCATGTCTTTCAGCAAAAACAGTCCTGGCCATCTGGAAGATGGGATTCCCATGACGTAGTGCTAAGATCACACCCTTCCATGGACACTGGAAGACTTCCTAATTTATATTAAGGAACTCGGCACTTCTCCTGAAACCAAAGCCTGGAGCATTGGCTAAAGCCTTCAGGTTGTCACCATTAACATCTAACTACACCACTTTCAAACCTATCCCACATACAAACTTAGTTTAGTACATGAAAAAGAACACTTTCAAGGATAAAGCTATTGATGACATGTACTGTCACCCCATGCTGTCATTTTAAAGGCATAAGCAATATGGAGGAATCTTGCAATGCACTGCCAAAAAGGATTTAGAAAAAGTCTTTTCTCTCTGAAGAGCAACTTGAAAAACACTGTAAAAACCATTGTGTAACATCTCAGTGTCTCCTGTATCGAATCATGATATAAAAATGTTTTTTATATTTGTTGTTACCAGTTCTCTGCAAATACTGTATGAGGCAACTACCTTCTTTTGGCCCTTGGCTTATAGTAAGAAAGAATAACACTGTTTATAAGCTTAATTCCATCTTTATTGATACAGACTCCTGTCCTATTATCCTTTAATGGTAATTCACAGGCGGAATAGAGAATAGAGATTGGCCTTCGAGAAAGAAACATAATTTACCAGTAATTAGTCTTCTTTAGGATGCATGGTCTATAAATAAATCTGTTCTGAGGGTACACCTACACCTTATCACTTCAGATTGCAGAGATTTTCCTTTTGCAGTAACCACGGAGGATGTATTCGCACTGTTGTCATCACCTTTGGCACAACGGCATAAAAAATAGCATGCCATAAACCATTTTAATTCTTTCTCAGCCACAGAGACACCATCTAAAACAATGAAGGAAACTCTGCTAATAGAGCTCAGGATGTCTTCTTTCTTTTTTTCACTCTTAAATTAATATCCACATGTTTGTTCACCCTGTGTGACTTTATACAATTACCTGCCATAAATTATCTAGCAGAGGTTCTTGATGTCCCTCATGCAAACAGCACTTCTAGAATGACGCTAGCAAGTGCTGTGGCAGCTCTTGAGGCAGCTTATCAGAGATGGCACAGTGCCTGGGGAAAGAATGGTAGATATATAGCAGTTCAGTGACTCAACAGTCTCACAGAAGCCGTACACTCAGTTGGAAGTGTCAATTCCTAAGTTTTACAGCAAATACTGAAACACCCAACCATCCATTTAGATAACCACTGGATCTGTCAGAGATATACACAGTCTTTATGTTCTGAGAAAGTCTGGACTACAAATACAAAGAGAGCTCTTTTCCTATTAAAGGTACAAAAATGGCACGTTTCTTAGAAGCATAAAGGAACATGAAGGAAAACATAAATAAATCAAAGTGACGCTAGGACACTACATTCAGCAAAAAGATGGCTGCATCTTAAGAGATGGACTGTCTTTGAAGAGTAAGGTCAAAGAAGGAACAACTCCAGGGCTATGAATTTCTTTCATTTTTCTAACAGAGAAGATGACAACAAAGAAAGCCCCTTTATAGAGAAGGAGAATCCATGAGAACGTGGAACACCAAATGCAAATTCCCATAACTCACTGGGCTGGTGGAGGGAAACATCTCAAAAATCTTAGAGCTGAAGGCTGAGAGGGATGTTAGATTGACTTCAGTAGGGGTGAGGAACTTACAACAAAGGACCAGACTGCTTCAGTTTGAGCAGGTAACTCAGAACAGTCTGAACTGACAGGAAGGGAAGGAAGACCAACAACCTCATCAACCCAAAAGCCTAACCTAGTTAATAACGTGAACTCCCTTCCAATACTTATAAGGCTATCTCTGACTAGAGAGAAATAGGAGTGCTGAAAGAGCAAGCCTTCCTGCATCTGCAGCATGGAGAAAAGGATTTCAAGACTGAGATGAGCCAAACAGCCCAAATTCTGCAATAACAGGTACAGGAGTAGCAGCAGAGGTCTGTCTGAGAAAGGGATGAAGACGAAGCCTTGATATTAAAATTCTGCCCCGCCACTGTAGTGGACATCGTTTGTCCTGCCTTACCGTGACTGAAACTGGCAACAAAGGTCCGGGAGCATATGCTTTAACCACACTATCAGGGAATTGTCCAAGAGGCAGCCTGATCACTGAACTACTCTCATGAAAGCGTTGAAGACACATGAAAGAGTGTTCAGGAAAGAGTGAGACAAACTGATCTATATCAAAGAGACACCACTCCTGATCCACTGGTAGAGCTGAGACAGAGTTTTTGAGAAAGTTGGGGAGGGCCTGGTAGATGAACTACCAATTAATGAGTCCAGTTCTCTGTGCTCATCTGCCAAGGCCTAATCAAATTCTGGAAGAGAGAAAGAAAACCTCTGCACACCCTCTCCATGTTAACAGGTTTAAAAAAGGATAATTGAGTGGGGAAGTCCTCACTTGAGTGAACACATTTAGGTACGATGGAAAGCCGTGCATGCAGTTCAGATGAGGTGGAACTCCATGATACTGATGTGCGGCTTCCAGTCCTTTGGCCAGTCCCTGTTTTATCCTGTTGCCCAAACAGGCTCTCAAACCCAGAGAGAACACATCTAATGCTACTTCTTGGAAAGCTGGAGAAAATTTAAGGGTCATTCCCCAGTGGAAAATACCTTGATGCTGCTACCACAAGAGATAGCTTTCATACCTGAAGGAACAGCAGTGCTGACTTAGGGACTTTGTGCCATAATCCCTTGGTCACTTAGATTGAGAGGTCCTGCCTTCGTCTTAACATGATGGAAAGGTTAGGGGGAAGTGCCTCCTTGAGCACAAGTCTTAGGACAACCATTTCGGGCTGTGTCAGAATGAAAGCCCTCCACTGGTGCCAAGAGCAGTGACAAGTATTCCAGCTTGGCCGATAATAGCATTTTGCGGTTTTGGCCTCACAGATGAGAAGAGGCTTTTGTGGATTCTCAGGCTACTGTCTAAGCTTCTGATGCCCTCCCATTCTGCTTTTAAAAGTATGGCAAAGGGATCACACAGGAGCACACCTTATTCTGAGGCAGTGAAGGCATCTCTTATACAGGTGACAAGATATAATTAAAATCTCACAGATCAGACAAGGCAAAAAGGTAATCCTGACACTGTTGAAGATTAAATGAACAAGAAATAACTTGGTTGGCCGTCGCAAAAAACTGAAATAGCTCTAGGTAACATCTGTCAAATGTAACGTGCTAAGAATAAGAGAAGAGGGTTGCAAGTGCAGGTACCGTAAAGAGCAAACATCCCCCAAACCTGAGCAATAAGGTCCACACGCAACAGGACAACCACTTAAAAAAAAAGTATTTAGAAGATTTTATTAGTGGAGCAGGAGACATAACACATTCCTTTTTAGTCTTCCTTAATTCTGTGGGCTGAAAATAAATGCATATTTTTTCAGAATGACAAAATGAACTTTAAAATGCAACTAAATATGGCCTACTGCATAAAAATGTGCCATTAATAGCACAGTCTCTTTTCAGAATAGAAGTGCACTTCAAAATCAATATTGAAAGGTTTACATTTACTATAGTAAAACAGGCTGCTAATTAGTTTGCCTTTTTGTTTCCTTATGAAATCAGAGATTTGCTCCTAGATCTTGTGAGCCTAAATTTGCTCTCCCCAGAACCCATTGCTTCAAAGTCTCCAAAGGGAGTGCTGTACTGAGTCTCATGAATTTTCACCCATCAGTGTCTCCCGAATTCCATCAGCACTGACAGAAAATTTCACATTTCACCTTGAGAACACCTACAGAAAAATGTAATTACCCCCTTATTTTATTTTATTTTTTAATGGTGAGTGCCTCATGCTCTCTGTTGCTTTGGCCAAATCTAGGTCTGTAAACATGGTAGGGCTGTTCCACAGGCAGCACAGTAGAAGCTTGTGATCGCTTTCTTTTTGTGCAGAACAGCTACTCCTGAACTTGGAGGGGCAAATTATAAGGACTGGTTAATGTTAGGGCCCCATACTCAGCAATAAGCTACTTGTGACATGAACCAAGTTTTCACTTTGTACCAATTTGGTGCTTCGTGCAATGAGGCTCTGGCTTTTAACATATGCTGCTACAAAGCTACAGTTATACCCTATCAAGCCAAATTAATCCTGATAAAATACCGCTAACTTTAACTGCGTTTCAGTGCAGTCATAGGGTCTCTCTTAGATATAAATTGTGTAAGTGACAAAGTTACTCAGGAGCTTCAAATAATGTGCTTTCTCAGTTTCATGTGAGAAATAATGTAATTTCTCAGCTTCAAATAATGTGCTAGTGTAAGAGTACTACGTCTCTGATGAGCAGTGAGGACACCACAGAGCATTCTGGATCTTCCAGTGATTGTGAATTAATGGAGTTTCAATTAAATAGAAGGAAAAGAAATGTAGGTACGCAGCTTTGTTTCTTAACTTCAAAATGGCAAACTGTGCC
The DNA here is from genome assembly GCF_035582795.1 of Mycteria americana. Taxonomy (NCBI): domain Eukaryota; kingdom Metazoa; phylum Chordata; class Aves; order Ciconiiformes; family Ciconiidae; genus Mycteria; species Mycteria americana. The sequence goes on from NC_134365.1 coordinate 139,514,565, forward strand.
AAATGTTATTTTAGAAAATAGCCTGAACTCAGGGACTTAAACATGAAGATGCCTGTCATTTTGTGAAGTTAAAAAATCACTAAACATGGAGTGTATATATAAAAATTTATAACAGTATAGTATATTCCAGATGAAAGTATCTTATTTAGTACTTCTTTACTGACTTAGTGCAAGAAGTAGGTACATACTGGTGACATTTCTCGATGACACGAAGTTGAGACATACAATTAATGCAGGAATCAATTAGGATACCACACAGGAAGACAAGGACACCTTAATGCTTAATATTAACAGAAATAGGTGATAATTCAGTAGCAACTGATGTGCAAGGTCATACGCTTTAGAATTACTAACAGTTATCTCTATTATCATCCAGGCGTCTCCTTAGCTGGACAGGACAAGCAGAAGAAAGATGAAAATACTTACTGACAAAGGATGATTGTGAGCCACCAACCTAATATGCCTGTGAATACATGTGATTCTAGGAGACCGCAGACAAATTATTTCCAGCAGCTGTGCCATTGTACAAAGTCCTCATAAGGCAGCATTTAAAAGCCTGCATATAATTCTGTGTGGAAAGATTAGGAAAAAGACCTTCACATGGTATCAGATGGAGATATCTGAAATCCTGGGGGAAAGAGAAGCTGCCTTCTAAGAGGAGACTTGGAGAGCTTGGCTAGATGATCCTATTTATCAGAACTGGGGCAGGAACATGGTGGCAGTTTCTGAAGTCACACCATCAAGTCCAGTGGAGGGTCACCACGCTGGTCAGGGGCTGGAGCACACAATATACATGGAAAGGCTGAAGGACCCGGGTTTATTCAGCCAAGAGGAGAGAAGGCTCGGGGAGACTTTATTGCAGTCTACAGCTACCTGATGGAAGGATATCAGAGAAGACAGAGCCACACTCTTCTAAAGGGTGCACAGTGATATGATGAAAGGCAATGGATATTGTTGGAACATGGAAAATTCTGATTAGACATAAAGCATTTTTATATTTTTAACCATAAGGAATGTCAAATATTGGAAGAGGTGCCCAGTGAGGTTGTGGAATCTCCATCCTTGGAGGGTGTCCAACTTGAAATGGCCCTGAGCAACCTGTTCTGATTAGACCTGCTTTGAGCAGGGGTTGGACTAGATGAACTCCAGAGGTCCCTTGCAACTCAAATTATTCTATGAGTCTATGAAAATGCATTAACAAAGAGAGGAAAAAATCCCACTAGTTAAACGTAAAAAATATTGCCACAAAAAAAAATAGACCATAGTTAACCTTAGGGAGCAAAATGAGCAGGTTTACAATCAGAAAAGTTCTTAAACAGTAAGGAGAAAAATCTACTTACCTTCGAAATAAAATTAGATACATTTATGAAATGGAGTGGAATGAAAAGGACTGGACTAGCAACCCTGAAAGTGCCACATCCCTATGATCTGTGTTGATGCTTAGTTGTGACAATCCTAAATCTATTTTTGAAACTTAGTATTTCCGAATCACTGATGACATTTTTACATAAACTCATAAAACAGTGAAGGAATATGGACCAATACAACAATTCAGCATATTTTCCCCCAGTATGAAATACTCAAAAACCACAGGAAGAATTTCACTGGTACTTGCAGCAAAAGAGCTGGGACAGGCTGTTGTCACCCACCACCAACATAATTCAGCCTGCAGCCTACCTCTGGGCTGCCCTTGAGAGTGGGTCCACGTGCTAAGTGAATTGGTCTAGGAAACCAGATTTTTCTCCTACGGACAACAGATTAAGCTTCTCACACGGGGTTTCTGGAGATGTTTCTCTGCAGTCGGAGGAAAAAGCATGTCTTGGTTTTATAGCATCACTCTATGCAAGAAAGTATTTCCTTGGCAAAACCTGAATTGTGTTGGTTTAGTCTTTCTAGTTCAGCAGAGAAGGCTTCACACATGCTTCAGTTGAATGGGTAAGTATTCAAAACAAAGCAGTTATACTCTTTGCATGTCACATTATGAGAAACAGGTGAAAATTACCTACACCAGTTTGGAGAATGGTATTCTGCGCTTTCCACAAGGGCTGCTGCTCCCTGGTGACTGAAAAGTTTAACAGATGCTCTTGTGAAAGCCTATTTGCCAGGTGAAACTGAGAGCTTTTGCTTTGGCTGCCTCTCAAACGCAGGACTACAAAATGTTTTCCAGAAAAGCTCAGATCGGAGAGATTACTCACAAATTGCCTTTGTCATCACTCAGAGAAGAACTGTCTCTGGCTGGAAATATTTCAGAGATATTTATTGTATTCTGAAAACTTCATTTTATTTCTAACTTATTTACAGTTAAACATTCAGAATCATAAAATATGAAGTATAAAATATTTAACAAAATAGATGCAGTTCATGTTGTTCAGATGCACCATAGATATATGATGAAACAGTAAACAGCATAGGAATTTCCTGATGGTCCTCTCTCTCATTTACCAGGGAAAGGAGGGTGTAGACCTACTCTATACACTCTGGTCTGACCACTACGGCATCAACCTTTCATTTCAGAGAGAACAACGACACTCTGATTTCTGCGTCCTCTGTCTTCCACAGTTACCTTCTCTATCTGAAATGCAACACTGTAATGTTCAATACATCAGATACCCTCTGAAGTTGGTATTTTCAATACTTTTTTTTTTAAATATAGAACTTCCTAGAAAAGAAGAATCAGGTAATTCAGGCCATATGAACAAAAGAGTCATTTATTATATATATATTCTCTAGTAAGTTATAATAGTCTCTTGGATTTTAAATGTCTTTTTGCTATTTTCAATGCTTAAAAATTATAATTTTAAAACATTAAATATTGTGTTATATACATTATGATTTAATTTCTCATTTCTAAACATGGAGCATTCTCCAAGTGAAAACCTGGATGAAACAGAAAACAACTTCATTGACATTAACAGGCTTTAAAAGTTCACTTCATACAACCATAGATTTGACTATATGAAAAATAGCCAAACATCAATTTGCTCCTAGATGGGATTTTTTTTCTGTTCATTTTTCTGGTCTTGGGGAGAGGGTTTTTTTGGCTTTTGTTTTTGTATAAACGGAAGGACAGATCTGGTCATTACTTTTGTCAGTGTTCAGTATTTTAACTTTTTTTTTTAACCTCATACCTATTTTATATAAAATAACAAAATATACAGAGAAAGCTGAGTTTGTTACATTAGTTCATACACATACAGTAAATAAAAATTTTTTATGTATGGCTTTGCAAAGGTAGATTATGAAGTGACTTTTGTATTTTATTTGTTTAAAAGCATTTTAAGAGAACGTGTTAGTGTGCTTACAATAGCGGCCATGGTAGTCGAATGTCGAGCCAAGAGTTTAATGCTAGGATCACTGGAGGTCTTGCCTGACACTGCTTCTGCAGCCTTCAGAAGACAAATGTAGTTTATTACAACCTCATCTATCTTAGCTATAATTTCCTGCTGCTGTGTTTCAGAGTTCATGACTTTAACTAAACGCATGCAGGCTTCTGTTAAGCAACAGAGTACTTGAAAGCTGGAAGTCATAGCTAAAAGCATTTCCTCAGGGCTTTTATCAGCCATGGCCATTTTCCTGCAGGCACTTCCCAACTGTCTCGATTCCATAGATAACAGTTGTTTGTACTTAGAAAGTTTAAGGTCATATGTTTCTGGATGTAAATCTTCTCTCTTGCCCATACTTGCTCGGACCAGTGAGAGTAGCTCATTGGCATCCTTTTGTGCTGCAATAAATCCATCAGGCATTGCATACGTCTTCTCTTTCATCACATTTATTTGTGTGATTCGTGCATCGAAGGCCACATCGTTGAGATTCACATCAATTTGGCCATCTTGGATATCAGCACTGCTCTTCTCATGCACATTGACTGCCTCATCTTGCAGGGGCTCAGTAGCTTTTGGGGACTCCAAGACTTTCTGCTCATTTTCACTGGAAAACGACTGACCGACTGGTTCTGCGAGCTCACATGGGAGCTGCGGTTCGAAGAGACACGAGAGCTGATGGCTGTCTTCAGCATCTTCATCGTCGTTGTCATCGTTTCCTCTGCTTAGGAAACAATAGCTAAAGGGGCCACGACACCTCCAGGTGCTGGTGTCCAGCTTCCGCAAGGGCAACGTTCGACACTGCTTGGAGTCCTTCTGACTGGCGCCTGTGCCTGAACACCTCTTACTGTCCTTCTTATCAGTGCTGACGTACACACAGCTCTGGGAATAACTTTTTGACAGCTTTTTGCCCAGGGGGAGTTCCACCCTTCTCTCCAATTTGGATTCATCCCTTCGGGTGATGTCCAGGCATTTCAAGCCGGCTGCGGCTGCCTTCTTTTCAAACAGCATCTCAATGCCTGCCGATCCTCCAATGATGCTGCTGCTGCGTCTCAGCACTTTCCTGTTGTGCGGCATCCTGAGGCTTCCTCCTATCATGTCATATGGCCGTAAACTAACTGTTGCCCCACAAGCCTGATTTACTTTGGGAATGTCACAAGAGTCTTGATTTTGACTTGGCACCTTTGATTCTGATAGCATGGATGATAGCATGATGGAGTCAGCTAGAGGCTGTCTAGGAAAAGCTGTAGGCATGCCTCCTTGTCTTCCCTTTTCAGGCTCTGTGAAAGCTACACTAGGGGTAGTAGAAGAGCAGACAGAATAATTAAGCATCACCCTGATAATATTGAGACTGAACTTTCAAATATCTTTAACAGTCAGGACAAATGGATTCCTGGTATTTCCCAGGGGTCTCCATTCCTCAAAATATTTCACAAAAAATTCATGGCTAGTTCCTCATGTCTTTTGTATTTCAATCTATCAACAGCTTACAACTTATGAATAGTTAATTGTTCATTCCACCACAGCAGACTCGTTTAAAAAAAGGAATAGAAAATCATCTATAAAACTTCCTAAATCTCCCCCAATATATAGATTGGATATTTTCTGTTAAATAATGAGATGAATATTTTCAGATTAAAATACCTTCTTTAACTATACCCGAGAGGGTATGGAAAGCTGTATTCATTGTAATTTTGGTTTGGTTATGTGTTTTTTTGCCAGAGAAATAACATTTCTCATTCTTGCTCCTAGTCTGTTCCACTTTTAGATTTTCATGCATTCACACACTACTGCTACATGTAGATTGCAACCCAGGGAGAGGGAAGCATTTAAAACCCAACTGAAAGCATTTCCAATGCTGTCTCTGAAAATCTGCGGTTTTTTATAACAGTAAGTTCATAAAATCTCTTGAAATTGGAACTTAAAAATGCGGTAATGGTTCCATATGTAAATTATTCTTTAAGGAAACACCTACTGTCAGATGGTGAAGTAAATACATGCTTAATAAGATAGTGACATTTTCTCATCCTTACATTTTGAGCTTTTTATTCATACTGGCATGTTTTTAACAATCTGCTAAAATAGCATATAAGATACATAATAAATGAATCACAGTTTTTCCTCTCCTACATTAATATACCTTGTGAAGTCATCTCATATTCTAACAAGTATACTGGAACTCAAGTGACTATGGATTTTGGAGAGGCTCCCAAAGAGTGGAGGAGAGGCCTCTCCATTAACGTCCCCCCAAATGTTTTTAACTGTAATGAGAGGTTTTAAAAAAATTAATCTTTGTAAGCAGCTCATAAGAACATCTCAACATGTACCAGTAAATTGAATAGATACACCAAAGGTCTAATGCCACTGTCTGCTACAGCTTGACAATGTAGTTTCAGGTAAAGCTAATACAAACTTCACACCTAGTCCTCATCCTTAACATGTAGCTTTAAAAACGAACATAAGAAACACTTTATTACTGCTGTACCTGTAGTTTCTTTTATCTTGGGGATCCGATGACATCCTTCTCTCAAAGTGCCGAACAGTGGTTCAGCATTAATTGCTGAATGCACGACAGGCACCGTCATTCTGTGACACACGGCTTCAGGCTGCTGGTGCTGGTCCTTGTATGTCGTTCCATGGTTTGGAAGAATGGCAGCTCTTTCATCTGCTGGAATATAGGCAATGCCCTTCATTGACGGGTCAGAGATAATGTGCTTAACGTCAGAGGTACAAAGAGGAGATTCAACGGGGGTAGCACATGTGCTACTGCCTGTGCTGCATCCTGCATCCACTGAAGAGCACTGAGAGCTTTGCAGTGAGAAATGGCCTTCACTTTGCAGAGATGACATGCGCTTAGCCAAGTGATATTCACAAAGTCTAGCCACGCTCTGCTCAGCTTCTGGAAGCTTTGAAGGATGGTCATCTGCAGATAAATCGGTATCTTCTGCATCGTTTAGGTCTTTGGCTGAAGACACAGGAGTCATATCTGACAGGAAGTTTTCACCTTGGCTAAGCCCCGAGGTATCATCCTGATCCACCTCAGGATCCACTTCACCTTTACAGTCAGTTTCTGTTTTACCAAGGACAGGAACTCTTGGAAAAGTCTTCCCGTTCACTGTTTCTGGGCTTGGCTTATCTGCTGCCCCATCATCGGCAGCGTACCATCTTTGGCGAAAGGCAGTTCTCTCCACATTAAAAGTGCTTAGGCGTTGACTGTCTCTTGCTGAAAGAGTTCCAAATTTAGCTTTTAGATCTTCATCAGTCTCTGCTTTTTTAGTTCCCTGTTGCTTTTTCACAGTAGCATTGCCATCAGAGGGTGCTTTTACTTTGCTGTCTGTCATCTTATTTTTCCTTTTACTAGTGCAAGAATATACCAAGGATCCCATGTGCAATTTGCTAAAATAATCAGTGACAGATTTTGTTTCCATGGTCTCTGGCTCCATTTCCATGTTATCTGAATGAAGAATCTGCTTTGAAGGCACAACTTTTGACTGTAGCTCTGCAGCCTGACGACCAGCCAAAGGCTGTGAGGGCTTCATGCCTGGCCCTCCAGCCTGATTCTTAGTGATGGGAAACTCAGTCTGCTCTTCCACAAGGGGTTGGTAGCCTTCACTTGTGGTCAAAAACATACGTGCAGTGTTTTCCGACTGTTTCTGTGCCGCGGCTAGTTCAGAGCTTTCAGTCATTTCAGAGGAATTTGTTTCATTGCCAGAATCTGAAGATGACTCAGGGCTATATGCTCGCAGGATAGCTACACCTACAAGCCACAAAAAATAAGAGTCAATTAAATGACAGCAGCTGAAGCACCTGGATAAGTGACAAGCAAAGGGGGTGTGTTAGAGACAAAAATATGCGTGGTAAGAATACTCTGACTTTATTGCACAGTTCCCAGGACAGGTAGTTTAGTAACATAACGGTAGTTCCATTAAATAACATGGAATATGATGTATGCAAAATGATGGCAAAAAAGAAAAAAAAAAGGAAAACCAAAAAAACCCCAACCCTCATGAAATGGAGTATTTCCAAAGCTAAATGGATGAGATGGAATGATTTTCAATGAATAAATGTAACTATGGTGAAAGAACCTGAATTGTCATTCGTCTGCTGTTCCTCTGAAGCAGCCAAAGCTTCTAGTGCTTGAAGTGTAGAGACTACAGCATCATCTAGCCCCTTCTCACACTTCCCCTCTGTATTAGTAGGGACAGCATCGATAAGTGACACTGGAATGTCATCATTGCCTAGATTACTGGCTTGCTCCTTGTTGTCTCTAGGCTGCGTTGCTTGATTCTGAGAGTCTTCCTCATCTGAACTGTCCCTGAAGCCAGGTGGAGGAGCAGCAATGGCCATGTTTAAGGTATGCAATAGGAAATCATCTTCATTATCATCACCTTCCGGAGGGGGAAGTGAAGTCAAATCAATAATGTCATCACTAGAACCAGAAAGGCTGAGAAGAGCAGGCCTATTGATTTCTCCTACCATAATGTCTTCTTCACAGCTTACTTCATCTTCATCTTCGGCATCATCTGTGTTTTCTGCATAACAAATATCATGCAGCAAAGGCTCTTCTATCCCTTCCGCAGCTCCAAAAATTTTACCATCGTTTATAGTTGCGTAAACAGAATTTGTAGCAAATTGAATGCTTTCAGCATCTGGTGACAACTCCAGGCCTTTAATGTCATTGGCATTACTAATATAAATGGCTCTTTGTTTGTCTAGTACTTCTGGACTATCATCCAAAAGCCTTTCATAGCCAAGAGTCTGGGGGTTGATACCATCCAAGTTGTGATCTCCAAATATAAAGGAAACTTTTGCTCCTCTGGGGGAATCCTGTGCTTTCTTGCTAGATTCCAAACCTGAGAGTGACAGCAGTGAAGGCTGATTAAAATTTCTGCTTTCTTCTGCTTCAGTGGGGTCACTTTGCTTGGCCAGATGCTGATCAAATCCACCTGAATTATAAGTATTTTCTATGTACAGATGTCTGTGTTCTTTTTGACATAACAGACTTTCAGAAACATCTACAGTCTTCTGCTTTGGATCAGCAAAGGACATTTGAGTCTCTTGATCTCCGTCAGCCAGGAAAGTGGTAGTTTTTGGTATACAATTCCACTCAGAAGCAAGGAGATTATGCTTCCCTCTATTTTCAGTTCCTATAGCATGGTGAAATAAAGTCAACGTTGTGAAATCAAAAAGCAAAGTCATGTAATTTTTAGACAGTAACTTGTTAATACTGACAATAAACACTCTGAATAGGACAGCTAGGCCATCAAACACTTCAGAAAAGCACTTTCAAACTCACCTCTGTGCTAAGTTAAATACCTGTTGATTCAATGACCTAAAGTTTAACTGGTATTTTTGTACTTTAGTACAAAACTAAACCTCAGCTAGGTACAAATGCTATTGCAGGAATAGTAACACAAAACCAAATCCCCAGCTGGTTTCTCCAACATCATATGCATTCTTACAAAAGATATATGCATATAAAATAATAACACTCACAGGGAGCGTGCATCTGTTCCGCTACAGTACGAAAGACGTTATTCACCTGCTTTATTTTACCATTAAGATGCTATCATAGGCTGAATATTAGAACATTATAAAGCTGAACTGATATACTGTGGTGCTAGGTCTGAGCCAGCAATGAGATCTCATTTGGTATAGCCTTCTATTTATCTGGAGGTGCACTGGCTTAAGTTGGCTTCTGCTTTATACATTGGACCATTGTTAACATACTGTGCAATGAATACCTGTTTCTCGGCTCCCTGTATTTTTCTTGTTGGCCATGTTAAATATTGAGCGCCTTGAGTCAACCAGCAGTCTATAATATCCAGCTGTTAGGCAAGCAAGATTCATTGCATCTGATGACTCCATCAGTAGAGTAATAGGCTAAGAAGAATACAACCAAGTCTTGGTTAAGGCTGTTCCTCCTCAATCTGTTTACCTGCTGACAATACTACTACATGGAAGCAAAGGGAATTACATCACAAACACCACACTGAAAAATACACACAAGAACTTATTTTCCTCACTACCAATATAAAACAGTATCAAACATTTAGAAAAGACTGGAGTTGCAGTAAGGTAGAAGTCCAACCGGACATTTTAACAGCTGATTTTCCTCTCTTTCTGAATGAAGCCAACCATTTTAAGTACCATCTTTTTCTTGCATAGATATATTATTCTCGCCAAGGCACTGTTTACTGTTACTCAGAAACTGCCAAGGGCTAAGAACCTCATACATTAGGTGCTGGAGTCTTACAGTAGTATGGGCATCTGCAGCTTCCCAGAAAATGAGGTGCCCTAAGCACATGTAAAGAAGCAAAACACGGGAAGCAAACAGAGTCAGGGAAAGTTCATGTTCAGAAAATACAGTTCTGAGGTTAAAGCTATCATTACACAGCAGTGACAGTGAATATTACAATGACAGCTTAAAAGAGTTCAGTGTTTGTGGCCTGGCATCACTGAAAAGACAAGTGATGAAAAAATAAGCAGATAAACAGAGACAAAGAGAACAGAGAAAGATCCTCAGAAGGGAGATCAGCAAAGAAAACAAACTCAAAGCGTTTAAAAAAAAAAGTCAAACCTAACAGAAAAATGAGAGACCTCAGACTTTGAAAAAATACGTCTGCCAGGCTAGCGAGCATCGAACCCGAGACATCCATGTGAAACATACTTTCTTTAATTCCCTTTTCTTTTGCCACAATATATAAATTTATTTGCCCAAAACTTTTGTTCATGTCTCTGTAGCTTTTAACACCAAAAGCTGCTCTTCTCAATTTTATTTTAAGGTGGTTAGCCTCTACAACTCCTAGAAAGGAAGTAAAAATGAAGCCCTTACCATGACACATAGATAGAAATTACACTGTAGACAACCCATCTTATCACTCACAGTTTGTAGTGACTCATAGCTATCTGGACATTTGTGACAATTTATCATAATTTAGCATGCAGAGCCCACTGTCACAGATGCAGGGACCTGCATCATTTGTTCCAGGAGGAACATTACATGCAACAAGGATGGCTCTTCAAGTTACTCAACCCCTTACTAGTTAAAAGACAACTGATTCTAATGGAGGCTGTGGCCAAAACATAACTGATGATCATAGCTCACTACCAAACCCACAATAGGTCTGATAATTTTTAAATGCCTGTGCTGCAGCATCTTAGGCCAAAATACCCTGGGTGCCCTGAATGTTGTATGAACAGTTTTGAGCGACATGGAAAAATTTATGCATTTTTTTTCTTTAAAGTATTTTGTGCTACAGTTTGAGGTTCTATTCAAGACATGCTTCTTTCAAAGCATTCAACTATAGCTATAAAAGTTAACTATAAATTGTTAAACCTACAATGGGCTAATTAATCTCTGTTCTTTCGACTGACTGCTGAAAACTAACATTTGAAATGCTATGTTGATCTCAAATTTTCTGCAGTGATTGACAGAAATGGATGATCTCCACAGAAATCTCAGATTGCTGAAAACAGTGCTGTGAACTACTGTTAATCTGCTGAACAGTCCTGTGACAGCTAAACTTTTATTGCCTGCTTCTGCCAAGTGATACATGCTTGAGAAGACATTAAAAAGAACCAAAACTAAAATAAAAATCCAAACTGTTTATTCATTTATTCATTAAGAAAATATTGGCATATATGACACATTTTGGCATATTCAGCATCTGGATATATGGACCTGCTACCTTAGGGTAAGCCAAGGGATGAAAAGATCAGTTGTGAATAACTACCTGTGTGTGCCCCCATCTCTTACAAAGGACACAGTGACAACCCCTAACTGCGCCCCACAGAGAGGCAATTTTTTGTTAAATTCCACCGAGAGCCTCCTAGATTTGTTATTTTAATGTTAGGCCAGTCTCTCTGGGTTTAAGATTGCATGTGTCAAAATGCAAGGAGATGAGGATATACACGGTTTACAGTAAGACTCTAACAGTATTATAATATAAAACAACACAATAGCATGGTAATATATAATACTATGGCATACAGTGCTGCATTTTACATACGGGCAGATGGGAAGGATTTAATTTCTATATTACTTTCTCCATCTGCAAAAAGGGGATAACAGCTTTCTCACAAGAGGGCTACAAGTTTAGCACAGTAACGCAGGTAAAGTAGCCTGCGATCCTCAGATGTTATCATTGCTAAGTAAGGTGAAAGAGATGCTGTGTTCACCCACAAATGCTGTGTTCACCAAATTTCTCTTAAGTTGCTGTCAAAGAGCATCTACATTAATTTACAGCAATGTTTTTTTCATTAACTTAAATACAGGGAAACAGTTCCAGGTCAATAAACATAAAGTATTCAAAGCAAAAGCTTAGTAAAATATTCCTTGTGTATGTTTTTTGTGTATAGCTGGGTAAGCAAAAAGAACTGTTAGGCTCTATTTATTTTCATAGAATATTTAAGTTTCAAGTATAATGAGAACTCTTCCTTCAATCTCTGATTATCCTGATTAATGCTCTAGACAGTCTATGAAGCCTTTCACTTCAGAACCAAACAGAAAACACACCAAGAAGAACCAGGACAATATAATATACAAAACTCCACTCATTGCCACTAGATGCCACAGACACAGTGTTAAGCGGGATTCAAGAGAAATTAAATGAGTATAGGTAGATGAAGAGGATCTATGAATATATTATGTAGGGTAAAACACTTAACTGGAATTATAAGGGCTAAAAAAAAGCCTTGCCTTTCATTGGTAACTGCTGTGCGGTTACCTGCAGTGAACTTGGCAGGTAAAACACTGGATTACAGGGGACACTGGGCTGATGCAGCTGGCAATTCTCTAACGGTAATAATATTGTCTGTTACACTAGAAGGAGCTTCTAGGGACTCAAGGAGCTTCAAAAGAAGGCCAATTTCATCATCACCTCTTCTCACCACGGAAATCAAGGAAGACAACAACAAAGCGAGTTGCCTGGTGTCAGCCAAGACAAAAATCAGAATAGAATACAACTGCTGCAAAGTACCAGTCTGGTACACCGTAGGCCCCTCAAATGCCCAAGCTGTACTCTACATGCACTCTGACCACAAAATAGCTAAAAACGCACCCTCAGAATATTATTGGCATGAAAACGTTCAGAACAGTATAGCTTGATCAAATACTCAAATAAAGACAAAAACGTTATTTAAAGATATTATACCAATACAAATCAACAACAAACTTACTTTTACATCTAAGACGTGCAGCTCAACTCTAACACTGCTTTCATCTTCTGTAAACATCTCAATCCTGTTCACGTGGCTGAAGTCTGCCAGAAGAGCCACCAGGTTTGTTTTGGTGTTTATCACATGACTGATTCCATACCGCGGCCCTACTAACAGTGTCACTTCTGACCGCTTTTCTCCCTGCTTTAGCAGAAAAAGAAAAAAAGCAAAAGTAAAAAATATGATAGGTACTGCATAGTGACAGAAATTGTCCCTGCCTCCTTTCATTTTCCTGGAGCTACATTTGCATGGCGTTTCTACATTGAATGCTACAATATATAAGAGCATACTTGATTCATAATTAAAAACAAAAAGTAAAGGAATCTGTTCCTGGATATTGACTGCACTGTAGTTTTTAAATGGATAGTAAGATGGACAGACAGACGGATGGATGGAATCTGCTTCTGTTAAAAGAAAATCTTTGCCACCAAGAGTTTTCCAGACTAATAATATTAGTATTCTATAGTTAATTGGATGGTGCTATTTGCCAAAAGGGTGCTAACCCACCTCTAAATCCTCAGTAAAAATTCAAATTATAACCAGAATGTTATTTTCAAGATTAAAAGCAAAAAAAGTGATTTGGTTCAATTTAACAATTATTTTTAAGTGTATGACTAGAACCTAAACTTCTAAAGAAAATTATATGGTCCAGCTTTTGCAAAAAGATATTTGGATAAAAAATCAAGAGAAGAGAGAGACTATTTCAAGAGAAATATTACCACTAATGTTGCCTTGAAAACACGCCCTCCATATAATCGTAGATCACTGAGGAACTTTAGATAATGCACCTTGGCTTGCAGAGCAGATAGCTGAGGGAGGAGAAACAGGGGTAAGAGGTAGTAGTGGAAATCATCACATTACCAAATTCAGAAAGAAAATGTATTTGTGTAGTCTAAGGAGAATGGACTGCAATAACAGCTCTTCAGAGCCTGAAACTAAATCGTTAGATGCTTGAGTTTCAGATGAGGAGAAACAGTTTCACTCTTAACTTTAAGATCTTGCTTGTTTAGTTAAAATGCACTGAGGACTTGGGTACGGGCAGATCAGAGCACTGCAAGAACATCGTAACTGCTCCAATGAAGGGAAGACGTTAAACTACTCAAATTAAACATCTGTTCATTGAGGGATTTCAAGGCTAGACAGCAGCTTTCCATTCATAATCACCATCAGTTCTTAAACATTTATGTACCTATACAGAGAAAGAGAACAAAGAATTTGCTTTTGTCAGCTCTGTGTATTACATTTTGCTAGGTACTTGTGGCATATGGCATATTATTCCACCTCATTACTGCATTTCCCATTTTTTTAAAATAAAACTCTTCCACTATATTTAGTAGGGAATAGATCTGAAAGCCAAATACAGTACACCAACAGATATGATCATATCATGCAATACATGTCATAATTTATCTCCTTTTTCTCCTCTGAGCTTAAACTACCCACTTGAAAAGAAACAACTTGGAAATATTTTATAAGACTGAATGGAAACAAGAAACAGTTCATTTCACCCAAACAGTCTGGACCCAAACCTTATACCTCCCTGGTGTAAATCCTTAGATCTGGACTTTTAAAAGATAAGATAAACCAAGCTCATCTCATTTGCTATTCTCATTTCATCCACCTCATTTCCAATTCAAAATCTTATTTGATCTTGAAAAGCATTTTAAAAGTCCCTATCCTAAGGTTTTTCTAGATGCCAAGGAGGAAATTAATTCAGAGCAGAGCAACTAGTGGGAATGCTTTCCCCTTCCCTTCACCAGATGTTCAGTTGGTGTAAAAATACACAGGGGTTGTAAAAAATGGGAGAATCCTGAGAATGACAGGTTTCCCTTCATGTGGAGGGACAGAAGACCCCAGAAAGAAATCGGTTCCTGCGTTAGTACCTACAAGTGAGACAGAAGGTGACGATGAGCTCAGATGCTTTGTTTCTGAGAGCTACCTGCTAAAAAAGCAGCTGAGCACACAACATATTTCCAAAGCTCAAATCTAAAAGAATAAAGCAAAAACAACGAAGTCTGCTTGCTGCAGGAAGGGACTGTTGCAACCTCTCTTCTAACCAAGAACCGATACTGTATGCCACTGTCGTCACCTGCAAGGCCTGCAGCAGCAATGGCTTCCAAAATAAACCCAAATCTACACTACCAGGATAAACAATAAGCAACTGGCATTATTTAGCTTTAGCTTCAGCAGTACAGGACACGTGCAGTGCTTCAGTCAAAAAGGTGGCCTTTCTTCCTGAGCATCGCAGGTCAAACACAGAGCTATGGTCACAGTCATGATGTGATCCGAAACCTCCAAGCAGGATTTCTGCTGATCACCATGAACCTTAGCTCAGGCACCAGGTGTTTTGGGGTTTTTCTGTTCAGAAATAAAGTGTCATGAAGCAGGATTCAACTCATTTTTGTGTCTCACCTAGTCACTCTTAGGTTCTTTTTATAGTCCATGGAGAGAAATAGGCATTTCTAGGACACAAGTCATCTGACCTATTTTTGGTTCCTAATGTGGGATGGGATGAATCGCTCCCTAGAAGTGCCTATTTCTCTCCACTGACTACAAAGAGAGACGAGATGACTTGCATAAAGAAACCTCATTATGGTGTCTAAAACCAGCCTCAGCTGTATGCATGTAACAAAGGCATTTCTCAGACACATTGCCTTCTACATGTTTTTTCCAGCTGAAGTTAAACCTTAGTGCTAAGAAAAGCATTTTACAATAGCAAGGAGGGTCAGTTACTGTAAGGAGCATCATCTACACAGTTAGATCTTAGCCAGCGAAAAGTCTCTATCTATAGCATAACAGAAAACAATCCTGAAAAACAGCATTTATGTCAGGCCCATAGGTTAATGTGGTTCAGATCTGAGCATCAGAGAGAGAACAATAACTTTCATAACAAGTCTGCCATTAATAGGAAGCACTAAATGAATTAAAAAATACGTATCTTTATCATACATGAAGCATTAATAACCAGTTTTCTGGCATTCTCAAGATAAGAAGATAGTTTAGTTGGTGTATAATTAATTATTTTTAATTGTTCTTGTCTATGTTGTACTGAGCACCGAAAGTTAAATTGTCTATATTCTCTGAAAATATAATGGCTAGGTGTTTCTCCGAAGGATTAATTTTAAATGTTTCCCATGCATGCCACCCTTTCTGTTCTTTAAAACATATTTTCCATTAAGATGCAAATGTAATACCTTTTTACCCGGAGGAACTAGGTTTTGATTTGCTTTGACAAGGTGTGAAAGTGCTTTCTTTATGTTCTTTTCTTTCATGCTTTGCAGCACAGCAGATGGAAGAAAAGTCTCTAATCCCCATTCTTTTCTGCAATAAAAGGCATATGTTTAATTTCACGTTCCTGTGATGATTATTTATCTAAAGACTGGTGACTACAATGCCAAGTGAATGAATGCCTGAAAACAGGAGAGTTGATCAAGTCCAGAGTTTTGCAATAACACATTATTTTCTATGTTCAAACCATATATTACTTATGAAAAAGATGCTTTACAATGATATATAATCTTTCTTCTATCCCTTCTCTCTCTTCCATCATGCCTTTCAGAAAAGTTTAAAGTCTTTATGTTTAAAATCTATGCTGTATTGTTAAACACCACTTAATCACATAGGCAAGTACCATTATAGAATTAAAATCGCAGAAGATTTAAAAACATAATGTCAGATTTAATATTATTTTCTTGGGTTTTCTTAGCATATGCAAAGCAGTCAACCATTGTCTTTGTCACTTGTATTTTTGGGTTTTTTTCCCTCAAAAACAACCAGTCCCCCCCCTTTTACCAAGTTTTCTTTTCTGCTTGAAGCACTCCTTTTGATAGAAGACTGACTCTTCACTTGTAGTAATTATTTCTGCTGATTCATTAATATAATACAATATAAAATGGTCCTCAGTAAGGTAGATAAACTCTACATGATCGAGTAGTTATTATTTGCATTCTGCAAGCAAACTAAGCAAAACCAACAAAAGTTTTGTTTTGTTTTGTTTTTTAAATCTAAGCAGATGTACCCACAATTGCATTATAGAAATTTTCTTTTGCTTTGTAGTTACAAATACAGGTTGTCTAACATAAAACAGGTGCCTACTAGGATACTTCTGTATCTAAGAAATCTTTCAAGTGGAATCTAAGACCCTACAATCTTCTGTAGCAAGAAATCAACTGAATCTTACTATAATAATCTCTACTAAAACCATAGGATCCAGACCACATAAACTTAGATCTGACCATTAAAACATTGAAAATGAGTGACTTAATCTTATTTACAGTTATAGGCTATTTCACATGCCTAAACAGATGCCCAAAAGGTGTAGTCCATACTTACAGCTCTTAACACACCTGAATCAATTTCAGCAACAAAGAATGAACCTAAAATTGGTGCATACATACAGACATATTAAAGAAACAAAGAATCCACAAGTTAATCCTAATGTTTCACCTTTAAAGAATACACTGTATTCTCAACTTACTCTATATATTTGAGGGAGATTTTCTGAGTTTGCTTGGTGGTCACAGTCGCAATATACATTTGTAATGCAGCCAACCGCAGGGCAATGTCATATTTCAGTTCTGGTCCAAATCTTTCTTGAACCACGTCGTTACAGCTCTGCCAAAGAACCAGTAGAGGGAGCATCAAGTTTAAAAATCTTGCACTAAAAATAAATTATAGTCCTTTGGTTTTTTGTTTTCTGTTTTTGTTTGTTTGTTTGTTTGTTTGTTTTTTAAATTATCATTGCATGAAGAGTAACCCCGAACTCAGAAGCAGGACCATGCTGAAGGTAGGACTGTTGCTCTCAGAGGTGTCAGATGCTTACCAGGGTATGGGAACTTCTGAAGAACACAAGGACTTCTGCCAAGGAGCAGAAGGCATAAGCATTTTGATCTAAGCTCTCTTCATCTTTCCAGGGGAGAACAGTAATCCCCTTTCACAAAGAGTGTTGGGAGGGTATCAGTGTATCTGGACTCAGGATAGCAGGATTCTAACTGGTGAGATACCCAGGAGAACCATGTTGCTTGTACATCAGTTTTCTCATCCATTTTACTGGAAGTTCCTTTTCAGACATCATTTCTGTCTGATATTACAGTACCAGAAATAAGTATTAGCAATTACTTCAGCTTCACTCTTTTCTAAAGCCAAATATATTTTGGAAAGATATCAAAGCATTACTATTTGGAGAGACTTATGAAGGAAGGGGACTTTGCAGATGATAAAGATTTGCACATTCCCCAAGTGCTTTAGCTTTATGCAGCAGAAATAAAAACCAGGATTTACTGCAGCCACACTTTTCTTTGTGAAGATATAAATCTGTATACACACTGAGTGCAACTATCTTTTTATTTTCCTTTACGCTAACAATGGCCATGCCTTCACTTACCTGTACATAGAGATATTCAAAAGCAACTGGATCTCTTCTTAAAAGATCAATGGGATCCTTTGGGACAAAGCTAATCCTGAAAAGACATCTCATCTTATGCGAGCTTGGCCTCTGGGTCACCTAGGACAGTGCAATAATCATATCAGAGCTTGGCAACCCTGGTTGTGCAATGCGGTCTGTAGTCTTGGGCACTGTGACCCTGTTCCAGAACCACATGGTATCAAGAAAAATAATTCTGTCCAACAAAGAGCTTTGCCACGGGCTCCTTATTAAGTTCTTCACGTAAGAACACCATATATATAATATTGTGGAAAGACTTTTAGACTCCTATAGGCATGACTGCCCAATACAACTCATCCTTAAAGCAACAGAATTCACTCATTCAGAACCAGAGTGAAAGGACAGAGAAAACAGACCTTAATGAAAATACAAACTGAGTTGTGCTTCAGCAGGACCAAAATACTCATAAATGAGAAGGGCTAGAAGGTTTTTGGGGAGAAGTCACATTTTATATCTTAGACTGACTGAGAACACAGGTGAAGTACAGCTTAGTAGCTATTATTCTCACTTTCTCTTGCTTGTTTTAATCCACTAGACCATTTGCGAGAAACTGGCTTTTTTGAATTTTCCTGGGTTGTTCTGGATTAAGAGACCTACCCCCAGACTTCCGACCAAGATAAATCTCTCCCAATACATTAAAAAATGAAAAAGACCACTTTGCTTGTTGGTCAGCAAAACTTTGTTCAGCATGTAGAACTGTAAACTGGGTATATTCATGGGGGACCACTGCATAGCTCATGAATAATTGGATGAAAGGGTAACAATCCAATAACACCATTGTAAGTCATGGTCAGCAGCAACATTATAATGGCAAATTAAAGTATTGCTGATTTTACAGGAACTTCAAAGAAGAAACCCTGAGAATTAATGTCATTTATGTAGTTTATTCAATTAGGCTAATGTAGTTAGAGAGTTAGGGTACTTTATAATCAACATCCTTAATTGATAAAACTGTACTTTTAAAAATCTCCAGTGAAGTCTCTGCCTTGCCCTAACAATTTTCAAAATGTTTGTTTATCTATCTCACATTGTCTCTGGCCTCATTCCTAAGTACCTAGATAGACTCTGTATGCATAAATCAGAGCTCTGGATGGGATTTTCAAAAGCTCACTGTGTTGGTTTATTCTGGTTCTTCTGATTTCGATGGGAATTTTACCAATTACTTCAAAGAGAGACAGCTAGGCCAGGAGAGCCAGTATTGAGTACTTCTGTGTATTCATTGGGTAGCTTATATCCACAAGAAAAGAATGTTAACATGGCAAAGTCAAGTGCTTAGAAGTTGGAAAATGCTAGAAAGACGGTTAATTGGTAAATTAAGTTCCTCCATACCATTACACAGACTCTAGTTACATGATCAAGGGGATTCTGGCATTTAAATTAAGTCTTTTTTCCCCATCCCATCTAAGAATCCATTTCTCTTGTTTTTGTAAATTTAGGTGAAATTTAAAAAATACTCATGTTCTCCTGAAAAATAGAAATAGCATGGAAAATTTCAGGGTAAACAGTTTGGCAAAATGATAAGCAGCTAAAATCAGGGTCCCCTGCTGGGAACTGTGAAGCAACTTTACCTCTAGTCACACCTCCCTCATCTAAGGAAGAAAGTCACAACAGCATTTTCCGGGTCACAATTCATCATCGCTGAAGTGACATAATGTATCGCTGCGTAAACAAGCCACACTTGGCTTCATCAGAAAGAGTATTATTTCCTGTCACCCAGATACAGATCTGTATAATCAGATAGGAACCAAAGATCAAAATAAGCTTTTTAAAGGAATTTGGGCAGACTGTGGTTCTCAGAATTGTGACCATCGATTTTCCGGCTGAGAATGTTTATTAGCTGGGCCACATATGATATGAAAAAAGCTATTTTCTAGCTTTCAGTCTGATCTTTAATGAACTTTTTAATACTTTTTAATGGCCCAATGAAGCAATGAAATATGATGCCTATATAATAGAAAATAATTGTTTTCTGTGAGAACTTGATTCTTACAACCACATCTAAATACTGCTGCTATTTGATAGACTGTATCGAACTATAAATCCTGCAGTTAACTCACTTGAGTAATTAAAAAGATGGATAATTTACTGATTAATCAGTCTCAGTAATATCTGTTTTCACATATCATTACACAAACCTGAGTTAGAGTCTCCTGTTCATGTAGCAAAAGGAGTTTCGTTCCAGATCCTTCAACTCTCTGCTCCAGCATCAGGGAAAAGTGTTCAATACACTTGATGGAAAGCTTTTCTTGGAGTGTTAAGATGACATCCTAATTAACAAAGGATTTATAAAATGAGCTTAAATTCATGAAGCATTGGGACCCAGTTCTTCACTGCCATGCACCCTGCATGTATGCAGCACAGGGTGGAAGCCCAGCTGTTACATGGGAGGACGGTCGTGTTTCGTGTCTGTTCTGCACGAGTATACAGGACATCAGACACATTCACCCAGTGAAAAATCAGTGCCTTTATATTCGAACATCCCTGAGATGATATTCAACATGCACGTGAAAAATATATACATGGGATTGCTGTGAATGGACAACTTTCTGTCAGGTTAACATGCAAATTATACTTGTGTGGCCCTTAAATCATCTCTCTCTCTCCCTGGAAATAAAGCCTCTCCATCAGCAAAGGAAAGATGGTCTTGCCGCTCTTCTCTTCACTTACTTTTGGGGCAGGGCCATCCAGCAGTACAAACCAAAGTTATATGTTCAAAAAAAAAAAAAAAAGAATGGCCTTTATTTGTTCTATGGCAAGGGTTTTTTTGTTTTGAAGTCTACTTCTTGATACTTGCGTTCAATGGACATTATTGAGTTTTACATGCTGACAGAAAAGTCAGTGATGATGATACCTGTGGAGAACAATAGCTCTAAATTCAGGGATCATGTTAATCTATAGTATAAAACCCATTTTTAGAGACTTTTAATTAGTTTTTTTCACATTGGATTATGTCTAAGGGTAATCAATGAGAGAACAATTGTTTCTAAAATAACAGCTAAACAAGCCTCCTCACAAAACCATTCAACCAATTCCTACTTTACTTTCATACAACGCTTTGTAAATATATGCAGAGTATTAATATCATCTGGCAAGATAGCTTTTGCTTTAGTGAATGTAGTAGGAAAAAGAAATATATAATAACCCATCATTTAAAAATAGTTTCACATTATGTTGGTGAAAAGATTAAAACATTTCTATCCATCCAAAAGATTTTTTAGATATACATAAGTATCCAGATGGATAGGACTTACTAAGGAGATCATGACGAATTGTAATCCAAGTGTTTTAACATAATTTAGGAAAATTAATTGATCAATTACAGTCTGTTTATGGAAAATCAACACCAAATTGGTGGAAGGATGACAAATGTATGTAGTAGGATGGGGACAACTCTGTACAATGTACAGAATATAAGACAGTATTAATGGATTGCAAGCAACCACTCTAAATAATGCAGGTTAATATTACACTATTCTATGTGGAATAGTGGAGAATTTATTACTTACACATAAAATGTACTTTTATTTATACTCCTAAACTATGCTCAAGGGCAAGGGGCTTAACAGTAACATGAAGAGGCTTAATATTAAATGTAAGTTTTTAAGAGGGGGTAATAATGGCACTGTTTTCCACTAGCTACCTTGGACCTTTTAAAATATGATGCTAAGGCACACAGGCACTGAATTACTGAACCCAATTTTTTGCTAGCCTATCCTCTCATCCAATAACTTAGAGTCAGCACAGGTGCTGCCTCCAGCAATAAGGAAAGCGAGGACTGCAGGTAAGGCACCGGTTGTGCCCTCGTTGTTAAGTGGTGAGTTACGGGACTGCTAGGGGCGGAAAAAACCTGCATTTGCCATGACTCAACTGGGGCATGTCTGCTTCACCTCAGTTTAGCAAAAGCCGGAGCAATCCACACCCACCCATCCACAATGAGGAATACACACACACATACACGCAAGAATATGTAATATATAGCTGTGCAGGCTATGGAATATATAATTGCCTGAATTAGATGCAAAGGAAATTATTCCTACAAAAAGTGAGAACGACTAAGGTCAAAGCAGGCTTACAGCATCAATACAGCTAGGGTGCTGAGCCCACGTGGGTATCCTTGCAAAGGACTTCAGATTAGATATATGGCCTTACGCTACATGATACACCCATGACAGAACTACTGAAAACTAATGTAATGTGATGGCCAAAGACTGGTCTTCAGAGGCAAAATATCCTGGAACAGGTTGGTTGTTTTTATGCTCATAAAAGAAAATACTGGCAAGTGGGCTCGTGGGCCTTAGAAGGGTACGGAGACCTCACTATCTACATGAAACATGCCTCCTAATTCTTCACTCAACCAAATTCTCAAATGGACGGAAGGAATTCAGTATCCCATGGCTGTAGAGTGGAGGCTTGGATCCATTACCTGCACTCAATTTATGCCTAAGGTATATATATATGAACTATAAACAGATATTGCAGCCCATTTTTAAGTGTAACTTCAATATTTGTTTTGCCTTCAGACTGGAGTAAATTTCCCCTTGTTTACCTTGGTAAATCACTCTCCTTGCTGTTCTAACTGATTGAGCATACTGCTGAATCACAGTGAGCAGAAAAGCAGCCTTTCTTCAAATGGGCTTTACAATCCCTTAAAGCCAGCTAAAGCTGGCAGTGCAGTCGAAAATTGCACCCCCGGCCTTCACTGATCATTCCCTCCCATGCATCTCTCTTGTCTCAGTGTCGCAAGCGTGCACGCTACCATGCGGTGAACTAGATTTGGTAACCAATCTATGTTAAAACTAGCTCACCCAAACAAAAATGCTTGAGAGACTAGCAGCGTGTCCAATAGTGCTAGTTGTGCTGCTTACTACGCTACTCCACGGCACTCACAGACTCCGATGCCACCTCTGGTTTTGGAACATCCATGGAACAGTGTCACAGACACTCCCTAGCAGCCTCAGTTGTGTGCCAGGCCTTCACCTCCTTATTTCTCTACGTGAAATGTGTTATGGAAAGCATAGAGGGCATTACACTGAGACGAGCAATTTATCACCAGCATAACCCTACAATATCCCATCCCAAGTTCACTGGACGACAAGCTAGATGATACTCAATTAGAAACCAACATCTTAATCTTCTTAGCTCCTGACTTTTGCTGACAAGTCATGCTAGTATTTGGCAGCATATCAAAACGATAGGACCATACAATTTTAATTGCACTCCAGGCACATTAAAATGATCACTTTTACTTTTTTCTTCATTGACAATATGTTTTTAGCAGCAGAAAAATGGACCAAAACCTCATTATTTCTGAACTATGAGTCCAGCCCCAACTGAACACACTAGTAATTTTGTTCGTAAAGTATTCCAAGTTAATTATAATTAGTGAAGGTCTTAAAAAGAGTTAACTGGCATTCTTGGCATTGCATACGAAGATATATCTAGCCTACCTTTATTGAAGTGCTGCAGTCAAACCGGAAAGATTTGGTTTGTCCATTTTCAAGATACACCTTCAGAACATTTGGCATGAAAAGAAGTGAATTGTCCTTAACTGTTTCCTGCCAAGCAAATTAGTGAATCAGATTACAACATGTAACAAGGGAAATATAAATGTTGTTCCATAAAGAAGGACATCATTCAGATGGAAAGGTAACAACCGAAAAGGAGTGTGTTGGCTCAAACTGAAAACAGAATTAGCAATGCCCTGCAAGTGTCTAGCCATGCTCATTACAGCTGCACTCTCTAGGTCTCTTTCCTGGAAAAATATAACTGTTCACATACAGTTTATGTCTGGCTTGGAGTATTTTCTTTCCCTAAATTCCACCTCTCTGACAATAAATGCTACCTCTAAAGTTGAAACATTTTGAATAAAACAGAAAAATAGATTACTGTTTTCTTGAATATAGCGAGATATTTAGTGTCTTCAATTTACAAAATGGGAACTGCAGATTCATTAGTAAGAATTACAATCAAGATGTTTTACATTCTCTTTATAGCTAGATATTAAATGCTAATATCTGTCATAATTTAAGAAGCGTAACATAATATTGCTACTTAATTGTGATGATTCATAACAAGGATAGTAAAATAAACAGGGAAAAGGAAGGGAAACAAAGCTTTTTTTTGTTTTTAAAAAGCAGAAATTGCTTTTGACAAAATGCAGCACCAATTTATGTTTGGAAGAGAGTTGGATAAAGACATCAGTGTGGAATGATGTTCTGGCAAATTATGAAAATGAGCTGGGAATTCATGTTTAAGGAGAAGTCCAGTGCCTCTCAAAGGGAGGCTGACTTTGCCTGAGGGCCGGAAACAAAAAGTTCAAGTAGATAAAACAAATTTTAAAGAGGTCTGTAAGGTAATGTTAATCTGTTTTCCTGACATGCTACTTCTCTTGAGCTTATGAGTTTTCCTACTACTAGGAAATGAGTTTTGCCCTGAAAAAAAACCAAGCAAGCATTATCAAGACTATAAAGACAGACATATATGTGTTATCAGCACAAAATGCATTCACTAGCATTTTAATTTTAAGAAGGGACAAATTTTTCACAATATTATGGGCCCAATGGACTTTAAAAACAGATCTTTCGAAAACTTCAGAAACAGAAAAACCCTTCCCTTTGCAAGCCTGCCACTGCTGTTCCTACCATATAATTCCCTCACTTTTCAGCCTTGAGGCATACCTTTGGATGAAATGCTCAGTCCTTCCTGAGGTTAAATAGTTGAATACTCACCGACACCTGGCCATTGATAATTACTTCTTCTGAGAAGCGCACTTTGACAGGATTGGACTTCAATCTTGCCTTTTTTGCAGCACTAATAAAAGCTGATTTAGGAGACTGGAAGGAAAAACGATGACAAGATATATCATATAATTTCAAGTTAAAACCTATCTTTCCTTTTTCAGTTATTCCCCGTTTCTCACACACTGGGAACTCCATGTATACAGCAACACTTTGCATACCATTCACTGAAGAATGGAAATACAGTCAAACCATAATGCTTCCTGAGATAATACATACGTGCATACGTGTAAGGAATCACCGATGCATACTGCACATACTGAAAGTTATCCCACTGTCATACTGGAGTGATGAGAAGGGCCTTTGGTGTACATACAAATTCCTTGTAGTGCTTCCACAATGACTGCTGTCAACCAAACTTGTTTGCATGAACGGACACTGACCAGTGACCAGCCAGTGACCCTTCCTTCAAACACTGAATGGAAAATTTTTGCATAATCTATGATCCACTAGATACAGATATACACACAACCTTTGCCAAAAAAGCGGCTGAGAGCTCTCCCAGTGCAGTGGCATCTCACTATATTAGTCCACTTCAAAACACAGGTTAGAACCACCAAAAGGCACCTGCAGGCCAGCAGGCTTCCCCTGAACATATCCCCTACACAAACCCTGTGCAAGGCTTGCCTTCGATAGATCAGACACTTTGTGGGACTTCATGGATTAGAAGTCTAGAAACATTCCTCATTTTCTTCTGGGACCTAATTGACTTTTACCTACAACATTATTCAATGGATTCACCTGTGATCAGGTGTTCAGCCCTTGGAAAAAAATTCTTTCTCCATTTGAGGACTTTGACTAACAACCCATTTTTAGTAACAAATTAAATATTCACAGTCAACGGGATTTCCATTTTCAGCAGCAGAAGCAAGGTAGTTTAATTCTCAGGTCAGTTACAATCACAGTGCTTCTGGCATTGCCTAACTCCATAACCATGATAGTGGGCAATAGAAGTAATTCTGGCTTTGGCTGAAAATCACTGGGCTCCTTTGGGCAAGGTTGTGGTACATTTGTTTTGGTAAAATGTGAATTAAGATTTTCAGAATCTTATTCTAACTCCTGAGAAGTGGCCTTACTAGTTTTGGATACTGAAAAGACTAACCCATGTTGCTTTGCCTGTGAGAAATTAGTGCAGGCATCAGTGATGATGATCCTGGAATAATTTCCTATTATCAGAGCGGCATGACAGCAGTCCTTGTAAACACAGGAAGTCTTGTCACCATCACTCAAATTTTGACTCAACTAACAATCTGCTGGAGCGATGGAGTAGTCCAAAGCCACGTGCTCTTGTCATCTCTGATCTCTGCTGAAAGTGCTTAAAAAGTTATTTTCTTGTGATGCAGAAGCCTTGTTTCTAGTAACTAGCAGGAAGAAGTCTCTAGCTCATTTCTGTATGCCACTGATTTATTATCACATTGAAAACGTGGTTAACTATTACCATAGGCTCAGTATCAACCAGTGAACAAGGAATGAAAGATGCCACATTCTCCCAGGAAATATCAGAGCCATCCGATAATTCCTGGAGCACAAAATAGAACCAAGAAATAAAAATGAATGCTTCTTCACTTTTACAGTTCGTTCTTTCTTACCTCTTCTCTAGCAGCTATGACCATACATCTTTTTAATCAGTAACAGTAAATGACAGAAAATTCAACCCCATGATCAAACCAAGCTCAGCTCCAAAGCCAGTGCTGAAAAATGCAGAAGGTCCCCCAGAAGATTTGAAAAAACCACCAAAAAGAAAGAAAGAAAAAAAGTTAAAAAAAAGTTAATGTCTCAGGGCGGGGGACCCAAAACAGTTCTCCAGCAAGAAGGGACAACATGGAAAAGCTGAAGCAGCATGCTTACCCATTGTACTCTAGAGATTAATTCCTAGAAAGATGCAGTATACAATAATACCATGATTAATATAATAATTCTACACATGCCTTTTCTAATTTCCCTCCTCTCCACGTAGTCCCTTTCTGCAGTGTCTAAGGGGGATAGTCTATATGGCACTTTGGACTGCAACCTGTTGATTCCTGCTGCCATGGGGCAGCACAGCTATAGGAGTAGGCTACTGGCTCTCCCTTGTAAGGGCAAGGGGAAAAGAGTGGCTTTCACTTACTCTTCTTGCTGGAAGAGGCTTTTTACAGTTGTTTGCTCTTATTGCAGATGAGTCACCAGTCTGGCCTCTCTTTATAGGCAGACTGCCAAATTTTCTTCTGGATTCTGGCAAGGTTATTCCCATACAGCAAATCTGGCAAACCACTAAGCGGCTCTCTCGCTCTCTACAACCTCTCTACCACCTCTCTCTTTTCCTCTCTACAACTTCAAAAGTCACTTGCGGGGGGGCATAAACACTTAAATTATGTTATTGCCAAAATGTGATAGGGGAGTCCAACACAACTGAAAGATTTGAACATATGCGAGTTCCCAAGAACCCCTCCGGGCCGTGGGGTTTAATGGACATATGGCACAGCCAGGGGAGCACACCATGGTCTGCCATAAAACGTGGGGCTTCCCTCCCTTCCCACTTCTGCTGTGGCAACGTGGTCAGGGCTCTGGCCCCTTGCCAGACACTCTGGGTGAGCCTGGAAGCAGATTGCTTTCTAAAAAGCTTCAAACTATAAACCAGGGGTGTAAGAAAAACTAGAACAGCTGCGCTAGGTATTTGGGGGAATGTTCTCTGCTGGTTAAAGGTTTGAGTAATAGCACAGCTTTTGCATTTAATTGCACAATCTCATTGTTTCTACCTCTGCATCAACTTGTCACTTGACATTTTCTCTTTGAGAAAGGAACTGTTTCAAAAGAGTGTGGCAAATACCTAGGAAAACAGTTAGGTTTGATTGTCGAAACTTGCTTGTCTAGCAAAGCATCAGCAAGATGATGTGCTGCTCTATTCTATTTTAATGTTTTCAGGTTTGTAGGTGAAGAATGCTATCAATTAATGATTCTCAGAGTGCCACATTCATCTGTTTCTGATACTCCGTCTTTTAGCCAAATGGAAGCCATTATCTTCAGTTAATGACCTTAAGCAGGAGGTGTTTACACTAATGCAGAACATTTATCACTGCAAGTAAAGTATTTGCATTGTCACAGATAAAAACAGCTTAATTAGAGTGACTTTTGCAAAATGAGGGGACACATTTTATCAAGGAGTCAAAATACTTCAAAAACGCACAAACTTCACACTGTGTGACCTAAGCACTGTTTCCTGTTAAAAGCTCAAATTTATCAGGAATTTAAGTAATTTTTACTTGTTTGCGCAGAATTCAGTAAAAATTCAGCTGATCATTTCAACACTACCTGGAGAAACCGCTAACAAGAGAAATGAAGCATTGCATAGAGATTTGCTTGGAGGAAACGATAGTGAAGACTGAGACCCTCCTTTGAACACTACTTACTAGGGACTGCAATCAATGGGCATCCTATCAGCAGGGTCAAAACATGAGAGATTGCTATAACAAGAGGAGGCTTTCTGGAAAATGTTATTTTTCTCATTTTCTGGACTTTCAAAATTAGATCCTATTTTTGTCAGCGGCATTGTAGCAGGTCATTTTCGGATAGCTCTTAGAAATTATGTCCTTCATTTTGAGGGAAACTATTTTTCTATGAAAATAAGAATGTCTAGTACTTTGTCCGCTTTTGCAGGTAAACTGTAATTTGGGGGAGATTCCAAGAGAAATGGTGCTTATTTGCTGCAAAAGCCCCTTTGAGCGCTCTTGCCAGTGGAGGTGCTGCAACAACAAAACCTTTACTCATGCTCAAGAAACAGAAGGATTTAGCATTCTGAAGAGGATAGTGTAGTACTGAGCTACCATAAAGAAATTAAACAAGGCAGCAGTATGGGACAGTCACAAGGTGAAAAGAAAATCTACTTAATGACAATGAGTGTCAAAATCTGACAGAAATACCGAAGTTTTACATAGCCACAAATTGTATATATGCAATCAATTTTAAGTTTGTGACTTAAAATTAATCATTAGTTTAATATGAAATATTATGTTTGTTAGGAAAAAAGGAAAAACTGCATGACCGCAAAAATGTGTTGACTTTTTGGTCCATCCCTAAAGGCAATTATATGAGGCAAAATTTAGCAAGCAAATAAAACACGAAGAAGAGGAAGAATTAAATTTATTAAGTGGAACAGTACATAATGCCCAAAGGCAAACTAAATACTGCCATTCATAGCTGTGAGCAAGGCTGAAACAACTACACTGGCTCACAAGAGCATTGTAGAAGAGCCGGTAGGGACATGGAAGCAATAACGTGGAGAAGTTTTACCATGCAGTAATTTGTTATAACCACAGGGCACTGACAGATCATCATCAGGAGTATTTCTTTGTTAAACTCTTGGCACGAATTTAATTGCTGAAATAGTGGTCAGATTTGGGTTCTCTCTTAAAAGTTGGTGATCTATCATAGGCAATTATATTTTACTATTTGCATTGTTTATATTTTACTATTTTTAGATGGTAATCACAGTCTGATCATTAGTCCCACACATGTATAACGTACTTGTAAGGTGGGGAATAGCCAAACCTTACTTTAATGCAGGCATTGAGAAAATCCAGTCCATTCCATTTACAGTAAATGACAGCCTAGTTTACTGTGATTGTCCCAAAAACCATGAGTGAAACCACAGGTCAGCTTCAGACTTTGTGAAATGTGCAGACATTGCAGCTCATCTCATGACTAGATGGGCCTGGGCCATCTAGCTCTGCGTTTATTAAATGTGGAGGTCCTCCATAAAATCCCCTCCACTGCCCTTTTGGGATTCTGCCTCTCCAAAGTTCAGCCCTTTACACTCATGGATTGCTCCTTTAAAATTCATGATTACCTCTCATACACAGGTGACTGCTGTGCAGAAAAGTACAAAAAAAGTCAGCCATGCTGTACTTTCAGCCCTACAACTCTGCAAGGCTGAGGACCTTTGGGAATGAAAGAAACCTTGACCCCATACAAATCCAGGCTAAAATGAACAAGTGAAGGACTATATGAATGATAATGCACCTGAGATGGGATAAAGGGCTAATGAAGAGGGAAAAGAGACCTAATGGCAACTGTGGGGGGGTAGGGGAGAGAACTACAAGGAGAAAATGGTGGACAGGGTGAAGGGTTGAGGGGCTCTTTTCCACTTTGCTGAAACAATTAACATGGCAGTTCACACTGAATTTTCTCAGTCTTCACTGCTGAAAGGATCATGTATTTCGTACAACTACACTCCAGAAAAATCCATATAGGCTGAGAGGAGGCCTCCAGGCAGAAAGATCAGGAGCAGCAGCGCTCACTGAGATTTGCACCACACACAGATGGAAGAAGAAAGGCTGCGTGGTGCAGGTCTGACATGAGAGGAGGCTGCTTCAAACAGCAAAGAGTGGTTGGACAGTGGCAATGGACCAGCAAGCACTTCCAGGAGGCAACGCAGTGATGGCAAGTTTGTCATTAACCACACTGTGATCCTCTCCTGTGTAGGATTCAAGCTATGTATGGAACTGACCACACCAAAAAGCCGATGTGGAAGTTACGCAGTGGAAAAGGTCCTCAGGATGACCGTAAAAAATGTACACATTCAAAGAAAAAAAAGCCATCATTTCTACACCAACGTCACAACTTCGAGCAGTCAAAAACCATCTTGTTCAAAATGCTCACGTCTGACTTCCAAATGATTTCTAAAACTACACCGTGGTAGTCTCTTTCACTTTAGACTTTGAAGTCTTTGTGACAAACCTGTTTCTTTTTTATATCCTTCTTTACAACCACAAGTCTAGATACGGTAGTTGCTGCTGTTACACGACTCCAGAAGGCAAAGCAGCATGAAAAATACTGTGAGACTCTCAATAAGATTGTTGCCACAATCATTATGATCCATAAATAAGTGTTATTTATCGTAGTTTTTCTGCAAACGTTGTGTCTCAGACATATAACTGTGTTATAACAAGAAGCAGCTCTTTCAAAACAGAAAAAGATCTTTTCCTTTTCCCATTGCAGAACTTATGCACAGCAAAACTGCCATAGATCTCAGTTGGGCCTGGACTACATCCAAGGAGCTTAAGAGATTAATCATGAAAGCAACCTATCAAATGATCTCTACACATAAAATCTGAACAGATATCAAAACAGGCAAGTTATTTGATTTGAGTAATGCTTAAAACTTAATAAGGCAACAATCAGAATGATAGTCCATTTACAGAATAAAATGGCCAGAAATTATAATCAAATGCCATACTTCCAGAAATCAAAACTTTGAATGGCTTCAACTGCTTTAGCTGTTCAGTGGCCTCCTTATGAGCAGTGATGATACGACCTAGCAGAGATCTGTAGATTGATGGAAAGAAAAAGATAGCCCTAATGCTTTGGTTTGGTCATAATTAAAATGAAATTTTAATGAGTTTAAGCATTAAACAAAACTCAATGCACTTAAGCAAAAATGATCCGCAAAAGCTTTCAAAAAGTACTAAGTGAACTACAGAGTACTATAAATCTAGATTACGTCTACTTTCACCTGCAATCATAAAGGAAGGTTACTTGAAAGCATGAAAACAAAACACACTCTAAATAGTGCAAATAAAAACAATTAAGAAACAGCACTCTTGTAATCCATCTTGGCAGATATCTTTCATGCAACGATAGAAAGAAAAAGGTTCACCATCAAGAAAAGAGATTGATGAAATGTTTGTAAAGATGTATTTCTGCCAAGAATGGGGAAGAAGTTCAGTCTTTATTTAAAAGCTCTTACTTTTCCTTTGTCTGGTTTCTACTTCACCTTTCCTGTTTTATTGGCAAAATAGTAAAAGGAAAAATGGAGGAGGCAAAATTAAAGAGAAGGGGAAACACATGTGCGTCTTAATTTTTGAAGACATAAATATTGTTTCCAAACTGTAAGACAAAATGTATTTGCCAGAGGACCCTCTGCACAGAAGACCAGGACAGGTACACAGCTGGAGTGCAGCAACACCCAGGATGGCAGAGGTGAGAGGGATGTCACCTAACAGGCTCAGGCACTGCTGACAGTAATGTTGGGGCAGTATGAGGGACAGCATGGGCCAGATGTTCAAGGAGTCCCCAGGAGACTTCACAGCCCAGGGTTTGCATAAACTGAGGGACCCTGCACTGCTTCAGGGCTCAAACTTGATTGCACACACTGGCAGCATCCCAACTGCTCCCCATCCTTATGGACACCTTCATTTCCACTGCAGGAGAACTTGGGCTTGAAAGTGGTAAGGGAAGTACGCTATAAATCAACAAGACCCTGGTCTGGACGGGTAGGGAGGTACAATAGGAGTGCACAAACCAGAGATCTGCAGGGTGCAACAGTCTTGCAGTTGAGGCTCTCCCAACTAAGCTCATGCCACTGAAGCATCCCGACTTTGGGATAAAAATGGGTCAATTAAAGCTAGCACCGATATGCATACATCAATCACATCTTCTGACTACTCTGTGGACATTCTTGGGGAGATAATCTTCATGCCTACGTGAGATAAAACATCCATCACCCCCGAAAACACGTGTGCTTTGTCTGCTGAGGTCGAGCTGGGGGACTCAGACAGACAGGCCAGAGTGGGGCAACACAAATACATGTATAAGATGGGCACATCAGCCCAAATGGCTGACAGGACAGCACAGTGTTTCAGTGCCGTTCCTAGCTCAGTGACATCTAGAGGTAGTTCAGTTATTGATTAGCTTTTGGTGCTACATAATGAGAGGAGCAGATTCTGCCTTGTCAGGCCTCAAACAGGGCTTGGACCCAAAGAGCTGAGAAGACACCAGGTCATGACTTTCCTTCTTCTCCAGGTGAAAGGGTGGAGGAGGACTGTACCTGTGTCGTAAGGTCTCCCATTGAACATGGAGTGCACAGTTCATTTGGGTTTCAGCTTCCCTTATGTTCAGTACATACAGGCTTGCTCTCATATCAGCAGCTCAGTGATAAGAGGCCACAACACCTCACAGACATGTAGTACTTTACTGTCCACTTTTAAGGGTCTTGCATACCTGCACTATAGCACATGCCCTTTCTTCACCTGACATTTAAAGAAAAGAATGAAGCCTGTCAATGGATGAAATAAGGCAACCTGCATAAAAAAGGCAAGTGGGTGAGGATTTCTTTTCCCCATATTATATATACTCCCTGTGATCAAAACTACTGGCTGTAATCCAGCAAGCTTTCAAGGCACTTAGGTTTCTTTATTTAGTCAGACCATGCCTGACCATTTTCATTTAAGGTGGCTGACGTCAACCAGATCCCAGCTCACCTTCCTGCCAGTGGTCTTACTGCAGCACAGCAGCTCCTGCCTGGTTTTGCTGCGGAACGTGTGCTTTTCCCCCATGGTTTAGTTGCTGTGCAGACTGGCTTCTAGAAAGGGTACAGGACCAGCACCACTACACGGCCACCTCTGAACCAGCCAGAAAGGCTAACGAGCAGTACGAAGCCACGCAGCACTCGCCAAGTTGCATTTGCAAGATGTATATTTTGGCAGCTTCATCAGATAAACTTGTTTTCACATCTTTGTGTCAAATCCATCTCATCTCTTATTCTTGGGTGAAAAGGATGTAATTATCCCTTGTTAATCAAAACTGTTCTGTATCAGGCTAGCCAACAGGGAGATGAATGGACCTGTTGAATCTGAAATCACTCCTGATGCATGGCTGAGGCCCCTCAGCAGCCTGCAAGGTATGCACGGCTGTGCATGGATGTATGGGAAGAGAGAGATGTGCTTCCTCGCCCGGCTTTGCTTCTCTCCTTTTTCACGGGAGATGAGTTTGAGCTGACAGGTCATGAACCCGCTCGCACAAACCACTGAGCGAGGTGCAAAGGCACGTCGCATCAGCCAGCTCCGAGGTGGGCTGCGGTTCCTCCCAGTCCCTTCAAGCCAGCCTCACGCAATCGCTTGTCTGTCTCTTCTCCCCCTCACCTCCACACACCCTGTGCTGGAGATGCAGACAGAGCCCTCCCTTGCATAAGGTACAGCTGCTTTGATACGGCAGTGTAACTCTGTGGGACCGAGGCAGAATCAAGAAAAAACCAGGAGCTGCAACAGATCAGAAACTGAAGCTCAGAAATTGAACTCAGCATCCTGCTCTACCTATCTGCCTGGTATGAGTTTAAAGATAGTTATTATTTAACTTGCTAATGCAGTCTTTGAGTGCAGGATGCAGTAACGCAGTCTTAAACATCACCTTTAAGAGACACAGCCCTTATCTCACTTACTTCTTTTTATTGCACAGATAAGGTAGAGACACAGAATATAGGCAGGAAAAAAAGCTGCTATGTTGCTAGGAAACTAATTCAGAAAACACTGACGATACTTACAGGGTAAGGTTGAACAACAGTAAGGAGGATTGATTCTTTGCAGCTTCTATAAAAAGAAAAAAAAAGTAAAATCAAGTAAAGATTCATATTTTTATTCACTACAGATAACCAGCTTTTCTTTTTAATGGAGAAAACTGCAGTAATACGGCAAAATGTTTATTACAATCACATAGCAGAGAATTAGAGAGATGAATAATATGCCAAAATAACAATGGATATTAAAAACTAAGTTTTTTCCAATCCAACAAATTGAATTGACTTAACTTTACAGCTTATAGTATGAAATATTTGCTTCATCAGAGGGCCCTGCAGGCTGCAATAATGTTTTTTTCCAGCAAGAATGGAATAACATTTGATTAATCCTATCAGTTCAGCATCTATAGACTGCAAATTTCTTTCACCTACTTTACAAATGCAAGTCACTTTTTATACCATCTAGCTCTGCTACACTTAATGCCAAATTTATCTGAAGATAGCAGTGTTTTCAAAACAAAAAAGAGGACAAAATTTAGCCACCATTTCTTCTCTAGCTCACCTTTTTAAATGGGTGGAAAAAGATTAACATTTGGTGAATACCCCTGTTAGAATTGCTATGTTTTTAAAGATTGCTAAAGAAAGGTTTTTCTTTAAAATTAAACAGCTCTTTAGGATGACACTAGTAAATGGAAAACATATAAGCAGCTCTAAACAAACCCAACTGATTTATAGGATAAAGAGAAGAAATTATTACAAATCTTGATATGATCAAGTGGTCTAGACAAATGACAAATGTACATTTTGACTATTGGTGGGCAGTTGGGGGTGGTGGATAACTGGGGAAAAGCAAAGGTAAAGTGGAAGACGAAGGAAGAGAAGCCAATCAGAGTCAATATCTCTTGTATTACATTGTTGGTCAGATGGCTGCTGAGGGCAATATTAGCTAAGAAAAGGTCAGTTGCCATTTTGTTGATATGGAGTTGATTTTCTGTTGGTTTTACTACTTTCAAACACAATTAATTGTTTATTTATGTGACTTATTGCCTGGCTAACTGAAGTGCAACTGATTTGGCATGCCTGACCTGTTCAGCAGAACTAACTAAAATAAATCACACTGTATTGATCTTATACAGTGTCACCTTATATGCATATTCACACCGCTGATACGCAACTTAAAAAGCCAAAAAGCAAAGAAAACAGAGGAGAGACTGAAGGCCCAGTCA
This sequence comes from Mycteria americana, assembly GCF_035582795.1. Classification (NCBI taxonomy): domain Eukaryota; kingdom Metazoa; phylum Chordata; class Aves; order Ciconiiformes; family Ciconiidae; genus Mycteria; species Mycteria americana. The sequence continues at coordinate 139,549,835 of NC_134365.1, forward strand.
GAAAATTGGTCTGGAAAGTTAGGCTTTACTTGATGAAGCCAACACCTCTGAAGGCCAACTGGGATAGCAAATTCTACTTCTGTCAAAGCCATCAGTCATGAAAGGGGCAAGGTCTGACCAAATATCCCCTAACTAAAGAAAAATTTGTTAAGCTTCAATTTTTACCCGTCTTACTAGATATTTGTATCATCACACTAAAAGAGTATAGATAGAGTTTTCAAAAGGAGGGATTGAAGGCTTTTGGTTGCTTATCTGTGCTTGGAACAACAGAAATAAAACTGAGTTAGAAAGTTAAAAAAAGTTAATGAGGAGCTACACGTGGTGAAAATTAAATATTCTGCCACAAAACAGCATAATTTTATCCCCTTTCGATATAATTATAACTACTTTAAGGAATTTCCCACAATTATTTTTCCTCTCAATAAAACATGTTCCAAAGTTAAACTCCAGAAATTACTTATTCAATCATGAAACAGCCTTTATTTATAGTGTTCATATTTCTGAAAATTTACAGTTCATTTTTAAGGTCTGTAAGCTACAGTTTTGGAAGTCTCCACAATTATTCTTTATTATTCTCCATTGTTATTCTTGAAGAGTTTATAGCTTATAGTTTAAAAAAAAAGCAACCTCCATTCTGTTTTGGCTAACAACAAGATTCCTTCTACTTTTTTTCTATTCTACCTACCACATTTTTGGGAATCTGAAAATGCATGATAAGAAATGTAATTTATTTCAAGAATCTCACAGTCACATCTGTGCTATCCACATCTATCCAATTTGTCACTGCTGTATTAATCTAGGCGTATGAGTAGACAGAAAAGCACACAGTTGTTAGCTATGGGATAAACTGCAGCCCTGGGATAACTACCCTATGCCCAACTGACCTCTTCAATTACTTTCAACCCATTAATTTATGTTTCTCATGCAAGATAAGATTACCACCACACCTGCCTCCTGTGGTCCAGCTACCTGAGAGAGTTGCCTTTAAAAAAGAAAATCAGCTTCTCATGAAAATGTTTTTCAGCTCTTCATTATTCTTGGATTAAATCTGTCCAGGTGCCAGTGTAGGGAAGATTCATCCTAGACTAACAAGAGCTTTTTTAAACCAAAAGGTTAAAAGATTTATTTTGGGGACAAGACTTTCTTACAGGATAATCACTTGCATTGGAAGGATGCTGGACCCTGGACCATTCATTCAACATTTGAGGCTATAATAAGGCCATTTGGAGTATCTGGACCCAAGCTTGCTACGCATACACAGAGCAGGTTTCAAGCAGGACGTACAGTCCCCTCATTACTGGAGAAAACATTTTCTATAAAACACATGCTACATACAAAACACAGCACAGTTACAAGAGCAATAAATATTTAATCAGCAGCTTTTTGATCTGCAGTACTCAGTCACGACTCCACCGCTCGTTTTAAAACCTTCTCAAGTCATGATGACAAAACTCCATACCACAGCACATCACTTTCTACTTCCAATACTGTCAGCAAATCCTATATATCTAAATGATAACCCTTGCACAGCACTGGAGACTGTCAATCATACCATGTAATGGAAAAACAATGGGATCGCTGACCGTGTACCATGATCTGTAAGTTTTATACCTTAAATGTATGTGTACTTACATATGTCCATGTGTGACAGCAGAACATATAAACAGTTTAGATTAGATTACATAAGCTAGGTACATCACCACACTTAAACATGAGCTACTTCTTTTAAACAACTTCTGAAAGATAGTGGCAAAGGCGAAAAAACCAACTGCAGTCTTACTTTCCCCCTGAAATGCCTTTCCTCCTTTAAGAATGTGACTAAAGTAAAAAAAAAAAAAAAAAAAAAAAAAGAGTATAGATTACAGATACTTTATTACCCTTCATACTCAACCACAACCTAATTATTTCTCTTTTAAATCTACATACTCTTTGAGAGTCACTCAAGACCAAACATCTGCAACGCCAAGCTTGGACAACAGCTGCGGACTTTTTGGGTGCTCTGCCATCTGATCAGCTAACACCAACACCACAATAAAATATCATCATGTGTCTTTCATTTCCTGACATTAGAAGCAAATGGTGAGAACAAGGCTAAAATCTGAAAACTGTGACGGGAATTTCAGTGATTCATCTCTCTGTCCTTCCCCATGCCCTGCATGGTGATTATATTTGTCCGTTCTCCCTACTCGTTACAGCTACTTAGGCTGTAACAAGAAGAGAATATAGATGGTTCGAGAATCAAATTACAGCGCATTATAAAGGTTAAAGTTGTATTACTAAGTATCACGCATCTGGGGCTACATGAGGCATTAACATTCAGCTACAATGCCAGCCATTGACTTTATCTGTGAACTTGCGGCTGGAAATCACTGTCTCCCTTCTGCTTCCTTCTAGCTGGAAGAGAGGAAGGGATGAGAGGGCAGACAAGGGACATGGGGGGACTCCCAGTATCTGAGCCATATAGAGTAAGTGGCTCTGTTCTTTGTATGCGTCCTACAGCAAATATAGCATATGAATAAAGAGAAAGTATATATATTACCTGTATTCACTCTTAAGAACTGAGAATGGAAAATTATTGTTTATGCTAATTTAAAAGCTTTTAGCAATTTTACATACTAGAGGAGTACTAGGTTTCTCTTCCAGTGAAGATGAACAAATTAGGTATCAACATATAATAAATAATATAATTTACAGGGAATGCAATTAAGAAAAATCTTTCTCTTAACCATAACTGATCTCTGTTTCACTCACACCAAACATCAAATTCTGAAACTCTTGTTTTGAAATGTTTTGTTCTCTGCTATTTCAGGATCCTCTGTTTCACTTTGGGTCTCACTATTGATGAGAAAGGTCTGAATTTCACAATTATGGAGTGTGATGCCATGATTTGCAGTATGCTTCACACTACATTTTTGAAGTAATGAAACGGAAATCAGTGCATCAAAAACTAACTACAAAATGTAACAGGTTACCTCAAATGCCCTATTCAAAGCTAAGGAAAGTGGAACTCATCTTCAAATTCTAGCATCTAGGCTAGAGAAAAATCATTCAGCATTTGAATGTCTTTCATTATTGTGAAGATTAAGGCAGTAATAATGAACAAAGAGTTTGCAAAGTCACTCTATTGTAGTACATTTCAAATTATTTCAAAAGGATCATTTTGATTTGAGCTGTATATACATTTTTACATAAAATCTGTTCTACAGTAGTTATCTTCACCTAAGGAAGCTCCAAATTTCACTTCTCCAGACTTTTATCATGAGCAACAGTTCATGTGGAAAAGAACAGTTTGCCCCAGAGATCCGCCTAGATTTATTTCCAGGGCTGGAGACATCTTCTGGAGGGACCTTGGTGGGACAGAGTAGACCCATCTTAACCCAGTGTTGCCTCATCCTCCGCTGTTATCACACAGCCCCCCACAGCATGCCTCCAGGTCCTGCAATGATGCCAACCTGCCTGAGTGGACTAGGGGAACCTTGATAAGCTAGCGGACAAACTCAGTATTCGTTGACACCCATGAAACAATGCAGACGGGGGAGAGAGGCTTGAAGAAGATTTTGTCTTTCCCCAAGGCTATTTTTGTCACAGGAGAAGCAGTGCTGTGCAAATACAAACACACAAGCTAAAAGCCCACACAGTCCAGCTCCTCTGCACTGGAGAACTCCTCCAGCAAGAGCCATGGTGCGTGGGGCTCTTCCCGCTCTGTTTCCAAAGGCAACACTGCAGCACACAAGCTACAGGCAATGTTTCCATGATTCAGTAGCTTCTAACTGAGAAGTACAATAGATTAAACTAGGCTAGAAGCCATGCTACTGTGGGCAGATTGCTTCTGGCCTCTTGATTACATCTACCCATAGATGAACGTTGTTTTAGCAGCAGGTGGAGAATCTGACCTCTCCAAGCCTAGGAGGAGGATAATTTCCAGACAATTTTTAGGGGAACACAGAAAAATATACTTTCTCAAGAGGCTGCCAATACATGGCACAAGAACTGCTTGAAGGGGGCAGTGGGATTTCAGTCCCTGCCTGTCCAGCTGGCTGCACTGACCTCCGAGAAATCTCTCTGGAGATCCTGTACACAGCTAGGTATGGGCTATCCTGCCATCACGCTATGCAGGCAAGGCAGGGTATGCCACGCGTGGCATTACCTCCCCAACTCCATCTCAGAAGACAGCTGCAGGATCGAAGCAGGCAAATGTAGCAAGAGGCTCATGAAATAAGGTACACTACCACAAAGGTGAGGTGGGGGGTCCCAGTTTGGGGAAGAGGAGTAAGGTTGCATGGTCTATGAATAGAGGAGATGGGACATGAGACCAAGGTCTTGCTTTGGGGGCAGACACATGAGGAACAACCTAAGAGATGAACGGGAGCATCAGGTTAGATGCTGTTTTTTTGCGGGATAACAGAGCATAGAACACAAAGACCATGCTGTTCAGGTCTCATTTTTGGAGATAGGGAGGGTGTGTTGGAATCCCTGGTATCAGAAGGCAGAGGGATCACACTCACGTTTGGAAAGTTGGTGGCTGCTTCTTCCACCACTGTTAATGGTGTTAACTGCCCTCAGCCTCACTGTCAATACAGTGAAACACTCTTGACATCCAAGCAACTTCAACTTGTGAACCCCAAACCCCACAGTTTCATTTGAATAGCCCTGCTGCTTCACAAGGTCCTTAAAATTTAAGTCTGCCATTACATATATGAGGACTTGCAGCAGCAGAAGCAATCTGCACAGGAATCTGGGAATTTTACAGGATTCCTGTTCGAATGTCTGAGCCCTAAAAACAGTGCAAGTAATGGATGCTTGAAATGACCACTACCACATAAAGTACAAAAGATATAAGCACGGGATTATTACTGCACTGCAGGATCAAACAGCAGCAGAAACACAGCTGAGAGAAAAGATACTCTGATTCAAACATAAATAACTTCAATAACAGCACACAGAAAATTACTGTCAAAGCAAATTGCGTTTTATATAAATGTTCTTCTTTCTTTTAAAGGTCTGGCATGGTGTGAAAGTCAATCTTTAAAATTGTCACAGCCTGCAGCTGGCCCTAATTGGAACCCTTGTTGGCAGTCTCCGTAAGGGGCCAAGAAGCGAGCGTGTCTGCAGGCTGAATTACGCTTGCTTCCTCCGATAGAAGTGGTCCCTTCAGATCAGGGCTGTGGCACACTGGCAGGCTTTCATACAGGAGATGTCATTTCAGATGCCTCTGCAGTAAAGGCTTTGAGAATAAAAAGCTTCCCGTTCTCTAAGGCTGTCCATCTGTCAAGCTTTCACATGTACCAAATTCACTCTGTTTTCTCCTTTATTAGCACTGTGGCAAGGTGAGCCCTATAAAGAAGTTGTTCTTGAATTTCAATGCTTTATGAAGACCTATATTTACCTCTAGCCAAAATAATCTTCCTCTCCACAAATACCCGGAGTTGTCCAGTTGCTTATATTCTCAACTTTAAGGCTATAATCTTTGTAACTGAGTTACCAAAATGTTAGTCAAACAGTAAATACCTGTGAGTGCTGTACAGGAGTGCCTTGGTAAGGCTGCTTGGATATCAACAGCAGCATTATACTGCTATCGAACTGCTGATCAATGTTACCTGCAGTCCTCTACCAGACAGTGTCTTACCAGCTCCTTCTTACTACGTTGGCCTTCAATTAATTCTGGAGTGCAACTCTTAATATCAGCAATACGCTGAAAACTCTACATTGACTGGGCCGCCTTCCTTAGGCAACCATTTTCCTACTTACACAGATCCATGATGGTCTCCCTCAGCCCCTGAGAGAACTTGGGGTTAAACCTCAAGACGGAATAGAGGATGTATTAGGAGTTACTAACACTGGGGTTGTCTACTGCAACAAAATCTGTATTTGCTCAGTTTGGCCAGTGTAAAAACTGAGAGCCAGATGGGCGTGCATGTATATCTGATGGACCAAGACTTTCACCAAGTCCGACTGTTAGCATGCTACTGCCACACCATCACAGCATAAATTACTTCACGCTGCATGAAGATGCCATACTGCCAAGGAGCAAAATGTAGTGCTTACTCCCCTATTAATTAATTGTTCAGCTGTCTTCTTCTAATTAGACTTTCTGCACATTAGTTTTAAAGCATCAAAGACAGATAAAGCAGGATAATATTGGTCTCTCAGGTCACTCATCCAGGCCAACGTTTCAGTGCTATTTTTCCTGTCATTAACTGCCAAAGCCTCAAAAGCTCTGAGGAAAAGTTAATTCTCAAAGTGTAATGAACAAAGTGCAATATAAACCAGCCCCAAGATGTCTACTGATGAGGCATCTTTAGGAATGGTGCTATGGAGCTACTATACAATATTATCAAAGCAAAATATTTACAGAACAGGGTGGTCTCACCATGGAAAGGGCAGTTCCACTCTCCTGAAAATTTCTCTTCTTTATTTGTCAGACTATGTTGTTTCCATCAGACTGCAATGACTTTTAAATGGCATTTCTGTGGGCATTTTGAGCAAGCCCTTTCAGACAAGGTTTCTAAGTGAGCTAAGTGCAATTCTGTTTTCCCATTCTGCAGCTGCCCGTGTGCAGAAGCTGGCAGGCATGCAACGGCTGCCTGCTGCACAGACTACTCAGGTACACGAAACCCATGCAATTAACTTGGGATCACTTATCTTTTGCACTAACATACTTACTGAGGACTTCCAGGAACTTGGACTGTACTGAAACACCGAGGTTACAGAACAAAATGCACAACATGGTAAATTCTAACCATTCCACAAAATCCAGCCCAATGGTGACATGAAAGATTATTCTTTGAAACAGTGGCATGAACTGATTCTCTGGTGCAGCCACCAGAGACCTAGCAATGATTATGAAATCTATTCCGATTACTCTGTCACTTCTTAACTTCAACCTTCAAAAATGGAGCCATCGTGACTTTGTTTCAGTTGCACACATGGTCACAGCAAAATCTAATTTCAAAAATGCTAAATGTAATTACAACGTTCTTCTAATTTTCTAAATTTTTGTAAATACATCTGGATATTCAAACTGGATTCAGAGTTCATTCACTTGGGAGAGGGAAAGAAAAGGACTACGGCACCTTGAGTGCTTTTCTGTACAGGTCCCACATGTTCCTCTACATTATCTGAATTAGATTAAGAGAGGCTTTCTTGTGCTCTACTGAATTTCCAGCAGTTGCTTAGACACCTTGATGCAGTCACATAGCCACTTGAATTTTTACTTCAATAGTGGAAATGGACAAAATAACAAAGCTTAAAGGACTAAAGGAAATGATGAGGTAAATTTCCAAACCCTGAAAATTGGTGTTATTCCATTCACTTATCTCATAACAATATAATCGAGCAATTGAAAAGGATGTTTCAGAGAGCAAATGTAACTCAAATGTAATGAAGCCTTGTTGGTTTCTTTTTTTTTTTTCTTTCAAAGAGACACAATGTAAATTTTCACTTAGGAAAGAAATTCCCTCTTCTAATGGTTTATTTTTAATGGCTGTTTTTGCTGACATTATGTTAGAAAGTAACAATCAACCCTTTACTTAATAATTTTTTTCTCTAGTCTCTCTGCAGCAGACCTCTCATGCCCCATCGGAAGTAAAATTTTTTATTTCATCGATGCTGGGCTACTTCTCTTCGTTTTAAGTGGCAAAGCACTTTAGATGAGGACATGTTGACAATGGTGAATCAAGAAGAAAACATAAATAATAATTATTTGAATAGTCACACAGTATCAGGGAAAAAAATCAGTAGCAAAAGACCAACAGCTACAGTGATGGTTTGACAATACACTAAATCAGGCTTCCAGTATGGGATTGAAAACTCTGTGGCTGTTTGCTGCACAGCTCTGGAGCAGTGTGTGAACAGTGTCTATCAGTACCAGCATGCTCAGAAACTTCAATAAAACAGATTTTATACTGCATCAGGTATCATCTCCCTTCAGCAAATGCCACAAAGTTAGCACAGAAGTCAACAAAAACTTCATGGCATGGCTAATGGCTAATTTCACAGAAATGTCACTCTGTGCCCAGGTTAAAACCACACTGATGACTGAACAAGCAAGGTGCAGCTCTGCTACCGCAAACCATGAAACCAAAGCTGGACTGACAAGTGACTGCTTATGGCCACAATGACATGAAAGAACGTGAAGGAAAGTGTGGTTGCTGTGATGGTCACAGCATCTTCTGGCAGCAGGCAAAGCAACGCTGCTGCCTTCCACGATGAAACCCTGCATCTAGCAGAGCTCTTCCTTGCCTACCAAGTCTTGACAAAAGTTAGGCAGTTGATATACTGATACTAATATAATGCAAATATTGCTTCATTGGTGCTTCTACGCTCCCTACAGTCTCCTCCTACTCTGATTTTTATCATAGGTGGACATACTTTGGACAGAGAGTAGATTTACTGTATATGCTGGTGCAGCATTTTGCACAGTGAAGTTTGGTCAATCTAGATAGTATGGCAGATAAGAGATCAATAAAAAGAGTAATTCAATAAAATGCATTATCTAATGCCAAACACTCTGAATAAATAATTACGGCAATGATTTAAAAGAAACACTGGTATAAACTTTTTCCTTGCTGAGAAACAAGAAAATCACGTACTCTAAAATCACATTTCAAACTGGAAATAAGGAAGTGAAATAAAAGATAGATGAAGATGTCAGAAACTGTAGAGAAGCAACACCTGTATCAATAAGATTACAAAAGAGATCTATGGGAGTTACATATTAAAGAGGAGGAAAGATCGCTAAAAATGAGAAAATCTTAAAGATAGTTTTATTATGTGACAAAATAACCTTAATCTTTTATGACCAGAGCTTCATTTTCATTTGTACTGAAGCATTAGAAACCATTATAGCTGTTATTCATAATCTGTACGGGACTGGCATTTTCACTTTCAGGTTAGGGCATTGCATGTGCAGTAATGAAAGGTCAGGTGTTCACATACATCCTTCATTCCTGCAGCTATTGAATGTTTTCTTTTCCTTAATGCTTTTCAAAAAGCAGAACATCAGATAAATTTTGCTGATTAAATGTGAAATGCTTTAGGAGCATCTTGTTTTAGAGAGATATCTGAGTTTTTATTAATAATGCATAACATTCACATAGGGCTATTTTGTGTCGGAAGTCCTTCACAGACATTATCTTAGCCCTAAGTAATCCAGCCAATAAAGAAAAAGAAATTAAGAAGAGCAAGATGCATTCAGAAATGAGATAAAGCTCTTGAATTCTTAAGAATATCGTATTTTGAAGCACTATATTATATACTGTTCTCAGTTCAATATTATTGGCTTTATTATTGTTCCTTAAGAAAACCACATTCATTCAAAGAGTAAATGGTATTTTTCTTTCAGATGCCTGAACACTATTATTTTTGCTTGTAAGTCTTATCTGCTTTTTTGGAACCAGACTATCTGATCCAATCTAAGAGCATCTCTATTCTTTATTATGGAACACATTGCTATTATTATGTTTTAAATAATTAAAGATTGACAACAACAGTTTTAAGAAATAAATGTTCCAACAAATCAAGATACATTCAATTTCTCATTAAGAAAAGTTTCAGTGGTCAGTGGCTTGAGTTTTGTGGGTATTATTATTATTATTATTATTATTATTATTGTATCTGCAAGGTTAGACAACTGATGGATACTGAGCTGCAGAGACTAATGCAGAATGATTTATGCTTACTGAGTCTGGAATAGAAAATTGGTTGGTCAGATGCCAAAGACATATCCATGTGCCACTGAAGCAGTATAAGTGATGGCGAATGTGATTTTATAATGATTTGGATGGGCGTTCAAAGAGGCTACTCTTCTTAAGCTACCATGAACGTGGCACAGTAATTCAGGCAGCAGCAGTCCCGACGTGCAAACTGGTTGGCTATATTTGTGTCCCCACACGTTATTTAATATATTTAAGATGTAGACTGATATGAGCAGAAATTGAGTCAGAATTGTTGCCAGCCAATTAACCACTTGCTTCTGTTAAATTGCATTAGTTATTAAAAAGTCCTGCCAGGAATAGATACCATATATCCAGAATGTTTAAAATTCAAAGGTTCACCCCTTTTTTTTTCAAAGGATGTATTTATTTATTGTGCTAAAATCAATAAGATACGACTTTAAAAATCTATTCTATTTAAAGCTCTGTCCAACCTTTCAAAATCAGATTGTTAATTTTCATTTAATACATCTAAATATTCATGCTGGTTAACTTAATAAAGTATTTACACTGTTATACCCTTCATTTTTTCCCCTTTTGTATCACTAGAACTACATAATTTGTTTTACATTTTCCTTGGGACAAAGAATCACTAATACAAGTCTCACTGAAAAGTTACAAAGCAAATGTATGCTGCAAGTAAATGTGGTCCTTAAGATAAAACTTACATTACCCTTAAGCAGAAATTCTTCCTTGATAAATGCAAAAATATTGCAAAATATAGGGGAGGAAGGAATGTTTGAAAAGGGGAGAAGAAAATTACCCTGCAGACACTAACCAAGTATAAAACCCTGAACGGTTGTATTCTTCTGTCCACACAGAAAATGAAGACATAATTGCAGTGCAGTCGGACGCACCAACGTGAGCTTTAGTCTAGATACGATGGGTAACAACAGCAGTAAAAATACGATGCTGCTCTCTTCAATATCAGTTATTCCCCCCCAGAAAACGCCCCCACTTGCAGAGCCAAGCCGGTGCTTCGTTATCCGTGCCAGTCAAATTAAAGTTCACTCGGGGATACGATGCACACACATGCTGCATTCAGGCCAGCCCCAGCCCACCGCCTCTGCAGCGCTGCCATGCTCTGCGCTGCAGCAAAAAAAAAAAGTGAAAATTAACCAGGTTTATCACTGTCCTCTCCTGCTCCTTAGAAGCTGTGGGTAACAGTCAGGACTGAAGCGAAGGACAGTAAAATGTCTCTCTGCTCTTTAGGAAAACGGTGAGGGGGAGGAGGGAAGCTGTTCATGGAGGAGGCGAATACATAACTCACCATGTAGCTGCAGCCAGAAGGTGGTAGGAGGGAAGATGGATATTGGTATACGGAAAAAAGAAGAAAGGAGTGACTTCATGCAACTTGCTAAATTAACTTTACAGGTATTTTCTAAATAATTTATCCAGTATACTTGTATTTTTTCAGCTAGATTACATCCCCTGTGGCTTGACAGGGCGATTCTGTTTCCTGGAGAGCGCCGAGCACCCCTGCAGACGGCAGGGCCCGCCGGAGCTGCACTGCCCTGTACAGAGGGCCTTGAGACCGACGGTGCTGAGGAGGGAGCACGCCGTGGCCCGGCACAGCCTGCCCTGGGAAGGCCACAGCCTCTGCTCCCGCCATAGCCGCTCTGCTGTGTTGAGCAATTATTTGACATGAACCCCTTAAGCAGGCAGAGTCGCCTTACCCAAGCACTCGCTAAGCACGAGCCGTTACACCCCAGGGGTGAGGGCTCACCACTGCTGCGGCCTCTGGCCCAGCTCCGAAGCAGCCTGTCAGTAACCATCTCCTCTGGGCAGCGGCCAGCGCTGTCAGCGTGGGCCGTGCTCGCTGCCGGCAGGTTTCTGGGACGGAGCGCAGAGACGCTTGCCTGTGAATTGCAAATGGGCTGAGGTGAGAGACCGCAGCTGAGAGGCTCAGTCCGGCCAGCACAGCCAGCCACCCCCGGCACCCGTCCTAACAGCACTTCGGTGGCAAGATTCACCTCGAGCTGTGTAATGGCATGAGGTACCACAGCTCAGAGTACTTCTCTAGACGCTTTCTGTAATCAGAGGGACAGCTGCAAATAGTTTCTCCCATCTTCAGCATGGCTACAGGCAACTAGCTAGGGCTAAAGGCCCCATTTTAAACAGCGGGACTTCATAGAGGTGAATTTTCAACCAGGTATGGGAGCAGTTTTATTGCTGAAAAACGACGCTGGCCTGTCAGTGCACAAACAGACTAGCAGGCTGCTCCGTGGGCTGCACGCAGGGTTTTAGGCACCTCAACTCCACTACCTGGCTTTGGACACTGCAGGGCTGGCTCTTGTAGTCTGAGCCAACTCAAGTATGCTGCATAAAAATGTCTCCCATACAAGCAGATGAAACAACTTCAACGAGTCTGAAAAATATGCGATATCGAGGTTTCCCTTCTAGAAAATAACTCCTACAAAGAATGCCCTTAGGGTTTTGCAGTTTTCTTCTCTTGGGTGAACATCCCATTCTTCTCTTGAACAGCTTACACTTCTGTTGCATCGTTAGTATGTTGAGGACTTTCACTTAAAGTTAGTTGATGAAGTTGTTAGGCACCACAGATATCCCTCACTTCAGCTGCAATCATGAGATAAGCATCAAAAAAAGCTTCAAAAGTCTTATCTTCTTCATTTGTACACACTGACAATGATCTATCTGTGCAAGAATAAATTCCTTGTTCCAAGGACGTGCATTAAAATTCAGTTCTCAAAGGGGACATAATAGAGGATTTAGCATGCAAAGGATACATGTTCTTTAAAGGCTATATGTCAAACTGCAAGATTAAAAATAGACTTGTCAAAATTGAGTCTGACAGAAATCACTGTAACATCTCCTGTGTTCCAATGGATATAGTATTCTTCATTATGTAGTCACATAGTAATTTTTCTGGGCAACCTGAAGACTTCTCTGGAGTCTAATGAGACTGCAAATGTGATTTTAAAAAAGCAAATTAAACCATTATTTTAAAATTACATTTACTGCTGATGCAAAGTGCTAGATTAGCAGTATTGGCTGGCAGTTTCTTCACATCTACAGGTCAGTAGTTTTTTGCATACATGTAGGCAAGGAGAACAGTTAGAGTCCATCCTCATGCATAAATTTGGCCTTTAGGTTGAATCTGTCAGCGAAAAGTGCATGAGAGCAAGAACAAGATCTAAACTGATAGGTCACAGAACACTGATAATGCATTTTTATCACTTGCAACCCAAACTAGATACAAAACTGGCCAGGTGCATTTCACTGATTCCTCATGTCACGTATGAAAAGAAAAGAATAAAAAAATAAAAGAGAGTTCAAAATTATTAATCTGTGATTCTACAGAAAATGATCCTACTATTAAAAGTCTTTTAAACTTTGCAAATATTTTTTTTTTCGGATATATTTTTCATTCCCTAATTCTGTCCTATCCTGACTTTTTGCATTTCAGTGATGCTAAAAGATAATCTCAGGGCATGAGCTCTTAGTCTACAAAGGATCAACAGCCACAAAATCGTACAAAGAAAAGAGGCAGGGGAGAGAAATATCCTTATAGAATCAGATTCTCAAAGCTAATCATTAAAAAGAAAAGTGGAGGAGGGAGATCAGAGAGCTTTGAGAGGATTTATTTTGTTTGCTTTCCTCCCGCTACCCTCTCCCCAGCTGCAGCTTCCCAAGGAACGTTCAAAGTTCATACATTCCCTGTGGCTCTTCTGAAGATCTGATCTCCAGAAGGGAAGTTTCAGGAAGGTCACCTATGAAGGGGGTCTTTGCCCCTCAAAATCCAGAAATTCAGCATTTGAACCACATACTATTAGCATTTTTAAAGGCAATTAGAAACAATACACTCTCCTAGTTCTTTGCTTCATCCTGTGAGACCAAATGTCTAACTTTTGCTTTTCTGTTCTGCATGCTGCTGTTGCCAATATCATTAATCTATTTATTCAGCCTGATGCACCTCAAAGTTTTGCAAAATGTGGTGGTGACTTTGTACTTCACTCGCAGTGCTGCTGTTGCCTTGCTGTAAGTCGGGGCAGTGTCCCCATCCAAGCAGAGGCCTGAAGAGCTCCTCCTTTCCTGGCCGTGGGCAAAAAATCCCAGGTGTCCCAAAGGCAATGCATGTTTTGGTGGCTTGCATCCAAATTCATTGGTTACGCAAAGCCAGCCACTGGAGATGCTTATGGATCCCTACAGCTACATTACGCTGACTTTAGACCTGCCACTCCTTTCATCTCCCTCCTGGGAGATGCTGCCCTGGACCTGCCTCGGCTGCCCCCCAAGCTCACCATGAGGAGCAAGGGCAGAAGAGACAGCTCCTCTCCAACCTGCGGTCTTTTTTTCCTGTGTCCTGGGCTGGGAAATATTCTAGCTCCTTTAGATGCCACCTACCTCCAGTTCATCCACTAAGAAGTAATCTGGAAAACTATACTACTCTGGAAACATATGAGTCCTTCCCCTTTGCAGAATAAGGGTGAGATCTGCACACGGAGTCATTCCGATGCACTACAGCAGGGAAGGTGGAAGGGAAAGGGGGAGACAATGGTGAGTCTATGATTTCCACTTGAAGAATCCATATTATATATATTCATTAAGGAGATCTTTGATTACATGTACAGCCAATAAAGGGAAGATAATGTTGGCTACAGTGTGCTGGAGAGAAGAGAGGAAAACAAGAACCTGTAGGTTCCTGTTGTGCTGCTTTTTAAGGGGAAAAAAAAAAGACCAGAAGTTACCAAGAGTATTCAGGACTGTTAGGGGATGTGTAGAAAAATGAGAGGAGGAAAAAAAATGCTTATGCAAAAAAAATGCTTATGCTTTTTCTAATTAAAAGGGTTGTAGAAATAAATCTTCCCCTAGAGAGAATATTCTGTAAACAAGTCATTATGTGGTCTCTCTGACCTTTCTCTGAAACAAGTGGGGCCAGTCCTATCAGATACAAAATGCTGGAATAAATGGACTTTGGATCTGATTTGGTCTGGTGGTTCCTAAATTGTTGTATCCCCCTTCCAAGTGATTAATTTGTTTCATAAAAGCTTGTGATAATGCTCACATTGAGAGGTTACCCAGTACACACACTACTGACATTTTTGGTTGACATTTGCTTCTCATCAAAGTTCTCCTGAACTTCAGCAATCACCACTGAGATATCTGTTACATGGAATGTAACTGTAAGTCCTGAATCTAATCAACTTTCTCTGCACAAAATGCTTAGCTCAGGAAGGAAGATGATTTCACTGAAAAACACATTAAAATATATGTTGTAAAGAAGGGTGCTATTAGTTAACCGCATATTTTGTTTTACTTATTTAAGCTCTATTTTAGTAGGTCAGAATTTGAAATAGGGAAACATTTCTGATTCAGCCTGCTTTGGGTTTCCAGCTCTAACACTGTACTGAGGACTAGAAAACTAAACCAACTAACTTAAGAAAAGTAAAAATAGAAACATGAAAAATAATGAAATTTGATTTAAAAAACTTTTCTGTTATTATTATTATTGCAAAGAAGGTAGTGATGATGCATATGAAGGTAGTTCTTACAATCCATCAGGTAAATGGTTAGACTATATGTACCACTTGTGAGGAAGAGGATGAAGACAGAAGTAGCAGAGATGTGGCAAAAGCTCACCTGGGCATGGTCTCCCTTTCCTCCCCCTCTAGCCTCTTTTCATAGTAAAATAGCCTCAGGAAAAAGAAGATGAACTGATTTATATCAGAAACTTTATCTCAGTGCTGTCAAACTCATGCATTAAATAATGGTGTATCAAAGTCTACCATGACTTAAAAGCCATGACGCCAGCTATGATGAACTGTGCATCTTCTGTTTTCTGCTTTCTGGCCTTTCAGAGCTCATGATTTTCTGCTCTTTCTGCCATCAACAGGACTGGGCTCTTCTACTTAAACAAGACTGGGATTTTCACCCATTCACAGGAACGCCACGACTCATAACAAAATTACCTAATGATTTAATTTGGACTCGTGAGAGAAATATAGGGAAAGGACTTCCAGTTGCCTGCTATTGTTCAGTAACTACATAAAAAATATCCACTGTTTTTTTCTCTTGCGGCTACAAAGCGAAGTCAAAGGCTTCTATTGCAAGCTA
This sequence comes from Mycteria americana, assembly GCF_035582795.1. Taxonomy (NCBI): domain Eukaryota; kingdom Metazoa; phylum Chordata; class Aves; order Ciconiiformes; family Ciconiidae; genus Mycteria; species Mycteria americana. Next base: position 139,565,623 of record NC_134365.1, read on the forward strand.
CGACAGCCCTCCACTGTGCCCCATGCGCCTCTGCACCCTGCCCCAGAGACGCTGATGTGAAATCAGTGCAAACAGAGGGTGATGCAGTGAAAAAATGGTAGTAAAGCCAGAGCACAGACCATCCTAGAGGCACAAAACAACCACACATTTTTTTAAAGCTCTACCTAGTTTCATTTATTTACAACCATCATTTATTGTCATTTGTACAGAGTCATAAAACCTAACACACTAAAAACTCCTCCAGTGTCTCGCTCCTTTATGGTTTTGTTTTGCAATATATAGCATTACCTTAAAAATGGGTTTGGTCTACTTGAAATACCTAATTTTCACTTCGTGTTTTCTGAAGCCCTTGGTAGGCACCCAGTTTCAGAGAAGGGAGAGTGATGGGAAAGTGAAGGGAGAGAATTAGGGAGAGCGATGGGAAAGGGATCTGCAGTGGCTGGCATGAGTAGCCACTGGCAACGGTATGTCACAAAACCACTCCCTGAATTACCTAGATCAAATAGGTAGATGCTTTCTTAAAGTATGTTATTCCTCCATTTGACAGCAATATCTTAAATAAACTGGCAGGCTACAAGTAGAGCCACTACAAGTAATCCATGGGGTAATCCATAAACAGCCTGATCCTAATCCCCCTGAAATCCATCAAAAGACTTCCACCATCTTCAGCAGCTTTGGATCAGACCCATTTTGCTGGAGGATGAACATCACTCCGTAGTTCCCAAGAAAACTAAGCACAGGTGGCAAAGCAACACCTTTCCTGTCACTTTTACAAGATCTTTGTCAAATGTCTCCCTTAACAAAGCCTTAAGGAAGTAGGCACTTCTTCCCAGAAAGAAAAAGGTAAGTATTTCTAGAAACAGGCAGTATGCATTTTAGCATTTATAGGTACGGACGTATCATTTATAGATTCAACATACAGAATGTTAATCATATTCAGAGCTGTCTCTAAACAAAAATTAAAATGGGCATTATTCTCTGTGCCTGCAAAACCAAATCCATCATCTATCTCAAGTAAATAAAAATAATTAATTTATGAAGCTGTAGAATTGCTTTATTTGCACTTGCCTGTTTAATGGGCAGGAGTTTTAATACATCTGGCACTGGCAGGGTAGGGGGAAACAGCACTATCACACTGTATCATGTTTAATAATAGTAAAATGCTGTGTTTTGTTACTCTATTTACAATAATAACAGTACTGTTAAACAGCTATCATAACAAATATATTTTTGACTGAAGAGCCACTGACGTTTGTCTTTATAAACTAAGCTAGACATAAAAATCCATGTCTATAATGATATTACCTTCTCTGAAATAACAGAACAGTGCATTGGTGCTGCACTATGAGCAGCAACCGGTATCCTACTGGGAAATTCATATTATCCTGCTTCATGCATCAGATATCTAAATGAACAGCCTTGACAAAGAGCTTTTTTTCCCCCTCATTGTTAATGACATATATGCAAAAGCACTGTAATTATTCTAAAGCAGCTGCTGAAGGAAAAAAACTCATGGAGGTATTGGTAATCTGTCACGAAGAGAGTACTATGAAGACAGCAGGCAATTCAAAATCCCAATATTTTTTGCTTGAGACAATTTAACTGTTCAGAAGCAACTATCACACACTTATACAAGCACATATTGGAATAGTTTTTTAAAGTTTACTATTTACTCAATAGACGATTTCTATGAAATATATGAAGTGTAATATATGACTACCTTTTTAAAATGTACAGTAAAGTAGCTATTCAAAGTACCTACTGCATGCTGCCCTTTGGTAAAATGTCATCTTCTAATCAAGACATTAGGAATAATTAATCCCTGCTGTAAATAAGCTGTTGCTTAAATAAAAACAGTCTTAGACCAGTAAATCCTATCAGATTAAGGCACTTACGCCATACTCTTCACCACAGTACAACCAAACCAAATTATTATTTCTTCCTACTGTTTCTGTCATTCAGAGCTACAATTGCCAAAACAGAACTTTTCCAAGCATTCAGTGCAGAAAAAAAATTAGTACTAAAAGCTGAAGGAAATACCCTGTAACCTGTGTATTTTCAGCACTGTGCATGTAGCAGAAAAGTAACCGCTTATCATGCTGCATTTGATTTCCACTCAAAAAACAGCTCACTAGCTCCAGTAAAATAAAGCACACCTCAAAAAAAAAAAGAAAAAGAAAAACAAAACAAAACAAAACAAAAAGAAGTCATGTCCTGCATAGCATCGATATCTGGTGAGGCTGCAAGGCAGGAGAACACATCCAGCTGTGGACAAGCCTTTGAAAGACGCTCTGCGTGATGACAAGTGCAGGTAGACAGAACATGGGCATGGGTGATAGTGAGCAAGAGCCCAAGGGCAGAAAATGACTGCTGTAAGATAGGGCTACTCCCTTTGCCACCTTCCTGGAAAAGTCACACCTTCCCAGTAAGGGCTGATAAACCCACAGGGACTGAGCACAGCTTTTTGAGCTGCCCATAGTCACAATTCAGGCACGAGATAGGGCAGTATTATTACTCCTACGCATTCAAAGATCCTAAGACCAACGTACAACTTATATCTGCCTTCCTGCAAAACGCAAACTCCCCCACTAACCATAGTTGCTAGATGTTTTGTGAAGGCCTTAACTTCTGCTTGAGCTACAGCACATCTTTCTAAACAGATACAAGAGTCTCATTTAAAGACTTGAAATGATGGAGAATGACCACAGCTCACTCGCTCTCATCTCTCTCGGTGTTATTAGCTGCAGTTTCTTAGGGCTGGACTGTACTTTTCTACCAAGCTGAAGAGGTGCCTGCTGTCCAAGTTCTTCCTTGTTCAGATGTCCACATTCAGAAGAAGCCGTCTTGATCTCTCCTGCAATAACCTAACTAGGCTGACCTTCTTATGTCTCTCATAAAAAGGACAACTTCTGGCTCATTTTTGCCGCTCTTCCCAAACTCCGTCCAATTACCGGCACACCTTCAGGAACAGACAGCACTGCAGACCTTCTATGGTTATATATAAAGTTTATATTGCCTCCCTACTCCCACTTGATATTCTTTTCCTTTTTATATCCTTTTTATATTCATTCTGTTAGCTACAATGTACTGCTCTGCAAGGTCAGATTCAATGAATTATTTAATGCAATGGCAAGCTGAGGCACAAAATGCTGCCTCTTAACAGTCTCTGGTAGTTTCACCCTAGGCTGAGCTTCAGTTCTGCAAGCCAAAGGGGATCAAGACAGGAATGCTCACAATAATGGCTTTAATTCACTTGCTCCGAGCAACAGGCACATGCACCCCGCGCTTCACCTTGACCAGGCTTCTTCTGAAGCAAAGCTTTTACTACCAGAGGCCATATGCAACACACTGCGCTGGGAAATAGCACCTGCCTTGCAACGCCAGTGCACAACTTTCAAAGCTCCTTTCCTTAAATTTCTGAACCTCTGGAATTTGGCCAGCTATTGCCACATGACAGTGGTGCCATCAGCTAGAGGTGGGAAGACCCCGCGTGAGGTTACTGCAATGCCATGCTGCACAGTTAACTACAAGATGGCAGGCACCACAGGATTTCTTTAAGGCTGCTCTTCCAAATGCTATGCATCATCAACAGCTTGCAAGGAAGTCAGCCCACAAAGACTGGACCATGAAGGACTGCCATCCCCCAGCCAAAATGCACAACAGATAGCAGGACTGCCTCTGAGACGCAGGCACCATGTATGTTAACCTTCATGCCCTATATGTAACCTTTTCCCATGATCTCCTCAATCACCTCCCCTTTCCCACAGTTGGTCTTTCTTCCTTGATCTTACAGTCCCATTCCCTAAAGGTCCCTCTGCAACCTGCCCATGCAGCCTCCCAGCACAGAGGTTGGAGAGCATGATCTTGAAGGTCCTGGGCTCCACCACTCTCTTGGCCAAGGCATGTTTCTGACTGCTTGGGAGCTGACTGCTGCTCTTTCAGTGCACAGTGCCATGGGCTGGAGTGAGACGAGGATGAGTACATGGTCCCTATCAGAGGGCAGATGTGGTATTTGGTCCACAGCCCCACTGGGTGGACACCTGGGCTTCATAATCCACCAGCAGAAGTTTTCTGATGATACAGCCCGCAAAATTCTTGGCTAGTAAACTTCTGGAAGTACAAGAGTCCGCCGCACCCCAGTGGACAGCAGCATGAGGACAGAAAAAGCTGAGAGGCTTTGCTTCAGGATAGTGAGGGCTGCTCAGTATCCTCAGCAGCATTTTTGCTCCATCTGGAACAATGTAAGGCACATGGAGGACAAGGAGGTGATTAGACACAGTCAGCATGGCTTCACCAAGGGCAAGTCCTGCCTGACCAACCTAGTGGCTTTCTATAATGGAGTGACTACATCAGTGGACAAGGGAAGAGCTACGGATGTCGTCTATCTGCACTTCTGTAAGGCCTTTGACATGGTCCCCCACAACATCCTTCTCTCTAAATTGAAGAGATACGGATTTGATGGGTTGATTGGATGGTTGCATCCAGAGGGTAGTGGTCAATGGCTCAATGTCCAGATGGAGATTAGTGACAAGTGGTGTCCCTCAGGGGTCCATACTGGGGCCAGTACTGTTTAACAACTTCATCAGTGACACAGACAGTGGGATCGAGTGCACCCTCAGCAAGTTTGCAGATGGCACCAAGCTGAGTGGTGCAGCTGACATGCCTGAGAGATGGGATGCCGTCCAGAGGGACCTGGACAAACTCGAGAAGTGGGCCCATTTGAACCTCATGAGGTTCAACAAGGCCAAGTGCAGGGTCCTGCAGCTGGGTTGGGGCAACCCTGGAATCAATACAGGCTGGGGGATGAAGGGATTGAGAGCAGCCCTGCGGAGAAGGACTTGGGAGTACTAGTGGATGAAAAGCTGGACATGAGCTGGCAATGTGCGCTCGCAGCCCAGAAAGCCAACTGTATCCTGGGCTGCGTCAAAAGAAGCGTGGCCAGCAGGTCGAGGGAGGTGATTCTGCTGCTCTGGTGAGACCTCACCTGGAGTACTGCATCCAGCACAGGGAAGCCCTCAGCACAGGGAAGACATGGACCTGTTGGAGCGGGTCCAGAGGAGGGCCACAAAAATGATCAGAGGGATGGAACACCTTACCTCTGAAGAAAGGCTGAGAGAGTTGGGGTTGTTCAGCCTGGAGAAGAGAAGACTCTGGGGAGACCTTATTGCAGCCTTTCAGTACTTAAAGGGGGCTTATAAGGAAGATGAGGGACAAACTTTTTAGCAGGGCCTGTTGCGATAGGACAAGGGGTAACGGTTTTAAACTAAAAGAGGGTAGATTTAGACTAGATAGAAGGAAGAAATTTTTTACAATGAGGGTGGTGACACACTGGAACAGGTTGCCCAGAGAGGTGGTAGATGCCCCATCCCTGGAAACATTCAAGGTCAGGTTGGACGGGGCTCTGAGCAACCTGATCTAGTTGAAGATGTCCTTGCTTGTTGCAGGGGCGGTTGGACTAGATGACCTGTAAAGGTCCCTTCCAACCCAAACTATTCTATGATTCTATGATAAAATACTGCCATGCTTAGTTTTTCAGCCTGAAGTACCAGCTTTGCCTTGGATCATGCTGACCTCCAGCTCTGCCCTCCTGAACTCCTCAGCATCTCACAGGAGCTGTAGCTCCAGCTGTTGCTGCCTGACTTACAAAAGCCTCATGACACCCACAGCCTCTCCTGCGTGTAAGGCAATCCCCAAAGGGATGAATTTAACTGTATTAGGTATCTTTAGAAAAATGTATGTAGCATATATACATATATCCATAGCTAACCTCTATATGCTACGAACACTAATATTCTAAAAAAACACCTAAACCACATAAAACTAGTAATAGTCATAAAATGGTAAGGGTTATAAACCCCTCCCCCCCATGTTCACATCATTCTCTATTTTAACATGTATTTTCCTAGTAAAACAGAAATGAGACATGAGTTTCTAATACTGGAGAGAATCACAATGACATGTCAGAATTGGCACTTTTTATTTATCACTTTTAGGTAGAGGCACAGGAAATATTTCAAATAAATATTTTAGAACTCTAACACAACTCTTCTTGTATGAAATCGGCTCTACAAACCACATATAATGTCATGATAAGATTTTGGTTTAAATGAGCTGCAGAACCTCAGGTTCTCGTTTCTAAGTAACGCACACATCCCAAATCCACGAGAATAAAGCTTTATGAATCACATTCCTCTCTCTCTCTGCATATACATACAAACAGATGCAAATGCATACATACAAATGCAGAAGACATGCTGCATGCTTATGATATGTCATTTGTCCAATAAACAGCCCTAAGACTTACATTAGCAAACTGTATCCTCATTCTATGCACCTCAGAGCATAAATGGTACAATCTCCTCTTTCTGCAAAACAGTGTGTTGAGTTTTCTTTCACTCCCATATGTCAATATGTGGTATAGTTCCTTCCTTAAACCCACGGTAGTTTCTATGAATTATTAATGAACTCCATAAGCCTGCTGGACACTGTAACATGATTATAATTGGTGTAGAACACTAAGAAATTGTTTCAATACTTTTTAAGGAGAAAAAAGTGGTATCTTTACTAACACATTTGTTCTAATATTTAATTAAAGGCTTTGAACACAAACAGAATTTCAGATAAAATGCAGAACAAAAGGGTATTTTTGGTCACAAAAGTATAATTTCCATGTAAAATTGAGCAGTAAGGAGAATGACACAAGATAAAGAACTAAAAAGAAACTGGACTGCAAACTCAATTAATAAATAGTTTTAATTTTTTGCTGTCTTCCAAAATTGAGAGTTGTTGCTATTATTCTTGATAAACTGTTAGGCAGATGATATTTTCCTTTTAAGTCTCAGGCACACTGTAATGACACATAGAAAAGAATATTCAGCAGAAAGACAATGTATGGAACAAAGATTTCAGTGCAACGATTAAACCTCATGACTCCTACAGTTTTTGTGATGACCTCAAGGATTTTAAACTGCTATAGCAACCAATTTTCTTCTCTAGAAGAACTGCCTTTTTGCGTATTGCTTTCTGAGTAACAGACCTGCTGAAAAGCTGAAGTGATCATCATAAAATGGGTAAGTTCTATGATGTAAGATGACAAGACCTTTGCCTCTCCTGGAGTCTTGTTTGATTCATCAGCTGAACAAATTTGGTTTTAACTAAACCTCCAACCAAGCTGAATTACTTTATTTAACAATATAGACAGTGGACTGCTGGGATTTTCCCTTCTGCAGTAAGTAAAACACATTAAGCTTTAGTCTGCATGAAGAGGAATAAGAGCTAACAGAACAATTAACATTTCAGCACATACTATATAAGAAATATGCCTTTGGGGTAGTGGAGGTTGATGGCAATCTGGGTTTACCTCTGCAGTCTCTGTTTTGGTATTTGCACTCTCTATTTTGATTGTTCTTACTTCTTGGTTTCTCAGAACCAGTTTCTCTTGGTTTCTCAGATGAAGACAAAGTAAGACTAAGACCAGCATCCTTTAGAAGTCACCTGCTGTGAAATACACATGATTCATCTTTCCTTTATTACTGTTGCTGCTTCCAGGAGGTCTGTGAAGACTTGGACATTTCAAGTCAAGCAAAAAGTCAGAGAATGGTACCTTCGGGAAAAAGCCTGAAAAAAGCTAAAGCAGAAGCTGAAATGCTTCTCTTACACTATTTTTCATGTGTTGATTGTAATAAATTACAGACCATCAATTGTCTTATCAGAAGTCAAACCAGGAAGAGTTGACTAACAAATCCCACAGAAATCTACTAAGTTAAGCTGCCTTTTGAAGCATTCAGTATTTTTTAAAGGTGAATTTATTTTTAGCCATTTTTATTTTCTACTAGTTTTTGTCTCAGATCCTTTGTTTAATGAGAAAAGGTTTTTGTCCTTTGACCTTCCACTATGACCCAGAGTCATCACAATCAGTGGTAATATTTAACTCAAGAATCTCGCTTTGGGGACTAATGAGTCAGAATATGTAAAACCGTTCTCCTTCCCTTTTAACGAACCTTCTGATTGGGCATATCAGATAAAGTTAGATGTAGATACTCAATCTCTTGGCAATTTTGGGAGTCCTTGTTGGCTGTACTATTGCTAAATTAAAAATATGATCTAATTCTGTGTTCTAAGTTTTCTAGTCCATCAACCAACACAGAAGTCCCTACAACATTTCTATTCCAATTACATTATACTATCAACCGCTAAGAGAGACTCTGAGTCACAAAATTATTCTTATTGGAGGGAAGCAGGAAAGAGAAAGTACTTGTTAATGACAATCTTAAGCCTTTTGATCTTATTTCTCAATATTTTTGAAAAAGCTTCAAAAAAAAAATTAGGCCTTGCCAACACAAAAAGAATCATAAAAATTTAAAGTCAACTGCACCGAGAGCCAGATCCAATTTTCTTACAACACAATTAAGTCTAGACATCTCTGAATCAAAAAGAAGTTTGGATTAAGAGAGTTTTATCAGGCTAGTATTCAGCCAGGTACTTCTAATCTCCACTATTTTCATGATTTCCCAGCTCCATAGACAAACTACAAGTTACTGGTGTCAAGTACTGTCACTCCCACGTGCCTTTGGCTGACTGAAAGGCAACATTGCTGTCAGAGCAAGGATATGAAATGGAAGCGTAGAGATAGCCATTGTAACTGGACCCTAATGTTATGAGGGACAGCCACCTTATGGGCACACACAGCCTCAGGAGGCACCATTCTTAATTTTATTTTACTTAATAGATTAAATGTAGTCTGGGAAGTAAATAGGATTATGATACTAAAAACTAACTCTGAGAGTCAGGAAGCCAGAAAGACACAGCATCACCATGCCAAAGAGCCGGAAAAAGGGCTTGCTACCTTCAGGAATTCCTGAGTCAGCTTTCCATTACACAATTCATTAAAATTCCACCATTATACCAATGGACCATGAGCTACCAAGACCTCCCCATGACACTTTGCTCTGAGTAGGGTTTTACCCATTTCCCAGTCGCTCTCCTTATCTCCTTCCCACCCCACCTTGACAGGGAAAAAAGCGCTCCCTTAACTGCAAACACACGATCACACCACCACTCAACGTGCCAGCTGCCCACAGTATCTAAGCAGCCCCGAGGAGAAGGGCTTAAGACCTCCATTTATTCATATTTTCCAATTACACAGTTCAAGATTTTTTAAAAGCTATTAATTTTTGCTTTTTTCCCCCTCTTGCTCTGCTATAAAAAAGACCTATATAGCCACCACACTAACAGTTATGCTAGCTTTATTTTCTCCAATTTGACAAACAGATGACTTTTTGTAAAATGCACAAAACCCTTCAAACACAGACACTGCCAGGAGCTTCTACAGAATTAACAGCTAAAGACCAAAGGTATTTCAAATTCATGAAACTATACAAGACATTGCAAATTGGTCACAGTCTTTTCACCCTTCTCTCTCAACAGTTTAAATTACCTTTTACATTTCCTGTGAGCACTGGTGCATATAAAACTGCCACCCCCAAACCAGCACTCCTTAAAAACAGGAGATTAAAATCTTTCTGCCCTTCCCTGATACAAGGCGCCTGTAGCAGACACAACCCTCCAAGGGTCAACTTACAAAACCATAAAAATATCATGTTTGCCTCCCAACTCTTGACATCACCTTTGCTGTCTTTCTATCAAAATACAATATTTGGATATAATTCATAGTAACTACATGCCTTTTGCTTGATACTGCCATCTACCTTTCAGTCTTTTAAAGAAGTTTTTCTCTATCGTCCTGAAGCTATTTAGGCAGCAGATAAAAACCAGTTAATTTCTATGATCCAAATGTCCAGCACTGTCTCAGGATAAAAGGGAATGCTGATGTGAATGCTATCCACATTGTGTGTAACACAAGCCTTCACAAAGCATCACAGCCCTTATACCATGCAACTACCATATCTTCTCAAAAATGGCTGTGTTTTCCGTTACAATAGCTTCATTAGCTGATGTGTACGTGCTGAACCAGTCAGCAACTGACTGGCAGGATGAGGGAGTTGTAAACTTCCCAGTGAGGGCAGCCACACACTTCTGGAAGGGCAGAGTTGCTCTGTGAGTTCTGTGCATGCGGTGGTGAAGGCATCTCTGTCATCTTCATACTTCCTTGGTGGCAGCCCCAGATGCACAGCACAATCCTCTCCTGTCAGCCCATACTGCTTCTCCAAGCCCAGAACTGTTCTGCACAGACTGGTGCTTCCCAAGCAAGCTCCTGAAGCTGTCTCTGTCTTGTATTCCTCCCTGTTTTCTGCTTTCTGCTGATTAAACTGCTCCATATCACAGTGCTTGTCTTGTGTAAGTGTAGCTGTCTGATAGTAATGTCCTCAAGGCATCCACACAAGCCACAGAATATTCAAGTACCAACAGCACAATGTGGAGCGCTGGCTTGCCCAACATAATTTTTCATGATTTGGAAATGTAATCCCAAAAGAGACAGATAATGGGGTCGGGAAAGACAATTTCTGTAGTTTGACACCTCCTCTCTAACCCTCCCTGCCCCAAACACAGGACATGAGATTTTTAGGTACCTCCTGCAACATATTCCAACAGGAAGTAATCCTTTGATGCACGGGGCTTGCAGCGAGAGCACAAAGAAGGATAAACATCTATTGCAGGGCATGCAATATGGGGGAAATCCATCACATGGAAGGGTTAATTCATCATAAACTCAAAGCTGGGTGTTCATTTGTATGAACAATTACTTTGAAACATTCACATCAGTGCATGTGGCTTCAAAGTAAATCCTCCCTGCAGACAAGCCAATGCTTTTGTTTAGTTGTATGAGGAGCAGTAAGCCTGCTTGTCAGAACAAGCTAATGAGAGCAACAGTTGCTGGTTCACATCTGAAGAAGGCATTTTGTGCACTTGCTTGTGTTTTAGGCACAGCTGTTCCACATCTCTGTCCATACCCTTGCATTCAGTTACCACAAAGCAACTTGTTACAGAACAGCTGACCTGCAAGACATCATGGCTGACTCCTCTTTCTAGAGGATAACAGAGTGAGATGATGACACAACACTCCAACCGGATGACACATCAAGCCTTGGAATTTCAAAAAGACCCTAGACTTGCTAACTCCAGGGGGCATCCACCACGGTGAACATGAAAAGAAACTTATAAATTAAGTTCTCAGCATTCCAAACATTTGAATTATTGAGCCCAAATCTGTCTAAACCATGTCAGCCAACTTTCTGCTAAGAGCAGAGCAAGGATATGAGACTGCATGCTTTCCCAGATAGAATGGATTTAGAAGAGAACGATTTCCATAGTTGGTATTGATTTTAACAATAACAAATAATATCTCTATACAGCTTTCAACTCAGCTTAACTCTTACAGGCCTTTGAAAAGGTGGGTAAGCATTTATGAAACCATATTACAGATTAATAATTAAAATCTAGAGAGATCTGAATTAGCTCTCAATATATTAGCTCAAGTACCGGAAGTATCTCACCACGGCAGCCAAGAAAAAAGGTAAAGCAGACAGTACTAAATCTGTGCTCTCATAGTCAGATTGCAGCAGCTCATTTAAGTTATCTCTGTATTATGTTGCAGAAACACCTCGGAAGATATACATCTAACAACACCCCTCAAGTCAGACAGGAGCTGAGGGCTCATATCCTGACTCCCAGGTCTATGCTTGGGCCAGTTGATTAGAGGTAGCTAATTAAAAGCCTTGGCAGAAAACTTATCTCCATTGATGTCACTTGTAAAACTCCTACAGATAATCTGGTCCAACATTTTGTCCCTCTGTTCAGCATTATGTATCTAAAACCCAAAACACTAGCAATTCATAGATCAAGACCTGAAACAAAATGGGTATAGCCTCTGGATTTATATACTGAACTGGGAGTATAACAGAGTACCTTCAGATTAAAAGGTCCGCATGACTGGTTTTTCAGGAAAAGCAGGTTTCAAGATTCTCGGTTGCTAAGCAGTATCATAGCTAATAGATTGATATGCTTGATTTTCTCTCTATGATGATGATGAAGAAAGAATGTCTTTAATATTAAAGTCCACCAGAACTGCTTGATCCAATATATGAAACAGTCTAAGCCTAGAGGCAGAAATTACATTTGAAAAGTGGTATTTTCCGCTGCCATGAGAAGACAATGATGACAGGCACTGCCACTGAGCTCCCTTTTGCACTTGCATTTAGCTATGATGATGTAGAGAAGGCAAACTGGTCCCCTGACCCACACAGAGTCAAATGGCAGCAACAGAATCCTCAGCCACTCCATGACAAAGGGTCAGTATTGATTAAATTCATGTTAGCACTTAAAATGCAACGTGCAGCCTGAAATCCTGGAGGGTTCCTTCTCTCCAGTCTTACGGTAACACAAAATTAAAACAGAAATTCTACAGCAGAATTGAAAGAATCCTCCAGATCCTCTTGATGAAGACTTGCCGTGACATTAAATTGCCAAAGCAAGAGTTATTTCAGAAAGGTTTTTGAGTCATTTCTCTTAAATAGAAAATAGAGCCAACAAGAAAGAAAAGCCCTTAATGAATTTCACCTTTTTCAGTTCTCGGTTTGCGATTAAAGTCTTTTAGTGGAATTCCACAGGACGTCAAATACTAATTTACTGCTGTTACAGTTTCAAGGAACGGACTAATCTAGCCTAATTTACCAACCTAGAAGTCAGGTTTCTATTCTAAGACAGTTTTCCGTGCTCCTTCTTTAGTCAATGCATAAATAAAGCTTTCTGCAACAGGGTAGTTTATTCCAAAACAAGTATCTCGGATGGATCACCCACTTCAGGTGCCCATCTCCCTCACAGGCTGCCTGGATAATTATTTTAATTGAAGTATGAATGAAATACCACTACCATGCCCTACTCAGAGTTTGCTTTATGGGGTAAGCAGTACATCTGTGTGGCACTTAAAATTTCAGTAAAATATCTTGCTAAATAAAAAGATTTTACATATGTTGGGATCCTTGTAGGCTAATGCATACTCAGTACAATCTAAGATAATCGAGTAAGTCATTCATGTGTTAGAAATTACCTATAAACATATTGTAAGGCAAATTATTTGTTAGATATATTTAAGTGTTTTAAAAGAAGGTTTGGTTGGTTAAATTGATTCTTAAAAAGATACAAATTTAACATTAACCAATGATCATGAAATACATGTACCACTGAACAACCAATTAATTGATACAGTACATTAATACACCTTCTAATATGTTAGTTTTGCATTGTTGCTCACCTTCAAATATGCAAAAAATCGCTACACTATGCAATGACTTTAATGTTATCTCAAAGTACTTATTGTTAAGTATGTGTGAAAAGCTTTAAGTGACAGAATCTGTATCAGGAGTAAAAGAAAACCAAGATAAGTAGCTCCTGCCACAATTTTGAACCGACTGCACTTCAAATACATCTTTCTTTAGTATTCTGTTCGCTTGCTCCTTGCCTGGACTGTAACCATACATTTAAAAAACTGGGCTTGTTTCTTCCTCTTTTTCCAACTTCAATAACTTTCTGTCTTGAATGGAACACATCTAGACTGCAGCCATAAGTGACGCTCATAAAGGTGACCTCTCTTTGTAAGGGAAACCATAAACATGACTTCTGGGTTTGTGCTTGAAAATAGCTCAGGAGAACATAATATGATGCAAAAGCCATTGAACATTACCTAGAAATAATGAGTCCTTATGTATTTTGTCTGCAAACCATATTGTATTCATATTTCTGCAACCTTGGCTTTCAAAGGACAACCTGAACACTAATCAAATGTTGCCAGTAAAGCAGAGCCAAAAGAATTAGATGGATGGGAATGACCTGCAGGGGATATTTATAATGAATATCCCTGATAATCTCCAGACCTGAGACCTCCTAGGATACAACAGTATCCCTCAATTCTTAAAAACCAAACCAAAATCTTTCACCAGGTTCCTGCCCAGTATCCCCTGGAGTCAGCAGAGGTGACTTTTAATACAGTTTTCTACTTAAGGAAGCTTATTTTCAGTAATGAATGTTTAGAAAGCACACACATAATTAAAATCTGAAAATGCAATAAAGAGACAATGTGAAAAATTCAGTATTATGTGCTCCCTTTATCTTCTTGCATTTTCCTGTAGTAAAACCATTACACAAAAGGGACTTTCTTAAAAGAGAGGTCTAACTACTTCTAACCCTGTAGGAGTAAAAAGTACACAATGAATTTGGAGCTGATAGGAAAAGGGATGAAGAAAAACAAATGATCTGAAAAAAATTGCTCTGACTTATTTTATGGAAAATTTAGAGAGAAAGCAAATTTATTGCTTAGGGACATGCTTTTTCCTAACGAAAAAAGATTTAATTGACATTTTTCAGATACCCTTCTTGGTGGACATTCTGAATCTTTTTTTATTTTTTGGATTTAAGATAGACTGTAGCAGAAATTCTCTTTTCCATTTTCTTTTCCTTCAATAGCATAACTCTTTTCGTAAGTAAATGTCCCAACAATGTTTTCTTGGAAAACAATTAAATATTGCATTGCACTAAAAGGTCTGTTTAACATTCGTGGTTGACTTAACATCTCACATTTGGGTATACTTTTGCTTGGAAGTTTTGAGTCTTGCTAAAGCATGATGCTCATCTGGTTATGAAATCTACCTTTTTTCTCTCAAGCAGTTTGGGTTTTTTCTGTTTGGCATACTATGATCTTTATGTCTGTATTTTGAAAGTACATTAATTTTTTCCACACTCTCTGCAATTATAAAGACAAATAGGTTCTTGACTTTACAAAAAGCTTTGAGGGAAAGCTGCATAAAAATAGCCACAGAATTTCACATCATGAATATAAAACATACCTTGTTATACCTAATCAGCAAGAGACCATGCAATCACAGAAAAAATACAGTGTTGGAATATCAATTTTTCATTGCTGTGCTGCAGTAACCATGAGATGGTACAATGTAAGATCCTGAGGGAAAGGAGGAAGAGGAGTCCAAGCTAAAGAGCAGACTTCAGCTTGTCCAGGGCACTGGTGGGCAGGGTCCTGTGGGATGCAGCTCTGAAAGGCCAGAACCCAATAGAGCTGGGTGATCTTCATGGAGAGCCTCCTCCAAGTGCCAGAACGGTCTACGCCAATCTGCAAGGAAGCGGGCAGGCACAGCAGGACACCCGGACACATAGGGTTTGACCGAGACCCAGAGCAAAATGGAAGCAAACCAGAGATGGAAATGGAGAGAAGTTACCCAGGAGAAACAGAGAAGCCCTACCTGGCCAGGCAGGGATGGAATTTGCAAAGCTCAGCTGGTACTGAAACTGGTACAAGATGTGAAGGGTAACAAGAAGGGCCTCTACAGCTACATCAGCAGTGAAAGTCAAGGGAAATATGAACTCACTGCTAAATGGGGTGGACAACCTAATGAAGGACACTGAAAAGGCTGAAGTACTCGATGCTTTCTTGGCTTTGGTCTTTAGCGGCAAGGTCCACCACCCTGGTCCCTGAACTTAGTGGCAGAATTTAGGGAACAGAAGTAGACAAAGACTGAATTAGGGATTGCTTAGGCAAGAGGGACACTCCTAAGTCCATGGGCCTAGATGGGATGCACCTAAGGCCGCTGAGGGAGTTGGCTCATGTCTTGTAAAAGCTGCTCTCTGTCGTCTTTGAAAGGCCACTGGTTAAGAACTGAAACATCTGCCCAGCGTGGTTGTGAAATCTCCATCTTTGGAGATATTAAAAACTTGATTCAACAAGTGTTGAGCAGCCACATCTAACTGACACTAGCTTGCTTTGAGCAAGAAGTTAGACTGGATGACCTCCAGAAATCCCATCTCAATTCTTCTATGATTTTGTGATTATGTCCATTGCCTAACCTATGCATCTAAAACATACTCATTGCTGACCACAGATACACTGCTACCAGCTGAAAAACAAGATTTCACAATTGATTCCATGGACATTGAAAACTGAAAGCAAGCATTTTCAAAGTTGCAGATGTATCTAACCCATATGAAAATCTTCTATTATACAGAAGGGATTCATCATTTCATTGGTGTAAAGAATTGCTTCTGCTATGGTGTCAGGACTGTGTAGTGAGAGTGTCTAATCATTCCAAGTGTCCCCACTGGCATGAAAAGAAAGCTCTTAATTTCAAATGCTGCAATATACAACCCAAATACATTTCACTCTGAGTCTCATCAAAGAATGAGTCTCTGTCAAAATCCCAAAGGCAAATAGATTTTGAGAGCAGAGCTAGAATTACAGCGCAAGAAAAGTGTCACCAAAAGCTTCCCCTGGAATGCAACAACACTTAATTTAAGACACTACCTATGGAGTCAACATAATTGAGAAGGGTGACATTCTTATTCAGTTTCTCATTTGAAGGCAGACAGAGAATCAGCCACACAATAAACTCAGTTTGTCTCAGACCTAATCAGTCTATTTTCCTTGTTGTTATTACTACATATTGCTGGCAGCAGAGAAAGGACATAGAGATCATAATTCTGATTACTTGCATATCAAAGAATCAGGGAAAGAATGGAGACTACAATATGATCACTTTAGGAAGAAACAAAGACATCAAAAAATGAGTTTAAGACCCATTTGTGAGGCTTATGCTGATGGTCAATACAGAGCATAGGACAGTTTCTGCAGTTCATGGGGTCTCTGTCACAGAAAAACAAGAGTGTTGAAGTCCCCTCTTAATCTGCTGTGTTTCTGTTAGTTGACTTGCAGGTTAACACTTTTTTTTTCTTTTAAATCTGAAAATGTATTGTATTTAGTCCACAACACAGATAAAGGCATCAGTGTTGTTGGCATCTTTATACCATTTTTGTATCTCCTTTGGAAGCTTGCTTCTCAGCTGAATCCCCAGCAAATGAGCACCCATTTGCTCAAATTGTGACCTGCAAGAAGAGTACAGCTATCATGGCACCTCCTGCCCAAATTTCTGGAAGCAAATGTGACTTTTCAAAATTACGTGGGTAACACTGACAGCTACCAGTTCTGAGGAGAGGTACCTGCACAATTAAAACCCAAGTATCTACCAGTAATCGACAGATCCACCAATTCAGAGTTTACACCAATGAGAAGGAAAATAAACAAAACTGGTGTCCAGCAACCAGGCTACTGGAATTTAAAATAATAATTATGTTTAATTTTTTAATTACTAGTCATTTTTTCTATGCAATGCACTAACATTTCTTCTTACTCAAAATGTAAAGCTTATTGTGTGAACCAAATTGCATCTTTTTCTACATCCTGAGCATTTGTCAGTCCCTGTCCTTTCTTTCCTTCTATACCCCATTACAAATATTGACATTTCTCCTTTCCTACACTCTCTACAGTCACTTTTTTGTCTTGTTTTCTGCCTCCTACCTGCTCTTTTCACATAAACTCACCTACCTGCAATCCACCCGAACACTCTGAGCTTCCCTACATATTCCCATTTACATGGACCCATCTGCTCTCAAAAATCACCCCACCACATCTGCTTTCCTCTTCGCACTAGGCAGACCCGACTCAACTTTCTCCATGTAAAAAAAAGCAATAGAGCAACAGTGACTGGAGCTGCCTTACTCCAGGAATTATCTTTTCAACCACCCATACCAAAAATAAATACCAGTAGGATACTATTCCTCTTTTGATACCCAAGTATTTTGGAGCTGTTCCAATGTCTTATATTTTTTCAGCTACCCAGAGGACATTTAAGAGGAAATTTCATTTCAATACTAAAATACTTCACCATTCTTCATTATGACTAAAGTAACATTATTTTCTCTTTTCTCAGCCACGAGAAGGCAAGACTTGCTGTATTATCAAATGATTGCACAGGCAATAAGCCACTGGGTTCATAGTTTAAGTGACAGGACATCAACTACCTGACAAGGTCGATGACTCTCTCCCTTGGAGCAGTGCTGACTGGCTCATCATTAATCATTATGATCTGATCCCCTGGTATAAGCTTTCCTTCAGAGGGGCCGCCTGGAGACAAATGAAAAAAAAAAAAAAGCACATGTTAGCAGGCCCTTGTAAATGCACAGACACGCTCTGTTGTTCACATACTATGAGTGGCTTTTTCTTCAACTAATGGCATGTTTAACACTAATACTATTTCTGACATTACCAGTACTTCCTTACCAGGAAAATCTTGAAAACTAGTGGCTTAGCAGCTTGTACTGAAGTTGCTCAAGTTAAGTTCCAAACCAACATCTAGCCACCTAAAAATAAGGGCTTGATTTTCTGAAGGGCCAGAAGTACCCATAAGAGGTGGCCTAATTCACTCTTTAAGGTGTGATCAACCATACCTTACTCATCCCTGATGTTTGTCTGATATCAATGTTTGCCTGATATTCGTATAAGACCACCCTGAGGATGACTCCTTTTCCTGTAAATAAATGATCCTGTTTAATTACTGTTAAGATCAGGAAGGCTTTTTCCCTGGTGCCTACACCAGATCTTCCTTGTTGCAACACAGTTTCCTGGCCCAGGCGAAGTAACACTGGAGAACACCTTATTCCTATTTCCTATGAAACACCACTTACATTATTTGAAAGTCATTCACAGGTCTCTCCTCTGACTTTCCTGTTCTGGGCAAAACAAACCTGTTTCCTTCAATCTGAAGACAGTAAGTTTCTATACCTCCAGTCTCTGAGTCTCTTTTCCTCTGGATTCCTACCACTTGTTTACGTACATCCAGAAGCATTACCACTTTCAGTTAGACAGAGATATTTAGCATTAGTCTGAGTAGACAATCAGACATGTACACGCCTACGTGCTTTGCATTCTGACACTGCTGAAATGCATATTGAGTTCATGCTTTATAAAACGCACATAATACTTTGCTTCTCAGCACAATTACATGCCCAGAAGAGGGTGTGACATCGCAACTGCGAGTGAAAAGGTATATCATCTCTAGTCTTCTGTCTTTAAACTCTGCATGATGATACATAAAAACCCCAATAATACTACCAATATGAAGATAAAGTCTTAAAAGAAAATGTTTCAGTATCAAAAACAATTCATTTAACAACTGAGCTAAATGCTGTTCCTTTCCTCTGTTTGGCTTCAAAGCTTTACTTCACTTATATATCCAGCATAAATGGATACAAATCAATGTAGGAGAACATTGTCCTGATCTCATCTGTCCTCCTATTCACTTGGAACAGAATATAATAAACACCTTTTCCAAACTGAACTTTAACATAAAACTACATTAATAATGCTAACTTGGGAGAAAAGAACTGTCTGGATCTAGTTCAAATATTAGTTACCCCGCTCATTTAATCTGAAAACAATAAAATATAATCAATGCACACACATGGGTAAATGACATCAGAACTTCACAAAGTCGATTTTGCCTCTCCTCTGCTCTCTGCAGGGGTTCTGGAGAACATATTGAACAAGAGCAAAGTCAAATCCCTGCCCTTGGCTCCAAAGCAATTTTACATAACAACTGAACTTTAAGCATAAAGAGCAGGAGCCCGCTATTTGGGAGACTGAGCAGTCCCAGGTCTGGTCACCTATAACTTAAAAAATACCACAAACCTCACTAATTTTCACTCCAGGTATGAGGTTCAGGGATCTATTTTGACCTGGCTTTTTGCCACATAGTTATACAGAAGTATTCACTGAAAAAAAAAAAAAAAAAGCCAGCAATAACACCCCTTTTTTCAAAACCAAATATTATAGTTGGAACCAAATGTTATAGTTAGAAACATAGTTTCTCCTTGGAAACCTGATGATAAAAAGAATGAAAAATATGTAAGTTTTAATCTCACAACTCAACATACCTCTTGAAAACAGATTCAATGGCAATGAAGGTGACATCAAACCAATATAAACATAAAAGGGAGAAGACCTTCTTTCCTTGAGTGAAGTGGGTCAACTTTTTTCAGGCAAACAATAGCAATGGCTCAGAGCAATAACCTAAAAGTGGCTTTTTATTAACACATTTACATAACATTCAAAAATGAGTGCAAGGAGGGAAACTACTCAGTAATATAAGGCTTAAAATCCTACCTAGTATTTGTGATTACTATGTCTGCCTGAATATTTTAACAGTACTCAAATTTGTAACTGTATTTCATCTCAGTAGATTAAGTCCATGTTTGCTTTCGGGGTCAGGTGGGGAAAACATACCTGGTGTTACTGAGCGTACAACAACTGGCTTTTCACTACCAGCCACAAACCCAAATCCTAGCACAGGATCCCTCCTCATTTCCACTTTCCGAGGGGCTGGAGGGGTTATTTGGCAGCTCTCTATTCGAGGGTCTTCAAATGTGGCTGATTGTGTCATGTGACTGTGAAAAAAAAATAAAAGATGGAAAAAGGAAAAAAATCATTAAAACATGATTTTGTGGTATCTACTTGAGCCAAGCAATTTCTGCAACAATATGAGATGAATACCTGAAATGTTCTCACTATAGGAACAAAACCATCAACTTAATAATTTCCTATTAGATTTTCTTATACATAAAGTAATAACGCTGCTGGTCTCAAATACTAGTCAATAGTATCAACCTATAAAGAGGTCTCTCTTAGACAGCATACATTTAATCATACTCCATATATGAAAAAAAATAACCCAACAATAAAGCCTTTGTCATCTGTGCTTGAATTTTTCATTCTTCATTTTTTGGAAGGGAAAAATAATAGAGTGACCTACTCATAATGTAAAACATAACAATTAGAGTACAGACTCTTTTTGTGACAATTAGAGTGCAGACTCTCCACAGCCTTTGGCAAGAAGAGAGAACACACATTTAAATTTGGTTTTCTAAAATGTTAAGCAAGTTTCTGAGTTGAGTCCTCTCAAACAGACTACCTAAGGCACAGGTAACAGCTCTATATTTACTACTCAGGTAAACTCTCTGAAGTCACTCCAAACTGTTCCAGGGGGAAAAAAAAAAAAAAAAAAAAAGATATGTAGAAAATCTATTTATCAGCAATTACTAAAATACTTTACTTTCATCTACAGTGTTATGACAAAGATTACTTATTATACCTAGCAGAAAAAATTCTCATGGCTGGAGAGAAAGATCTTGATTTTTCAAGCAGAAAATAAAAAGGATGAAAGCTATCCAACATGACATATCCATGAAAGAGGTCATGGTTTAAAAGCATAGAGACTGCTAAATTAACATTAACAAACATTGAAATGTGACTGATGCTGTATCCAGACTGAACTGGAACATACTTTTTGTTTCCCACCCAATGCCTGGAGCTCCCTGCTGAATTCCCAGTGCTGATTACACAGACAAACAGACCGCTCCAGTGTCATACACTTCCAAAGGCCATTAACTGAACTCATATGCTTCAGGAAACCTAGTCACCACTGCAGACAAGCAGCAATACCTGGTCAGCTTAGCATGAAGACAGCCTACAGCTCATGGCATCAGGTTATTGCAGTATTGACAGAACTCAGATGGTATTCGTTTAGCGCTGCCTGGCCAAGAGTTAACTCTTTTTTATCTTCAAGAGAATGTAAATCTGCAGGTGCTGAACTAACTCCAGCTCTCGGTGGATAAACGCAGTAGACAGAGGGAGCCAAGTCCCAAACCTGTCTGCAGGGAGGGCACAGGCTCCTGCGCTGAGAAAGGTAACGCCCAGGTGCCCAACCTAAAATGCCACAAAGGACATCAGAGAGGCAGATATCCCTACAGCAGTAAGCAGTATCATCAGTTTCAAAGTTGGTCTCATAAGTAATTAACAAAATGAAAATCAAGTAATTTTCCCATATGCTTGATAATCTTACATATAACATGTTATAACATGAGAGTTACACGACGTCCCATGCAACCAGAATTGTTGCTCTCAAGTCCTGTCCCTTTTCTACCTTCAAATACAATTCCCTGAAGAACTCCAGACAGGCAGTCCATAAGGAGAAAGGCATCATTCAGAGATCTGTTTTCAGCATCAATGACATGCAAAAACTTCTCTGATCTTTCCCCAACACATACACCTTGGGCATGACATCAGTTTCCATTCTCTCCATGGTCTGCTTCTATTACTGATATACACAAGAGCAGCAAAATCTCAGTAAACTCTCAGTGGGAGTTTATTCCTGTGACTGGATTTTTCCAGGGCTTTTCTTCAAAGAAATTCTCTATCCCTATCACTAGATTCAGTCTGCCTAAGAGTAACATGCTGCCTTTTTACGCATATGATCAGAAGTAGCAGAAGCTACTTCCTTACAAAAACAGGAGAGAGAGAGAATCTCTGTGCTCTCCTAGTATCTGCAAAAGGTGAAGTCAGCAAAGAAAATATATTTTCTGATACTTCATTCTCTTCCTCCTCCTGTTCCTCCAGTTTTTGTCAACTAATTTTAGATAATTTTGTATTCTGTTTATTCAAAAGAACTGTTAGAAAATCCACAGAGTTTTATGCAGACAGTTTATGAAATCTATCTTCAAGACCTCCCAGCCACCCTCCTCCCCATCAACTCCTATTTATGATTTGGGCTTCTAGATATTCAAACATTTTGTCTTTCAAATGGGACACTTTCTGAGGTGTCACGGTATTTCAAAAACTATCTATTTCAACTTGTCAGCTTTGCTTTGGTAGAGAATACGAAACCGCATTTGTCACGTCTTTTAGGTGACAGCCTTACCAAACTTCCCACAAAGTTAAAATGTTCTATTTAATAATTTCTTCCTATCAGCTGCTTCCATTTCTGTAATTGGGGCACTATGAGCTGATGCTGTCTCCAAAGAGGAAATGCCATATTTACAAGCAACTTGAAAATAACACTCGAGCCTTTGAGAGCTGCTTTCTTGCCATTGCCATCCTCTCCCTTCAAGCACTTGTGTAGTCTGGTCTGAAAACTAAATCATGAAGGAAAAAAAAAAACCCAAACAACCCCCGAAAAACCCCACCAACAGCTGCACTTCAGCTAGCAAACTCCAAGAGCACACATAGAGATTTGCTCAAAAGAGCAGCTCTGCCAGTGGATGCCTCGCTCCAGCCACTGCATAGCTTGTACTGAGGATCTGCAGCAGCACAGCATCAGTTATTCAAAGCCTAAGCAAGAGGATCAGCGAGGAACAGTCCATCATGATTCTGAGTGGCGCAGCAGGTTTTATTGATTTTTAAGGTTATCCACCTTCAAATACATCAACTAAAAAGGCTCTGCATCTCACGCTTCTACAGCTTGCTGCATCAGATATTCTTGTATCATTCAGTACGTTGGAAGTGTATTTCAAGAGAGCAGCAAGATATATGAATATGATCCCAGAAGAGATTAGATGAATACTCAAAGCTTTGTGTGATGGCACATTGACAAACCCGCTTCCTCCTGTGGCTAGTCTGTTATTGAGATGCGAGTTGTAGTACCATAGTTCAAGACTAATTTGAATTTTGCATTAATTGGAGGTATTTGATCTCCATCTCAGCTATGGAAAATATTGACTCCTGAAGAATAACTATGCTAAGAGTTCTAAACCAGAATCTAATAAACTTGGACTCAAAACAGCCACTTTGGGGAACCTTACACAGAGCATCACTTAAACAGTGAAACATCTTATAACTCCAACACTGCAAACTTCCCATTTGCTTCAAACACAGTAAAAAATGTGTTTAGATGGTACCGTGCCTAGATTATACCTAAAGATTTATTTTTCTGAAGGCAAAATGGAAGAAAAGGAAAAAAGCTAGCATTTGAAGTATGACCTGTTCTCTCCACATACACAAACACAAGCTGCCCTTAGATCGCCTTTCCAAAGAGGTACTTATATCCTACCATTTTCCATGACTGAGATGAGTCTCTGCTTTCCAAAAGGCTATCTTCTCTGATGTACTCTTATTGTGAGCAGTGGGAGACAGCTGCCATTACTAAGGAGAGTAATTCTTAGAGAATTTCTTGAACAGAGATTTTATACACCAGCCTCTTCCTAGAGATAAACTACCAGCTATGGAAAATCATAGCGGAAGTGTAATTCCAAGTACTTACACTCAAAAGCTCTCTGTGGCAGCTACTCTACCCAAAAGAGAGGGTAACAGGGGAAACGAGAGAGAAGGCACCTGAGTGTGCCTGCACTGACACACAGAGCAGAATGGAGGCATTACAGGGTGGCATAAAATTGGTGTGCACACGCGTCCCTAAAGGGGCCTACGGTCAGTGAAGGAGGAAGAAAATTAGGAAAGGAGAGTACCTTGGCGAACACTGCCCAGCTGCGAGAAGGCAGCCTGCTCCTGCAGACACAATTCAGCTGCCCAGGACATTACGGGGAGCCTAATGTAACAAGTGCATGCCTGAAGTAACGCTTGGGAAAGTTGGAGGTATGGTTTAAGGCTGGCACTTTGAATCTTCAGATCATTAGTTTCATAATGATTAACTTGGTAACACTTTCTATGGAAACCTTCTTAGTATTTTCCTCATTCAAATTACATGCTGGATAACCCAAGGAATATCTAAACAAAGACTGTAATTAAAATGAGAGCTTGATTTCATAATGCATATTAGTAATTAAAAGCAAAGTATCTGAGCACAATGCTTTTTCAGCCTTTGGATTTTGATGTGTCTTTCCCTGACACTTACGGATTAGTGGGCTAATTCTGAGAGGTTTGTCTATGGCAGCTAAGAAAAGCCTGTCCTCAGCAGGCTGAAATTTGTTATGCAGGAGTTTGCATTTCCACAGGAAAATGCTTAGGGGTCTAACTCTTCTAAGAAACTGAAAACTACAGCATGAATCCAGCAACCCTGGTTATGATAAACATTATTTTGGAAATAGGTAACAAAGGCACCCAAACAACTTTAGCTCCATTCCGCAATGACATACAAAAAAAGAGCAGAAAAGGTGGTACCTCAAGGTGAGTTTAATACAGCTGCGCACCCACAAACACTAAAACAACTTAATCGTAATCAAATGGCTGTTGCATCATACCATGACAGCGGGAAAACAGGCTGCATTTTGGTGTTTCATTTTGTATTTCCATATTACAGTTTGTTTCAATTGCTTCAAAGGTTAACACCAATTCTCAATTTCGAGGGTTTTAATCCTTAGCTTTTAAATAGTTACAATCTCTCTGGTATACAGATTGATTCAACTACAAAATAGACTCTGTTTTGACTTGAGACACAGCAGGTGTAATCCTGGTCAATGATGGAGAAGAACCTGTGGAAATGTCAAACCACTCATGGGCTGATGAGTGGAAGTGGGCGAGGAGGATGGAGATAAGGACTTTTTATCAAAGGTTTAATTCAGAAATAACAAAACCACTTCAAATTGTCGAGCACTGTTAAAATCCTGCCTCATTAACTCAGAGGGGGTGGAGGATCTGCTTTGCTGACTGCAGTTGTGATTTTCAAATAGACCTATGCAAGTTGAGGACACGGAACAAACCTTCATTTACAATTGTCCATCTGAATCCCTGAGACCACGAGACTCTGCCCATCCTGCCCCAAAACTACATCTTGGTTCATACTCTATTAAGAGCCTCGGGTTGTGCACTCAAAATTTCCTTTGCAACTGGAAGTCGTAGAAGCTACTGCAGCAACAAAAGAAAGTAGATTTGATTCTCACTCAATCACCTGTCTTCAGGAATTAGATGTAAGTAAAATGGCTGGAGACTTGAGACAATAGTATGGAAACTGATAATAACATGAGGGTATTTTATAGTTTTCCCCTTGATAACCTAGAAAGACTATCAAAACAATGATGACAGTTAAAAGGAAACTGTCATAGGTGAGAACAAATACACAAACTCTCCAGAAGATGAAAAATTGACCTTCATTTATTTATTCTAACTAGTAGCTAACTATGAAAAATAATCTTCCTTCCTTCCTTCCTTCCTTCCTTCCTTCCTTCCTTCCTTCCTTCCTTCCTTCCTTCCTTCTCTCCTCAAGTTCCTGGCACCTCTCAGTATACCTCAAGTTAATTTGTTTTCTCCAAGAAATCCCACAAGAATTATTAAGAACTAGGACACAAGTGTCAAAATCATGCATCAACTGTATCTGTCTTCTACTTGCAAATGACATTTCAGAAAAAAAGTGCCCGAATAGTTATTCCATTGCTAAGTAAAATTGGTGCTCTTACAGAGAATCTGGTAGCTTGACAAACTCTTTTTTGCTCAATTTTGCAGCAAACCACAGAGTCGCTCACACCTCCAGAGTTCTTTTTAGATATAGACAACAGACAAAAGTTTTATTTTCAGCTGTTCAAAAAGGAGTCAACTTTTAACACTTCAATAAAATACTCCCTACATTTTCACTGTTTTCGTGCAGGTGTGTATGTTGAGAATTCAATATCACAGGCACAAAATATAACTGGGAAGATTTATCAGATATTTTTCTTCTTTCTTTCTTTCTAGGACTGTTTTTCTGCCCCGGTGTCAATTCTATTTTTTTCATAAGCTTCTTCAGCAGTTAAATCCTCTAAAGTCAGGTCATTTTATAGCACCCTAGAAAATGTTTGGCATATGCCATCTGGATGAACATATGGTAAAAATGTAATTAGAAAGAAAGAGGTTTGCTGGTTTCAGAAGAAGTTGGTGACAGCTTTTTGATAAAATTGGATACAGGGAAATCTGACACGTAAAAAATTTCAAAATCCACTCTTCCTCCACTGCCGGGCATGATGTGCAATCTAAAGCAAGACAAAGTGAAGCAAAATCACAGTGGATAAAACTGATGTGAATACAAATTTAGAGGGATAAAAAAATTTATGCTCAGCTTCAAACAGGCACTGGGAGAAATACTCTGAAAGTACATTTTACAAAGACAATTAGCACCCTCATATTGAGAATATTACATGTGTAATATGTGAATGCTTCTGCAATCTACAGATACGGTATATGAATGCTATATATTGGGAAGAAAACAAACTTGTATACTTGAATCCCACAAAGACAGGGAAATAAGCCTCAAGCCCCAACTGCAGACTAGCAGTTGTTCGTTTCGAGTTTTGTATCGACAGATTGCCAGAGAGGTTCCCTTTATTTTCCTTCTCTCAGGATGGCCACAAGCATTTCTGGAGCTCTGTTCACGATGATCATTGAGTTTCCTGCCTGCTGTATTGAGATGGGGCTTTTCAGGTGCCAGCCAAATAGCAGAAATTGCATAGAAATGTCTCAGTGAAAACTGGCCATGGCAAAGAAAGGGCCACAGTAGATGGGAAGGAAAGATATGAAGGGACCCGGCAGAGAGAAATTATGAATATCACAAGATGAGTTACAGAACAAAAAAAGGACAAGAATGGGGGGGCGGCGGGGGGGGGGGGAGGTTTTCAACGCTTGACTGTTAGGAAAAAATCTCAAAGGAGAATCTCTCCCAAAGGAAGAAAACAGTTGCTCCCAGCAACACTGGCCACCTGAATGCTGGAGTTGCCTCCTCTGTAGGCAGAGCATGATGCCAGCCTCTGCCTTCCTTACTGCCTGAAATGCACAGCCAACACTGGTGCACTGACGATGAGTATGTCTAAACTGCACCTGTACACATATGGCGTATAATGCACGCTGACAGCTCCCCCTTAATGTGTAATTATGCTGCTACACACTGTACTGAACGGCATTTCTGCATCATGTATTTTTTCCTGGCAACCTTTTCCCACCAGGGTGACGCTGGCTTCAGCAGAGATGCTCCCGGTTTAGAAGCCTGTAAGTGGAAGGAGATTCAGTGGCCCACTCTGTTGGCTTGAGCAGGTTTTCATAGCCAAAGGAAGCTCACAAATTATTCATACGTACTAGACTGTGGCTGAAGAGTCAACTGCCTCTGACAAGCAATTCCTGGGCAAGCCCTGTGCTGGGGCTGTGTGGGCACAAGGAAACCTCACCATCGGAGGGAGCAAGGCAGCAGAAAAGGCTGGGACTAACATCAGCTGGTTACGCCAAGGGTCCCAAATGCACCTCCAACTGGGCCTTGCCTTTTCCTGGAATAGAGATTTAGGACCCCACCAAGTCACTGGCATTTCCTTCCTGGAAGGAGCCTTTCAGCAAGCTGGCTCTCGCATGTGCAGCACGGGCTGGTGGTACAGCTCAGGGAAGCAAGCTGTTTGGCCACCTGCCTGGCCCAGGCCCTTCAAGAGGGAAATCATGTGCGTTGTTTTTGTTAGAAATAAGAATTACTGGCTCTCCTCCAAAGCAAGAATTTCTCACACTTACTGGGGTAGGATCTGAAGTACACCTTGTTTTTTTCCCACAAAAGGCATTTTTCTTTATGTGATCTGAGCAGCTCCATTTAGGATAGTGAACTATGTTGAGGCTGTTAAAGATGAGCTGAAATATAGCTTTTCATTATCTTCTATACATGCATCAATAAACCCTGTTGCAACTAAAGACATAGCATGGGAAAAAAAGAAGATTTACTGAACTGCAAATACACAATAAATTCATTTGGGCTGAAAGTGTCCTCTGGAAAACAGAACAAACAATTCCTATTCGTCCTGCTTTTGAGAGGTTTCACGCTAACCCCATCAACAGTGATGTGTTGGCTCCTGCCTAGCCGAGCTCTGCAGCAAACAGCACGGACCTACACTGAGGGCTGCCAGCATTTCTCATCCAGCGAGGAAAAGGAGCTGCCATCTCCAACTCAACATGAACGATTTGTCCAACTGAAATGTTAAAAAAAAGAAAGGGGGAGGAGAAACACCGTAGAAGTAGCTTCTAAGGTGCTGATTAGATTAGGAAAGCTCCTGACTAAAAAAAAATCTGGTCTGGTGCAATGCTGGAGGCTTGCTTTGACATGCACATGTCATTCTCTGCAAACACTAAGTGTGGGTACCCTGATAACGTGGTAAGAAGATAGAATCCAGATTTAACGTGCCCATTGTAACCCCCTGGTACAGCTGGGC
Organism: Mycteria americana; assembly: GCF_035582795.1. Classification (NCBI taxonomy): domain Eukaryota; kingdom Metazoa; phylum Chordata; class Aves; order Ciconiiformes; family Ciconiidae; genus Mycteria; species Mycteria americana. The sequence continues at coordinate 139,594,345 of NC_134365.1, forward strand.
TTGTCATGAACAAACAGCTGAAATACCAAAGCCCTGTATCTCTGTATCTGCCTAAGTCCTGGTAGCTGAGTACAGTTATGAGCATATGGAGATAAGCACTTACAACAGAAGTAAAACACATTTGTTTCTCCTTTGAACTTAATCTTCCTCATTCCTTCAGCAACTGAATGGATGAGCAGGTCACAGAAAGGGCTCTGAATTATTTACTGATTTCCTTCCTTTTCGCAGTTTACACTGGAGGGCTCCTGAACCAAAGCCAGCCCTTCTGGTGGTACCACATCAACCCAGTGTTTCATCTATCTCCTCTTCAGCAAAACACAGCCTTTCTCAGGCAAAAACTAAACATCAGCTGAAAGCAGCAATCAGGTGAAAGTCGCAACATATGGGTTAGCAGGTACAAAGTGGGTACTCAATACTGCAGTTGCCCAGTTTATCCACAATCACGTATTCAAAGGTTCAGGGATATAAACTACTATATCATTCTGGTGGGTACAGCTCTCTGCACTCGGAAGCAGGTTGGAGAGTTGACTTCAGCAAAGGGCAGCAGAGGAACCCAGGTAGAAATGTGAGTTTCTCTGGGTTCAGGGGCACATGGAGAAGCAATCTGTATGTCAGTACAACAAGCTGTCTCCAGTTTCCCATGCTGGGCATGAATTCTCTTCCCTGGAGACTCAAGCACAGGGAAGCTTAGAAAGTTGCTGTGCTTTTATAAAAGAAGTCCAACTTCTGTACTGAAGCAAAGAGTGCCAGAAAAAGCTTTTCCTTCTCCGGCTACCAGACAGAGTGAATTTATGTAAAGTGGAAGCAATCTACAAGCAAACAAGATGTATAGAACGACTTTAAAAGATTTTCATAGTAACTCATAAAAGCCCCAAAATCAAGCCTTCACATTCTGTAAGTGAGTCTTCACAGTCAGTCTTCAAAGCAAATCTTCTAATTCTGTAACAACTCCGGAGAAGGCCTGTAACAACTGTAACAACTCAGGAGAGAGGGGAAAAGAGAAACCATCTCTCTCTTTCTCCTTTCTTTTAACAACGTACAAATAGAGAGGATTACCTTTCTTGACTGCTGATTTGGGAGTGTGCCATTACAACTCCTCGGCAAATGCAAAATGAGAAAGAGAACTTAACTGAAATAATCTAGAATGACAGATTGCACTGATGGGAGGCGAGGCTGCCAGATAGAGCTGTCACGTGAAAATTAAACTTCGGATATAGAAAGAAGAAAAAAAATCAGGTATGTTTGATCTTTTTTTTTTCCCTGATAGATTATTCGCTATACTTCAGCACAACATGGCTGAATGATTTTTCTGGGCCTACTTTTTCATTTCAAAGTAAGTTGCTAACCTTTCTAAGTGAGAGCACTTCTAGAAACCACAGGGTATTTTATATACCTTAAAATTAGGGGTGCTGGTGATCATATTTCAGCTTCATTACATCCAAAAAGCTTTCGCTAAAGCCTGTGGGTAATTTCTATTTACCTATATACGAAAAAAATGCCCAACTACTAATCCATTATGTTTGACAGTATTTATAGAAATATTATTAAAGATAGTATGCATGGTAATGACATAAAAGAAACATTACCTCCTTGCATTCATAACTGCCAGCAAGCTTCCTCAAGAGGTAAAGGAGCTAAAAGGCAATATTTGACATTTCAAAACAGACCCCTGGGGGTTAAACTGGGTTGACAGCTGCTCTATGGAAGCCTATTCAGATAGTAACCCCCTACTTACAGGTAAAGAAAAAGGTCAAACACAAGTGTCATTTACAGCAACCTTGACCAAAAAAAAAAAAAAATAAAAAAAGGAAATGATAATGGAAGTTGCAGCCAGGCTGATCAGCACATCCTGTTCATCTCCAAATCCCAATTCACTGTAAACAGATAGTGGAAGCTCTTAATAAGGCAGGCAAACTAAATGTGCCAGAACGGGAGTTCAGACAGCGTGGAATGAAGGTCATGGGTTTTAGTGGAACGCTCTCATTTCAAAGCATAAGAAAGTGAAAGAAGTGCTATGTTAGGGACTCGAAAAGGAGAAGGGCGCGTATCCAGGTGAAGCTGGGATGCTTTGTCCCAGGCAGTGGCTGAGTCGGTACAACAGAATAACAAATACTGATCACAAAATCCTACATGCAAAACACAGGAAATTTTTGAGCCAGTTAATAATCAGCCAATGTCTAACCCAACTTTAGTAACATTACTAATATATCAAATATATATGAGATTATTGATACATTTTAATATAAATATTTATTATGTAATCTGCCAACATAGCCAAACTTTTTGTTCACTTCAGCAGTTTCTAACAGGAATCATAATTTTAGGTGAAGTTCCTGTGACGTTTAAGACACTGGGATTGTGCTCTTTTCCCACAGAGAAAAACACACCTTTACAACTTCTGAAACAAAACGATAAACGAATAGGCAGTGAGCTGTGTTACTCTTGTCTACACAGACCAGTGTCTCATCAGCAGAGCAAAATGATAAAACCAGAGAAGAAAGGTATTTGGAGACATTTTCTCTTTTAATATTGAATGTCGCTCTTCTACTATTCTTCACCTATCACAAATATTTTTTTAATTTTTAAGACAAATTTACCATTTTGAGAAAAATGTAACAAATGACTGAATTAAGGAATGAAATTTCTTCTGCAATATATGCACCACATATTGCTTCATGATTTTCTCTTTTTCCTATTGTAAATAATACAGAGTAGAGCTTTACAAGGTCTCTAAATAGACATTTAATTTTGATGAGGGAGAAATATGAAGATTTTAATACAGCATTTTTGCATTTTAAAAAGAGCACATAAAACTCAAGTTTAATTATCATCGCATTATAATTGGCACAATCTTATGAAAAATGCAGTCTTTATATGTGTAATAAACTCTTAACAAAGAATGTGAGACAGTTAAGTGGCATAAATATGCTTAATGTCAGAACTTTGTAAAAATTAATTCTACTGATAGATGATTAAGTTCTACAAGCTTCACCTCTGAACTCCAATCAACATCTCTGAGATTTATAAAAATAACGTGCAGTTCTGCAAGGTCTTGAGAACTCAGTTTTCCCTTTAATCTCCACTGAGAGCACCAAAACAGAGAGAGTTATTGTCACAATCAGCCCCATCAGATCTGACAGGAGCATACATACAGAGTGCAACCACAGCCAGTGTTACTGGCACCTGCAACAGCACCAGTGGTCCAGAAGAGCTGCCCCTCCTGCGTATCAGGGAGAATTTATCATTAACTTCTATACTTATCATTAACTTCTATCAGACTTGCAGTTTTCAGTTAATTCCAAACTATGACGATCCTCACTTTGGAGTTCAGAACAATTCAACAGATGGTTTGCTTTTTGGTTAAGCCACAAACCTATCACTCTCTTCTGAAATCTAGAACCTGATAAACTCTGCAAAGCCCAATCTCATGAAAAACATAATTAAATTCAAAGTTTCAAAACTGAAAATGTACAAAAAGTATTTTGGAATATTGATTTTTTTTTTTTATGAAAAACAACACTGGTGTGTTTTTAACGTCAAATACAGTGCTGAAACAAGGACTTTAGAGACTCAGACTTTCAGACAGCCAAGTACAATGAAAACAAAATCTTGGTTACTGATACTATATGTATTTTCAGCCTCCCGTAATACAAGATACAAACTAATCTCTCCTTCTGTACATATCCTGGTCAGATTCACAGAATAGGCCAAACTTGAAGAAAATAAACCCTAATGTTCTGAAATATGCTCATTTCTTACTTATCTCCTTAAGCTTAAGAACAAGGATGGATTTGAGCCATTGGCAGTGAATGTGAATTGGTTTAGCTCGTAAGCGTTGGTCACCTTCAGGCTCAGGCTGCTCTTGGGTTCAGGGTTAAAAGGAAGGAGTGCTATTCAGTAGGCACACTACCTTCAGCAAGGCTTTTTTTTTTGCAAAAAAACACAAAACCAAAACAGAACTGAAAATAACAGAGTGCTGAAATATACACTTGTTTAAACATCATCTGTGACATGATCTGACTACAAAGTGGTAGCTAAATTTAGGCCAATACTATCCCCCCATTAAGCTGCAGTCTCTACCATCAGGATAAATCAATTTTGTAGGAAACGTTCCAGTGAAGAAGTCCCCAATTTACTATGTCTCAATTAAGCAGGGTATTCTATAATAACATTTTATAGTTAGATCACACTCCCTGGCCCAAAGCACTTTAATTTTCACATAACATCACTGAACCATAGTGGCCTTTAAAACATAGGGCAGAATTTAAACTGCATGGCATAGCACATGAAAAAAAAAAAAGAGGGAAACCTCTGCACAATTATATCAGTTAAAACCTCAGCTCTTTACAAAATATATTGTGGCCTCATTTTAGTGTCCACACAAAGTATACTGAACTTTGGTTTTAAATGTCTGCTATAAAAGTAAATGTAAAGAGCATTTCCACCAAGGAATGAAAAACTGAGCCAAACCTGCTGACTTAGGTCTGAGCCTGGGGCCTGTATTTTCATTTACACGGCATATAAACTGATGTCAGAGCAGCCTAACACACTTTGGCTGAAATGGGTGTCAGGCCCTCGGTATTTCCAAGCAGCTGTTTAAATCATGCTTTGCCAGAAGTGCTGCTCTAAGCCTGCAGTCTCTGATGGACCCTTGCATTAAAGCATCTGCATGACCAGGAGCTCCAGGGCAAGGCTGACGCCGGCCCAGAAGGACATCCCCTGTTTTCAGAGCTCAGCCACCGGCCTGAGGTCATAACGCCTTCCCACCAACCCTGGCGATGTGCGCGGGCTCACCGAGCCTCCTGCCCCCCTGCTCCGCCATCTCCCCAGCAGCGCCCGCTGGCCAACACCTTCCCACCAAACCATGCCGACTTCATGGTGGTCACCGCCTCCTTCAGCTTTGGTAGGTTAAACACCACAAACTCGGCAACGTACGTATACGCACACATATAATATCTTTGCTGACATCTCCAGAATTTATGCACTTCTTGGTCCTGTCACAGCCTACAAAATGAAAGTAGGAAATTGCTTTCTGGACATTTAGTAGACCAGTTTTTAATAGAATAAGAGGTCAGCATACGTAGGAAGCACACAGTTCTCAAAAGAAAAACACTCCTTTGCATCTTTAGTTCCTCAGACAACAAACCTTTATATTTTCACATTGCATAAAGCCTAGTCTATAAATGGAACCAATTTTCATCATTTAATCATATAGCATTTTTATTTAACAAAATATGCAAATCAAATTGTTATTATTCCAGAAATCAAGAACTCAGAAAGATTAATTAGAGAAGTTTTATTCAGTTCTGACAAGCAGTTTAACTTCAAAAACTATATCATCCACATTTGGGGGCAGGAGAGAAAACGTCTATCACATCTGGAAATAAAATTACTCTCTAAGTTCTGTTTTGAAACAGAAGTCATACATTCTCACAATTGGTTTAAAAAAACTGGAACTAAAAAAGGCAAAGCTCACTCTACTATTTTCCAAAATTAATTAAAACATCTGGCAAGAGAAATTAACAAGTCTTCTCCAGCGATGCATAAGTAACCTACTCACTGTTCTATCAAAATCTCTATAAACATAAGGAACTGATGTTGGAAAAATTTTAACGTTTTCAATCAGATTCATATCCTTGTAGAACATGGTTTAGAATTTATTTTCTGGTGTGGAAAAAATAAGCTCCACTAAAGCATCAGTGATTCAGGGGACATTATGTCTGACCATTATAGTTTTGCTATAGGTGAAATAGCAGGAAAAAAAATAATCTGTGTTTTAGATGTCTCATTTAAGCTTCTGTACCCACATTCTGTAGAGTTATGTAGGTTATTCTATTTCCAGTTGTAGGAAGTGTATTTCTACCTCCTGATTTTGGCCTGATTCAAATACATAAAGCTTTAAAAAAAAACCAAACCACAAAACAAACCAGAAAAAATTGCAACTGCAGAAAAATAGAAAATGTCCTGCAATAAATCTTTGTTACACTTCTTCAATGAAATTTCTCCTCTTCTGTTCTCCTAAGAGAGAAAGATAGGAAAAAGAAACCACTTTTTAAATAAACCATAAGTTTTACTCTTTAAAATATAGGTAGATGCCTGGCAACAATTCAGAGTACCCAGGTGTGAAAGAATCCCATCCTCATAAGAAGGTGATACACTAGCACCATCTTGGGGGAAAAAAAAAAACAATAAAACCCAAGCACCAACCAAACCACAGGCCTATATACAATCTTTGAAGAGTGATGTGAGGGGAAAAAAAAACAACAAAGGAACATGAGCACACCAAGTCCGGGGTGACTTTTTTCACAGTCAACCCATGCAACAGAAGGAGGAATGGGAAGGAAAGGAGAGTTGGTAGAGATGAAATCAGAGGAGAAGCTACTCATCAGCAAACCCCTCAATTCCTTTTAATTGTGTATAGCGTGGGAAAAGTGTCGCTACTGTGTTGTCTCTGCCGACAACGAACCGCCGTTCGTCTGGAGCAGCACGGAGACCTCGCATCCGTCTCCGGGCCAATGAGCACTGACACCAATATGAGGATGCTGCAAATGGCGTTTATTCATTCGCAACAACAGCTTATATAGCACCTTCGTTACCGCCTTGCAAGTTACGCGTCATGCCTACGTCATCCGGGGGAGGGTCTTTCTGACTTCCTGACTTTCCGTGACATCGCGATATCTTCCGTGCGCCAAACCCTACATCTCCCCCTCCCCATGCTATATAACTTTTATTGGTTACAAATGCGTGTCTACTATTAATTGATGATATTGTACATTAGGATAAGCATGCATTTGCCGCTGTAGCGCTCGAATACAACAACTGATTATGGGCAAGCCACAGCATACAGCGATTAATATTAACAAAGCAACTAGTCCCATTACCCATAGCCATTTCCAATCAAACCAGCTTAATAACCATGACCATACACTATTGGCAAAGTCACCAAGCCAGCCCCACCCTATTGGGTCAAGTTGTGCTGCTTCGGCCAAATCGTTACCTAATTTGCGAATTATTCCAGCTTTATTACTAATTTTGTTATAATCATCGGCCGTCAAGCAGCAAAAGGAGAGATTCTTGACTCTCTCTGCTTTGCACCCTCCTTCAATTAGGATATCAAAGAGAACTTCAATGGTAGCTTCATGGTGAAGCACGTAATATTTTTTGTATGTCTGTAAGGCTTTCACTAAGCTCTTTTGTCAAGTCTTTAACTACTGCATTGGTTTTTAACAACTGGCACGTTAAAGCTTCTATTGCTTTTGTGTTGTGTTGCACCCCTACTCCAGGGGCCAATGCCAACGTAAAGAGTCCACTGGCACCTTCCCATATTGTGATTGGGACCATCCCATCGTCTCCAGGCCAGCAGTTATCAGCCGTCATGATGTCTCTTCGGCGCCGCCTCGCTTCTGATGGGAGGGCAATCGATATCTGAGTAAGTTTACCTACGATACAATATCCGTAATTTATGTGGGGCGATAAACAACTATGCACTAGACCGGTACAATAGACTACCACAGGGTGTCTAAAACAAACAGTGTGATACAGAACCCACCAATCAATTGAATAATTCCCTGTTCCAGTAATGTTATGTTGATGTCCCGAGGGTTCTCGGGTAAGTTCGGCCCATGTACAGTTTTTTGCTGTGTTATTTTGATGAGGCAAGCAACTTGAGTTGGGGTTGATAATAATACCTAAGGGGAATCTGTTACTATCATTCCCTGGTGCGTCCCACAGTACCAATGGGACCTTAACAGGTTGGTAAAAGGCACTCATGCCAGGATCTATTGCTTCTGGGTCTACATAAGCGCCAAAGAGTGTGTTAAGACTTCCGGCATTCTTTAGCTGATTCCAAGGGATGTCGGAAGTGAAAGGGTTGAGAACTTTTTCATTTCTTTCCATGGATTCTGCAACTCTCCAAACCTTTGAATTACTATATTTGATAGAGCCCATCCCGGTAAACAAAGTTTGAGGTAATATCCAATAGTCGGCTCTATATCGTCCTTTTTCCGGGTAACGTAACCAGTACTCACCCGGACCTTTTAGGGTGTAGCAACCTTCATATACCGTTTCTGATTTATTTACCTTTGGCTGTTCCCACTTTGCACTCGTCTCATTATATTTGAGTAAGATCCAATTAAATTTTACATGCGTTTACTCAACGGTACCATTTAGAGTCGTATCCCAATACTCGTCAGAACACCCTGGGCCCCAGCCCGACCTGTCCGGCGGCCGAAATGGGCCTCGTGGTTCTGATTCATTCGTGGTAAGACCTACAAAAGCATAGCAGCCGAGAGCTGCTTCTTGGTCTCCATCTCCAATACCTACTGGTAGGCAATAGTCTGTAAGGTTTCGACTTTTTGCCCACTGTCGTGCCCACGACTCTCCATAGGTCCCTTGCACCTCCCCCAGTATCATTATGATGCTTAAGATAATTATATTTGCGTGCGGCAACAGCAGAAGTTCACTCTCTGATGGATTGCATTGCCGTCTGCTGAACGGGGAGCCTAGGCCTTTTTCTCTTCGTCTAGGAGTATCTTTCTTTTCTGTCTTTTCTCAGCCCAGCAGGAGTACCTGTAAAACAAACTCGAATATATGTAAGGTTATGAAGAAGGATCTTTTAAATCAGGCTTGATCCACCGAGCAGGTACCCAACGTATTGAGTCTCCCTGCTTGACTGCAGCGTAGCCACGGCCCTGTGTTACTAGCTGCCATCCTGGTTCCCAGGCCCCTGTTTCTGGGGAACGCACTAGTACATTGGGGCCATCCTCCACTAGCTTCTTTGTCCAATGCTTTTCAGCAGAGGTTTTTGTCTCCTCGCCTCTAATATGATGATTTAAAGCATAAAGGGCTCGCGTTAAAATGAGTGGTTGTAGATGAGAGGGAATCCCCTGTGTATAACCTTCCCCCTCCCCAAGCACTTTAATCTTTGTCTTGAGAGTCTGATTGGCTCTTTCTACAATGGCTTGACCCTGACTATTGTAGGGTATTCCATGAATGAGCTTAATGTCCCAACGTTGTGCCCACTGGATAGTGGACGCCGCTGTAAAACAGGAGCCATTGTCTGTTTTGATGACCTGAGGGGTGCCAAGATAGGCAATTACAGTGTTCCAATGAATCTGCGCTGCACGCGCGGTGACTTTTCTATGCATGGTAGCTGCAATAAATCCGCTACAGGTGTTCACAGTGACTACTAGACATGGTTGAGGGCGGAACTGAGGACACATTGTAAAATCGGTCTGCCATATTTGATTCGGTTGGAGTCCTCGGGGATTGACTCCTGCATTCCATAACGGTGAATGTTGACAATACGGACAACAAGATACTACATCTCTTGCTTGGGAAAGAGGAATGTCACATTGTTTTGCCAGCGCTTTGGCTCCCAAGTGTAGATACTGGTGAAGATCTTTAGCTTGTTGCAACGTCCAAACGCTTTTGGCTGCAGTATCTGCCTTCTCATTTCCTATTTGATAATATCCTCGCAGTGTAGTGTGACTGTTGACGTGTATGATGGAAATGGTGGCTGTTCATCGCTCCAGTGCATCCTCTAACATGAGGGCGATATCTGAGCCTGCCCAACCTGCGATGCTCATATTACTAAGTAACTTGAAAACAAACAATGAATCAGTGACTATGTTCGTGTGCCGGTCTGGCCAGATCTGCATAGCAATCGTGACTGCGCGAGCTTCTAGCCATTGTACACTCTGTTCTTTGGCTGTGATCCGCTGACATTGCCAGACTCCTTTCTCTTGCCATACTGCTACTGCAGCATGAGTTTGTGATGATGCGTCTGTGAAGATAGTAGGTCCTTCTTTTGGGGTGGTCAACACCCGTATATTCCATTTCGGTGTGAGAGCATTAATATGTGTGTGCATTTCTAGCGTCTTACCAAATTTAATGTCCCCATTATAGTTTTCTAGGGCTAAGACAATGTGATCAGTGCCCTGTAGAATGTTCTGCCACTGTGATTGTTTTATAGGTAACCAGACCTCTGCAGGTTCTTTTCCAAAATGTAAAATTGTCTTTCTTCTTCCCTTGGTGATCAAGATTGCTATCATGGAGATATACGTTGTGAAGGCAGAGTGGCTCTGGTTTGAAAGGATCCATGCTAAAATTCGTGGCTTTTCTGGAGTTCCTTGTCCTATGGTTGCAACTGCCCCCTTTTTTGTAAGAGTAATAAATAATTTCAGTGGAAGGTTAGGGTCCCATCTGTCGATTCCCCCTTGGGCAATCAACCCGGTTATCTTTTCCAGTGAGGCCCTTGCTTCGGGCGTGAGTTGCCGCGCTTCCCAAGGCGCCTGGCCTTTCAAAAGCTCGTACAAAGGTGCCATCCATTCTGGGGGAATTCCGATGATGGTTCGCAACCATTGCAAGGCTCCCACTAGTTTTTGAGCATCATGTAAAGTCTTGATGTCAACTGGAAGAGTGACTGCTTGTGGGACTATTCGTTCGGGGGTGATCCTCAGGCCTAGGTACTTAATGTCAGTTCCTTTCTGTACCTTTGATCCTTGTATCTTCAGCCCCGCCTGGGTCAGGGTCTTCTTCACAATTTCTTCCGCTTTCCATAAGCTGTATTTGGTCCTTAGTTGCTATCAACAGATCATCCATATAGTAAAACAATAAGATGTGAGGGTGCGCTTGTCTAACTGGCGCAAGAAGTTGCGCTATTATATACTGACAGATGGTTGGGGAGTTTTTCATGCCTTGTGGCAACACCCTCCACTGATACCTTGTTGCCGGCTCCGATAGATTGATGGAAGGTATCATGAAGGCAAAGCGCTTGCGGTCAGGCTCGGCTAGTGGAATTGAGAAAAAGCAGTCAGCAATATCAATGGCCACAATGGGCCACCCTTCAGGGATCGCCGACGCTAAAGGTAATCCTGGTTGAAGGGCTCCCATGTCTACCATCTGTTTGTTTACTTGTCGAAGATCATGCAAAAGGTGATATCTGCCTTTGTCCTTTTTTGGTATAACAAATATAGGAGTATTCCATGGGCTAAAGCTTTCTTCCAAGTGACCTGCTTGTAGCTCTTTTGCTACTATTTCATGGGCTGCTTGTAGTTTTTCTTGTGTCAACAGCCACTGCTCTACCCAAATTGGGTCGTCATTTTTCCATTCTAGGGGGATTGCTTTTGAACTACTCACGAGGTAGGCAGTGGCCGCTAGGCTAAATTTGAAAGGCGTATTCCTAATTGCTGCAGTGCATCCCTTCCTAACAAGGCCTCAGGTATGTGGGGAACAACGTGAGGGTATACGGTGACTGTACGACCTGGTTGATCTGGGTCGTCGATCACGATAGTAACTGGGAAAACACTTTGCCATGCTGCGGCCACTCGCCCTACACCTTCCAAGCCGCTTGACAGTTGTACAGGCCACGATTTTGGCCAATCTTGCAAAGGAAAACAGGTCACATCAGCTCCCGTATCTAAAAGTAATTCTGACCATATGACTTTGGGATGTACAGTTGTTCCTATAGTAATTTGAGCTCGAACCCTCGGCCGTTGATCGCAATTTAGGACCAAGGCCACGTGGGTGTCGGGGCAGCAGGATTGACTGTTGTCGGAGGAGGTTGAGCCATGCTGTGTACTGGAGGCGGCCCAGACGGGATCGGTTGCGGAGGGCGCTGCAATCGCGGAGTAGGATGCCCTCCAGAATGTCCCCTCCGCTGCCCGTTTCCCGCTTGGGTGCGACAGTCGCGGGCAAGATGGTCTGCCTTCCCACACGCCCAGCACGGGCCAGGCGGCTTCCCTCGGGACCCCCCTTGTACAGACTTGTTTGGACATCTCGCTCTAATGTGCCCTGGGCGGCCACATCCATAGCAATTATTTCCTTTGGGCATCGCTCCCTGAGCTACCATTGTGGCTTTAACTAATTGAGTGATAGTAGAATCAGGTACAGCACGTTGGCGCTCAAGCACATGTTAGATCAGGTTTCCCAGAGATATATCATTTGGCAGGGTGCGTATTATTTCCTTTGTGAGATCATTAGCTTGCTGTCTGACACAGTCCAGCATCACCGCCGCCTTCGCGGCTACTGGCAATTGAGACATATCTAAAGCTTTCTGCAACCGGTCACAGAAATCTAAAAACAGTTCCCCTATACTTTGAGTAATTTTTGTCCACGGCTCTGGGGTCTTTTGTAAGGTGCTGATATCATTGTACGCAGAACGAGAGGCCTCGGCTGATGCGGCAATCTCTCTACCCCTAAGGTTTGCAGCTTGCAATTGTGGGGTCGCTTGTTGAGGGTCTTTTCCAGCTAATCGATTATAGGTCGTGCCCAATAAAGGGTGGTTTGGATTACCTGCCGCTGCTGCAGCCACATGTTGTAGCCTAGTTTGCCAGGCTTCTTTCCACAACATAGCCATTGTCGGGGTCAGTACCATTCTAGCTAACATGCGGCAATCCCAGGGTAGCAGCCCCCCTGCATGCAAGGCGTCTAACATCGCCTGTGTGTTCGGGTCATTGATGCCCTTCTCTTCTATATTCTTTGCTAGCTGTTGCACTGTTTTTGGCTCAAGGGGTGTCCATTCCACAGCCCCTCCTTGAGTTGCTCGTATAGGAAGTGCTTGGGGAAATACTGGTGGCATTTGAACTTTCAACCCCCCCAAAGCACATTCAGTGGCTATTAATTTCCAATCAGTCAATGGCAAGGTTATCGCCGCCTCTGGGCGAGTCCCTTTAGTTTCCTTCTCCCTCCGATGTAGATGTTGTTTTTGCCACTGGAGTTGTTGCTCTAATTGCTCCAGGAGTTCATAGATTTCCCGAACATGCCCTTTCGGGTTCCCATCTTTCGGCTGCGCTGCTGACCCAGGGGCACGTGGTTGTTTCATCTTAGCTGCGTTAGCTGTTTCACTTTCTCTCTTCCCCAGATGCGGTGCTGCCCACATCCGCTGCAGCTTGTGCGTAAGCTCGTTAATCTCCTCCTCTGACTCCTCCTCCATGTCCTCCTCTGACTCCTCCTCTATTGGCGGGACAAAAGGAGTACTTCGACTCCTCCCTCTTTTCCGGTGGGCACCATCTTTGCTCGCTGTCTGTGGCGCAGTTAAATTTCCTCTAACATCGTCCTCAGGGACCTGGCGTCTGATCAGGGCATCAGGGACCCAATCTAACGGATCATCTACGGTAAAAGGCGTTGACACCGGTGCTGGCTCCGGTGCCCCCTCTCTACGCTTAGCTTCTTCTAATTCCTCCCACGGATATCATGGAGGTGTTTCTTCTTTCGGCGGGGCAGACGGCTCCACTGGGGCCGCTGCTACCGGCCGTTGTACCGGATAAGCTCCGTGAATATCTCGGCCATCTGGCTCTGCTGTAACTATGTCAAGTTCTTCCCGACCTGCCTCCCCATTCTCATCGCTCAAGTCCCCATCTGTGTCTGCCTCCTCCACTACCCCCCGTTCTTGCCCTTCTGTCTGCGATTCTTTCTCCTCCCGTTGAAACAACACGATGCGCGCGGCTTGCCAAGTAGCCCGTTCATCCCGCGCCCGCTGAATCATTGACATGATATCACCCCATGTTTTTAACTCCTTAGCACTCTTTTTCGACATGGCGTACGCCGCCAAAGCCGCTGTACAGCGGTCCCAACAAGCCGGCGACAATTTGTCCCCCGGCCTGCTAATAGCTCCCTCCTTTTGGAGCCTTTCCAGGCACGCTCTGGCCGCTTTTGCTTTCATAGAAAGCCCCCATTCCCGGCTCATTATTTGCAGTACCTTCAGAATTGCATCCATGGTCCGGACCCTCACCGACCGTCCTGCGGTCCGCTACTCCAGCTATCACGTCGGGGTCACCACTTGTTGTCTCTGCCGACAACGAACCGCCGTTCGTCTGGAGCAGCACGGAGACCTCGCATCCGTCTCCGGGCCAATGAGCACTAACACCAATATGAGGATGCTGCAAATGGCGTTTATTCGTTCGCAACAACAGCTTATATAGCACCAAGCCTTCGTTACCGCCTTGCAAGTTACGCGTCATGCCTACGTCATCCGGGGGAGGGTCTTTCTGACTTCCTGACTTTCCGTGACATCACGATATCTTCCGTGCGCCAAACCCTACACTACTGCCAAGAGGAAATTCACAGTCAAACTTCTGGACTACTGGGAACACTCCACGTTATACCCGTGACATTACAGACTCTCAGTGCAGGAAAAATTACAAGCAAAACTTTCTAGAAACCTCCAGAACTTCCATAACCTCCTTCGAGCCTCCTCCCAGAGACTGATGATAAAACAACTCGTTCTTCTCCTACCAGGATGCTTTCTTACAGCTTAGTGCAAGCACCAATCCACATTTAATTCCTTTCTGAGTCCACTGGCAGCCTGACTTATAGTAACACCTGAGTGAAACTCAGCCCAGGCAAGACACAGCCGGTGTTTGTGGGAAGCAGAAAAACATCGGGAGGCCTTGGCAACCGTTATTATCTCACCATCCATCAAACACTACTGTCCTCAGTGTGCTCAATCAATCTGCATTCCCTGTACTTCTGGTCACACTGAAAGGACATTTCCCACTAAAATGTAGGTGAGGCACTGTAAACTCACTGTCACAAGACCAAAATAACTCCTAACTTTAAATGGTTCTAATCACTCCAGCACACACAAGCCCAGGTACAGCCACTGTGTACAGATCCCAGTGTACAGCTGCTGGCATCCGCTCTTCTCGCAGTTACAATGGCTACATTGCTTGGGAAACCTTCTACAGTAGAGCCTAGATCCTTGGAGGAAAAACTGTCGCTAATCCAACCCTAAAGCTGCGCACATGTTGCCAGATGAAATAAAACATGAGCATGAACTGAACACTTTCTGCAAGAACAAAACCTGTCTCCTTCTCTTAGATCTCATAGCTGCAACTCAGGACAATCAGAAGATTGGGGTTTCATTCCCGCTTTGCATAGCTCTTGTAAAATTAAGGCTGCAATGCAGCTTCCATATTGAACAGCTGGGCATAAACCTGCATTTTATGTGCAGTTAGGGTCAAATCAATCCCTTAGACTGAAACAATGTGGCACAATCCAGTTGGGAAAATCTGCACATCCAGATCCTCTGCTGGTGCTTGCCTTCCTTTGCCTTTGCATGTGCTTTCCTTCCTGGATCTTCAGGCAACACTACACTTCCAGAGTAATCCTTAGGAGAAATTTAAATCAGTCATGCTGGAAGTATTTAATTTGCTTTCTAAATCATGATTCAGGTTCTCTTTTACTGTAAGTTGCGGGGAGGGAGACAGAAAAGGAAGTTTGGAACGATTAATCCCTTCTACCGGTGGAAGGCTGCTACAATGGTTTGATCAGGCTCTTGGAGTTACAAAATATGGAGTGTTTGGGATTCAGAGCAGACAACTCTCTGCAGCAAAATTAGCTATTCATCTCCATTCTTCTGTATATAAATGAGCAAACAAGTTACAGCCAAAGTGTCTGCCTGCATGGTCTGCTTAGTAATTCTGAATGCAGGACTATCCAGTGCACAGACACCCAGAATTAATGTTGAAAATATCCTGGCAGTCAGTTATTACTACTGATAAGTATTAAATTGGATGACAGACTGTACTATAAAAACTGTGAAACTAAAGAAATAAAATGGCTGGGGTTTGAACCAGAAAGACAAGTCCTTCAAAAGATAAAACCAGAATTCTTCCGTAGGTATAGATATGGAAATAGCTAATGATCAATCAGAAGAAACTTCAAAGCAGATGAGTCTACAAAGCATGGAGATCCATCATATAAATCTGAATTCGTTAATAAAGCTTATCTTGTATAATTACTGTATCGTAAGGATGATGCTGGTGGGTTGAGCACAAAGCAACATGGGCAGTATTTACTAAATATGGTAAGGTGCTGTCCTCCATTCAACATAACTCTATCTTAAAAAAAAAGTCATATTTGGGTTTTTTGCACACTAATAATCATGTGTAAGTACACTCTGTATTTGGATCGGAAAGCAACAAGGTTTGATGCAGTACTTTGTCCTTCCTAATTTTGGAGCAGACTTTGAAAGCTCAACTTCGATACAAGTAAGTGCTAAGTGTTGCAGTACATGTTTCTGTGCCAAAAAAGTGAAACCACGGACAAATGACCTGATCTCAGGAAAGAAAATTACCTCCATTCCAAATTATTTACAGTCTTAGAAGAATATAGAGAAGACTTATTTCATGGTATCCGCAAAGGCCATAAACAGCAAATGAAGATCCAACATGCTGCTCTCATCGTCACCTGCTCCATACAAACTTCCACATTTCTCAGTTATGCCATGATCAGACAGACTGTATTGCAGTGGTCCTGCCGGAGGGAATGAACTCATGCTGATGAGTTCAAAGCACCATACCAGTGTTTAAATTCAGCTGTCCAGGAGATGACGAGGTAGACAGCACCCCTGAGGGCTGCCTTCATCAGTTTGAAGGCATAGGTACAGCATGCATTGCATGTAGAGTCGACATTGAACCCACAGTGCATGGTGTCCTTCAAGCCTGAGCAGGAAGTCTGGTATGGCAGATATTTGATGTCCTTGGCTCTAGCAGTAAGCTCTCGGAGTCTTTCAAATTAGGGCTGAGATCTTACTGACTGGGAGCTAGGTCCTCAAGTTGTGGGGAAGCACATCCACTAAGGCGAAGCTATAAGACAAGCAGCTTCCAGCTCGCCTGTGTATTCTACTACTGGAAAATTCTAAAATGATTTTTGTGTCTATCTGAATATAGTCCAGCAAAACAGGTTCCTAGTCCAGCCAGCTCCAGGAGCAAAGCTCAGCTGCATCAGCAGCAACCCCAGAAGCACACTCCCCAGCGCGTGCCTGTCCCCTGAGCAAGTAGGTAGGAAACCAGACCCAAAGTCCAACAGTGATTGCCTAATGCGCTTCTGGGGAGTGCTCAGATCCTGATGAACAAACCTCTTCATGGACGCTCTGTAAAGAATGACATTGCCTGTAACAAGTTCATCATCCTCTAACCAAGCTGCAGGTATACTGGAAGGCATGCTGCTTTACAGCAAGGCTGTATTGTACTTATTTAGTTAGACAGGAATGGTATCTTTTGTAAGAATGGCAGTAAATGAAAAAAGATAAGCTTATAGGCACAAAAAAATACTCTGAGTACCAGTTTGCCTAATAACAAGTTATTAGAGCTGTTTATGTAGCTGGAAAAACAGGCAAGCTTTTAACCAGAAGATCTTGTTGCTGAAAGGCATGTTTTTGTTTTCGTTTTGGTTTTTTCCAAACTACCTCTGTCATCTCAGTAAAAGATACTATCTCTGCTAACAAGCACTGCCTCACTTCTATTTCTAGACCCATCACAGTTACAAAAACACTACAAGCACAAATTTATTCACTGTTTCTCAGGGAGGGCTTTTCTGACTCATTGTTTTTAATGTACTGGATACTGGATAATATACTGGATATAGGCTTATCCCATCTTATCTTAGATAAGATTAAATTCAACCATAAATATTGGAACATATCAGCTGGAAAGTATTGCTTGGCTGCTCTGCTCAGTAAGTCAGCTACAGATCATGATAAATCATATATGGAAAGCAGATGAAGCTTTCTATACACCCCTCTGAAGCTTCTGGATGATTGAAGTTTCTACACCCCTTTGCTCTGCAACCTGTGGTGCTACAAATGATTTGGTTACTTTCACATATCAAAAGTGTCAAATGGCACAACCCTGCTCAGAACAATCAAAAGCACACAGCCGTATTTTGCATCTCCTCTTTAATACAACTGATAGGTAACTAGAAGGCATTTTCTGCCTGCATAACAAGGGTTAACTTCCATGGAAAAGTCCTACTGATTTGCTCATGTTTATAAAAAGTATGGTATAACTAACTAGTCGTGAGACTAAATACAGAGCCAACATGTGCCTGCATATCTTAAAGGAATTTCTAAGGTTTCTAAAATTTCTAAGCAACTTTAAAGGAATAATTCATTATAACAATAAGGTGCCAAGCAAGATACAGTGGCACATAAATCAAGCTTGAGAACAAACCCATTCACTGTCTCTCTCTGCCATTCAGATGATAAATCTCTCCTTTAAGTATACGTGCCCCTGTCAGCACTGTTGCTCTTACCTGCCAAAGCTTGTCATTGACAGGAGTTGCCTTTGTGGATGGCCACAGTGGCTGTGGGCTGCCATGCAATTTCTAACCAATGCAAAGCCTCAAGCAGCTCAGTAATAACATTACACATCATACATTTTGTAAGATTCAACGGCAACGTAGTGCACCTTTTCAAGTTTACACAGCATGTATTTAAAGTATCCTTTACCAAGCCTGGAAAGAAATAATTTCTTTAACATGGGTTCTCTAGGAAACAGAAACTCTCCTCTGGCAAAAAATAACTTCAGCCAGCTGGATTACTGACAAAAATGGATATTCATATATAGTGAAAACTGAAAATGCAGTTTTACTAAGATAGAAGTGTTCTCCAAGTACTTCCTCATTTTTCATTCCCCAGGTATTTCTCAATAGATAACCAGTCTTGGTCTGGAAATGGACTAAAAGACTCCCAGTATCCCCCACCTCCCTGTTATGTATTTCCAAATAATATGCAAGTACTATCGGCCTGAGAACATTTTTGTCACTATAGCAATACTAATAAATTAATTATGCCAGAGGCTGTTCCCTGGCACTGAGAGCAAGCGGCACAGAACAGCCTGTGCCAACATTATTACTGCACTGTAGTTCTCACTGTAGTTATTCTCTTAACCTCCACAACAAAAGGTGCCACCTCCAAAAAGCCTTGTGGGGAGAGACCACAGCCCAGACCAAACCACAATCTATGGCCAGGATTTACTTGGCAAAGTGTAAAGTGGGCACATGCAAAAGCATGCCGAGGACCATTCTAACAATTTGGCTGTATGGGCCTGTCAAGTTCTCTCCCCTGGAAACATCGTGCAGTACCGCTTAATTTACAGAGGCTTGCAACTCAATGGTGTCTAAAACAATAGGATCTTGTTGAGAAAGTCTGTAGCAGCTTTAGTGAAAATTAATTGATAACAGCAATAAAATCTTCGATAACAGAAGCTTTGGGGTGTCAAATCTATCATCGTCCTGTGTCTCATTCTACTTGCAACATTAGTAGAAGTATCATGTGTAGAAGGATCCATAAACATGGCCCTTTAAATACATCTAACAACAGTCAACCAGCTTCTGGTCAAAATGCAAACACATCCTTTAAGCACAACTTCTGCACAGGAAGCCTCACACTAACAGATTGCTGGAAGATGGGAAGGTGTATCAGGGAAGTTACAGAATCACAGAGCAATTGAAACTGGAAGG
This sequence comes from Mycteria americana, assembly GCF_035582795.1. Lineage (NCBI taxonomy): Eukaryota > Metazoa > Chordata > Aves > Ciconiiformes > Ciconiidae > Mycteria > Mycteria americana. The sequence goes on from NC_134365.1 coordinate 139,613,590, forward strand.
GATCTCTTAATACCATCTAGTCCATCCCCCTTCTCAAGCAGGGTCACTTAGAGCAGGTTGTCCAGCACCGTGTCCAGCTGGGTTTTGAATACCTCTGAGGATGAAGGCTCCACAACCTCTCTGGGCTGGACAACCTGTTCCAGTGTTTGACCACCCTCACAGAAAAGAAGGTTTTCTTGTGTTCACGTGGAATTCCATGTGCTCTTATTTGTGCCCCCTGCCTCTTGCCCTGCCTGGGTTCCTCTTCTTCATTGCCTCCCATCAGGTATTTATACACATTGATAAGATCCCCCTCAGCCTTCTCTTCTCCAGGCTGAACAGTCCCAGCTCTCTCAGCCTTTCCTGGTATGACAGTCTCTTAATCATCTTTGTGGCCCTGTGCTGGACTTGCTCCAGTAAGTCCATGTCTCTTTTGCACCGGGGAGCCCTGAACTGAACCTACCATTCCAGATGTGGCCTCACCAGTGCTGAGCAGAGAGGAAGGATTACCTTCCTTGACCTGCTGGCAATACTCTTCATAACGCAGCCCAGGATACTGTTGGCTGCCTTTGCCATGAGAGTGCATTCCTAGCTTATGGTCAGCTTGGTGTCCAGCAGGACCCCCATGTCCTCTTCTGCCAAGCAGCTTTCCAGCCGGTCATCCCCCAGCCTGTACTGGTGTGTGTGGGTGTTCCACCCCAGATGCAGGACTCCGCATTTCCCCCTCCTGAATTTCATGAGGTTCCTGCCTACCCATTTCTCCAGCCTGTCAAGGTCCTTCCAAATGGCATGACACCCATCTAGTGTATCAACTCCTCCCAGTTTTTTTTTACCACCTGCAAACTTTCTGAGAGAGTACACTGCCTCATTCTCCAGGTCATTAATGCAGACGTTATACAGTTCTGGGCTCAGTATCAAACCCTGGGGTACTACACTAGTGACTGGCCTCCAATTGGACTTTGCGCCAGGGACCACAACCCTCTGGGCTCAGCAATCTAGCCATTTTTCCATCCACCTCACTTATCTACTTTATCTGCTTGTCTATGAGGATGTTATGGGAGACTGTCAAAAGCCTCACTAAAGTCAAAGTAAACAACACGCACAGCTCTCCCTTCATCCATCAAGCCAGTCACATGATTTTAGAAGGCTGTCAGGTTGTTTAAGCATGATTTCCCCTCTGTAAATCCATGCTGACTATTCTGGATCACCTTCTTGTCCTTCCTGCGTATGGAAATCATTTCCAGGATTAGTTGCTCCATCACCTTCCTAGGGATCAAGGTGAGCCTGACCAACCTGTAGTTCCCCAGATCCTCCCCCTTGCCCTTCTGGAAGACAGGAGTGATATCTGGTTTTTTTTCTTACTTTCAGGAACCTTCCCAATTCCCATGACCTTCCAAAGATAACTGAATGGCTCAATGACATAAGCCAGTTCCCTCAGCACCCATGGGTGCAATCTACCAGGCCCCACGGACTTGTTTACATCCAATTTGTTTAAGTGTTCCTTAACCTGATCATCTTCCACTAAGGGCAAGTTGTCTTTGCTCCAGACTTTCGCTCTGGTCTCAGGGGTCTGGGATTCCTAAAGGCCAGTCTTACCAGAAAAGACTGAAGCAAAGAAGGCATTGAGTACCTTGGCCTTTTCCGTGTCCTCTGTCAGCAGTGGCCCCTGCCCTATTTGCCAGCGGGCCCACATTTTCCCTAGTCTTTCTTTTGCTGCTGATGTACTTGTAAAATCCTTTCTTGTTGCCCTTCACATCCCTTGCCAGATTCAACTCCAGGTGGGATTCGGCTTTCCTGGCCCCATCCCTGCACAATTGGAGAGTGTCTCTGTATTCCTCCTGGGTCACCTGTCTCTGCTTCCAGCTCTTGTAGACTTCCTTTTTATGTCTGAGTTTAGTCAGGAGTTCCTTGTTCATGTCCATGCAGGCTGCCTGATTGTTGGGATGGACCAAATTAGAGCTTGGAGAAGGTGATCCTTGAAGATCAGCCAGCTCTCTTGGACCGCTCTTCTCTCCAGGACCATGGGATACCATGTGATTCTTCCAAGCAGATCCCTAAACAGGCCAAAGCCTGCTTTTCTGAAGTCTGAGGCTGTGATCCTCTTTCTTGCCCTGCCCCCTGCTCTCATGCTCCTGAACTCCACCATCTCATGGTCACTACAGCCAAGGCTCCTCCTGACCTTCACATCCCCAACTCGCCTTTCTTTGTTGTAGGTATGACATCCAGCAAAGCATCTCCTCTCGTTAGATCCTTGATCCACCTGTGCCACAAAACTGTTGCTTCATGTTGCACAGCAGCAGGTACCAGGGTGGTTCACATCCCCTATGGTCCTCATGTGTGTGAATGTGAGGCTACTTCCAGTTGTCTGAAGGTCTCATCTACTTCTTCTTGATCAGGTGGCCTATAGCAGACACTCACTACAGCATCACTCATGTTGGTTTACCTGCCAATCCTGACTCACAAGCTCTGAGCTGGCTCACCACCCATCCCTACAGCAGAGCTCCTTGCTTCCCGGCTGCTGTTTCACATAAAGGACGACTGTCCTTCCTCGCCCTCCCAGCCTGTCCTTCCCAAAGAGCCTGTATCCCTCCACTGCAGCACTCTGGTTGTGTGAGCTATCCCAAGGCGTCTCCATGACCCCGATGAGGTTATAGCCCTGTAACTGCACACAGATACACACACACATTCCTCCTGTTCGTTTCCACTGCTGTGGGAATTAGTGTGGGGGCATTTCAGAGAGGCACCCAGGCGTGCTGATTCCCCAGAAAGGGCATGAGAGCTTTCCACATAAGGGCTGTCCCACAGGCACTTTCTTTTTTTACATGCCTATGTGCTTCAGGTGATTCTGCTTCAGCCTTGTGTTGTTGATCGCCATGGCCCTTCTGTTCCCATCACCCCGGGCCCTTGGCACGCCTGCCACTTCCACCACGTCGATTGTTGAGGAATCTCCATCATCCTTCCTACTTTAAAGCTTTTCTTACCAGGTTGGCCAGTCAAGTTTTCTTTGACTCTTTCCCTAAGCATCTGCTGCGAGATACTGTCCAGTGTCAGATGCAAGAATATGGGCTGGACAGACTTCTGGTTTGAACCAGCGAAGTTCTACTTACAGTCTCACTTAGATGCACAGATAAGCATTATAAAGAAATATTTTTTCCTAGGCAAAACCCAAAGCTTATATTGCAGAAATCTCTCTCATACAAATTAAAAAATGACTAATTTATGACTGATTACTTTTTCCTATAAGGCTTTATTACATACACGGTAAACATGGGAACAAGCAGATAAAGAATACTCTCTGCCATTCTACTAAATGCCTTTGAGCAATCTATAATGAAAACATAGATTTCATGCTTCTGCTCACAGGTCTTGGGTAATAAAAGTACTGAGGTTAAACAAAAAAATCTACTTGTTATTTCTAAATACGGCCTTACTGCAAATGCAAAGCATTATAGCATCCAATAACATTTTCAACTCTAACCTTAGATACACATTTTTAAAATAGCTTGCATTACTCTGTATATGCCAAATAACACAGCCCAAAGTACTTTTATAAAATAAATGGAACTGAATGGAACAAACCACATAATACAGATTAAATACAAGACAGAGTATGAGCAAAGAGCTGGTGCTCGTTATAGGCCAAACAAGGATTTGTAATAAGTTAGTTTCATAGTTAACTACCTCAAAGAAAGGCCATGCTTTTTGTATATATACATGTGTATGTATATGAACATAAATCAGATATGGGATATATGACTTCATTTCCCAAATGCTATATCCCCTGAGGAAAGACACAATGCTGGCAACAAAAAGTAATGGTGTGTATTAGCCATTAGCTATATACTTGGACCGAGAATAAGAAAAAATAACTATTATTACTATTAGTCCTGTTTACCTTGATCAAGATATGCTTGCCCACAGGTCAAGATTTTTCAGATATCTAGGGATGCGTGCTTTTTTTCTTAGGATAAACACTAAACACTTCACACTTTCACAAGCTCTGAACTGCCCTCCTTGAGGCTTGATACCACACAAGCAAAATTAGTGGTTACTTTAAAAAAACCCTCAGTTTTAATCATTTCATACTCCTCTCTTGCGTTCAGTCTAAAAGGTAGGGTTTTGTTTCACTTCACTGAATGGAAAAATAATTATTTACTCTCCAAAAAGAGCTTTGAAAGAAGTACGTTGACGACCAAGTGCTAATTCTGTAGCAAAGAAGGTTTCTCTAGGGGTCAGAACAGATCTTTCTGCATTTTCACATTCGCTACATGTGCACAACACTGATTTTTCTTGATTTATCAGTATCCATAAAAAGTGACACAGCTGCTGTCTGCTTCCTAATATTCCCCATAGGAGAGTACAAAAGAGAGGACAACTGAGATGCAGTCCCTCAGTTCCCCCATAAAACCAAAGTCCTGGAAAGCAATGAGCTGGTCCCACTTTAACTGCTGTGGGTTTTGGTACAGATTTTGATCTTGCTAAAGTGTTGTCCTGGGGATCAACAGGAGAGGAGCTAAAAACTCAAGATCATCAGAGAAGAAAAGTATCTGGGACTCAGACTGGACTCACTCCTGCCCAGGAGAAGCAGTCTCAGGGACTGGAAAAAACCAGCTTTTTTGTCACTTTCCCAGGGTCTGGCACCAAGCAAGCTCCCATGGTACCGGAGGAAGACTGACTGTTACCTGCTTAGCATAAGGCTGCATTGTAAAGTCCATCAGTTAAGCCTCATCAACACATTACCCACATGCAAGCTGAAGCAAAGCCAAATGACTCATCGGACAAGTGTCATACTTAGTCCCACCTCTGCTTCAGTGAGGATTTCATTCATGTTTATGCAACGTGAAACAGTGCCATCATGACCAGGAATGCCAAGTGCTGGGTGATCTTACACTGGAATCAGGAATCATGGGCTTACCTCACCAGGCAGAGGACAAAACTGGCCAACGTGAAGGCGTGAATCACTTTGAAAAGCAAATGCAGTTTCCCGTCTTCAGGCAGTTTTGTGAATTTAGCTCTGAATGGGCTATTTTGTGTAGAAGAAAGTGAGTTTTGGAGTACTTTTTGTTCCAGTCAGGGAACAACCAGGAAGAGAAGAAACAGTAACACACATTATATTTTATTTGATCCAAAATAGCAACCAAGCTGAAAAAACAATTATTCACAGAATATAGCTGCAAGTTCTCACGGAGCCTGTTAACTGTGACAAAATATATGAGACTCTCCCATGCAGAAAAGACCACTACATCCCTAGAGAGTATTTCCATCAGAAGATAGGTCAGGCTAAAAATTTGAGCCCATCATTAAGGACAACTATCCATAAAAGTGAAGACCTGAGTAGTGAGCTGTGAGAAGCCTGAAACATATATAGTTTTCAGCCAGTGCACCCGGGTGCCGTGGGAATCCCGGCTGCTGCATTGCAGAGCACAGCACAGCACAGGTTTAACTTGCCCAGCTTCACATCAGCCTAAACTTGGTGCTGCCATAGCAAGATTTGTACTGGTACCCGAGCCAGCTCATTTAAGGCTGACTGGGATATGCTGACCACAGGATTCACGGCAACTATTGCCGTGACTGCAATGCAGGCGGATCCCTGTTTTTTGACCAAGTCTTTTTTTCTTCATGAGTCACAACTGAGGCCCCGATCCAGCAAAATGACCCCATAACACACTTAGATAAGAGAAGTGCATCAAGGTCCCCGTAATGAACTCAGCAGGCCTCATTAAGCAAAATAAGTATGCAGTTATTTGCAGTTTGGGTTCTACTATGGGGCTGAAAGGACATCCATTCACAGCCATAAACATTTAAGTGTGGTTGATTGCAGAACGAAGCCAGAAAGGCTACAGGCAGCCAGCTTACCATTCACAAAAGCCCAAAACACACTTTGACTATTATCTCTGATTAAAAAGTAAAAATTAAAATGTCTCAGCAATAGCTATGGAAAAATATCACAATACCAAACCGTTTTCTACGCTTAAACTAGGGAAGGATATTTTCAAGCTCAAGTGGCTGACAAAACAATGAAAGCAAAGAGAGGAAAAGATGGGGGAAAAAAAAAATCAACTGTTATTCCAGGAGTCATGAAACACTGCAATAGAGCAACTCATGGGAGAGGCAGTAAAATATAACAAGTGCTTTCGTATCATCTCTGTTGGTGTAAATCAGTGGGGCTCTGCTGACACTAATGAAGCTAAGCTGACATGGCAGAGAATCTGGCTCTTTATTTGCTGTGATGACGACTGATGTCTACATTCAACAACACATTTTATACAATTATAATTAAAGATCTATAATAACATACAACACCAATGTAGTCTGTGCAGAAGAATTGTATTGTTGTCTTAATCTTGTGGCCTCATTGCCAGTGGCAGTGGTATACATAATCAAAATATTAATAACACCTCTGTGAAAGGCAGCAACACAGCATGAAATGAATAGTTTAGAACTAAATACTAGCAGTCACATTTCAGGACAACTAAATAATATCATTTTATAAGACAAATTTTGATTCAGTTACCAAGAATTGCAATATTTAACTCATCTCATGCCACTCCTGAACTCTCATAATGTTTTAATAATGTAGACTATATATCTGCTTATAAGACATGGCTATGTGTTTTGGGCATTTGACAAGGTAAAATATTAACATTCGTGTTGCAGACCTAATGCCCCTATCCATTTGACAGACATATATATATATAAACATATATATATGACAGACATATATATATAAAAATATATATATATTTATATATAAATATAGCAAATTTATAAGCAAAGAATTTCTAATAAAACCAAACAGCATCCAGACCAACATTTAAGGAGAGAAATTCTGCAGAATGGTAGCAAGGATTATTACCTTGCTACCGAGGTCATAACCAGATCATGAGTCAATGCCACTCTTACAAAAAAATTACGGATGTCATTTGTTAGTTCCTCTGCCCTCCATCTTTCCACATCCCAAGTCCTTGTCAGATCAATTCTTCTCCACCTAATCCTCCTCCTCTCCTGTTTCCTAATGGCTGTCTTGTACTCAGGTAATCCAAGTGTTGCCATTCACACTAGCTCCTCCTCAAAGTGTATTGTCCCTACACTTCCCTAGCTTCCCCCTCAGCTCTCCATTCTGATGCCTAGCAGTCATTACTGGCATACTTCTTTTTAGCCATGCAGTTTTTGGACACGCTGTGTGGATGCTCTTTTGGACATTTCAGATTCCACATTCTACTCGGCATGGCAATTTCTAAAATTTTCAGAAGGCTCTTAACATGGGAGAACTTCACAGCAACATCAGAAATGACATCCCTGGCTGAAAGGTGGTGTGTGGGTCACCTTTCAAACATCTGTCTGGAAGACTAGGAATCAAGCTTTGCAATGACCTTTGGCAAAACAACTTCTGTTTTTCCAGGAAAGGGATGACGTTTTTCAAAATACCTATTAGGTCTTGGAAAAGCAAGGGGAACAAAAATTTTCAGCTCAGTCAAGGAAAGCATAGTAAAGTTATAAATAGCTAAAAAGGGTCTGCAGATGAGAGGTGTTTAGCAGCCCTTGTAAAGGGGATGAGACCAAGCAGAGCCTTGTAATTTCATTCCAGTTTTTCTTGGATTTTGTAACATGCATAAATCAGTATACCTTTTCAAAAATCTACATTATCTGGCTTAGATAGCAGCAATCCTCATTTGCTGGAGAGAAAGCACATGTAAATAAAAATACTAGAGTTCCTGAAATACTGTTAGAAAGGATTCAAATACAATAGTTATAATGCAAAATTAGAATCCAAACATCACTGAAAAAAGGAGACCAAACCCTTTCTTCTAACTTACGACATATTGTGCCACCTTTTTTTCCCCAGAGTTTGACGGCTATTGACAGAATTTGGAATTGACACCTCCTGAGACTACACAGTAAACACAGTAACTTCAGTTTTCATAATGGATCTTTTTTATTTTCTTTTTTTAATGGGCAGAGAGATTGAGCTTCAGCTAATTGACCATGAAAAACTACTGGGGATGTCAAGAGAAACAGCTGGCTGTAACACACAAGCAGAGTAAAGAGTGCCAAAAGTTACAGAGCGCACTGTGAGGGGCTGGCTGGGTTTCACGGGCAGGTGAGAGGGAGCCATGTGAAAGATGACCACGTTGGGGGCAGCCCTGCCGACCCTTGGGGAGCTGAACTTGCAAGGCCAACTGTGCCGAGGGGACTGTATCCGTCTTACTATGTAAGGCTGACGGTAGCTAGGTGACAGTGTCACAAGCACCAAATTTAGGTACAGATGTCACAGAAGTGGAACCAATGGGGAAAAGTAATCAGGGGTGCGACACTGGAGAGACCGGGGCCAAGAGTCTGCTGTGGGGAAGACCATAGGTGTGGATCAGCTACTGGAGAGACCCATTTCTGCACATATGTGGGGAGGCTGTGTGTGCATGTGTATGCGCGGCCCGATAGCAAGCACCCTGATTTGCTGATGCGTAAGAACAGGATCAGGCCATTTGTACTGGTCATGTTTACGTGCGTGCTCTTTGTGCTGACGTGGTGCCCGTAAAGGCACTGGTTGCCCGTATGCGTGACTCTGGTGGTTGGCCGTGCCTGTCCAGAGCGTGGGTGTGTGCCCGCATGGGGATTGCATGCTCCAGCCTCACTGCGAGCTGAACCTGGGGACGGGGAAGTGCAGCAGCCTAGTGCTGTCAGGCTGGGATGGGAGGAATCCCCTTTGGTCTGGAGGGCCACCGACCTGTCCTCTCTTAAAGCACCTTCTACATTTGACTAGCATTACTTCAGTTGTGCTACTTTAATTGAAACAATAACATATAAAATATATGGGATAAGAATGAAAAGGACTGAGAACTCATAAAGAGCATTAGTATTCTACACATTAGGGTAAGGACGGAAAGAAGACATTGGCCCAGTTAGAAAGGAGGTCTGGTGCAGCATGTAAAATATACACCAGAACATGCCGACCCTGCGTAGCCTGTTGTCTTGCTCCAATACCATCACTTGGTTGGCACTACTTTACATCTGTACTTCCTTGAAATGTGCTCTAAGTGCAGCTCTTCCTTGGGTAGTTGTGGTAGGTACTGTAGGGCCTGCACCGCAACATCCCAAGTTGCTGATGGGCCTGTTCAAGGAAACCGTAACTGCCAAGAAAAGTATGCTGTTGATATTGAACACGGAAAATAAAAGTCAGTCTTTAAAACAAACAAACAAAACCATCAAAACCGAAAACCGACAACCTGTGTGAAGGTAACTTGTAGTGTTAGATGAAGGAACTACTTTATTATTCCACAGGATGCCTGAACTATGGAGGCTTTGGCAACTTGTGCCATATACATGCCAAATGAATTCAAATTGTTGTTCTTTGAGTCTCTGAAGAGCTATCAAACTAGCACATTCCCAAAGCACTACCATTTATATTATTGGCACTAAAAGTCTACTCACTGAAAAATGTCACAGCCCTTACATCATTTAATATATTTAACATAGTTATGGAAAAGCTCACACGAGCAACTGGATTCCCTAAATGGCGCTTCAAAAATATTATATCAGATACTAGCGATTACTTTTTTATATAGGTGGGCAGAAGAGGACAGCCAACATATCCTGATGAAATTAATAACTCATCCCGCTTATTATCAGACAACAGTATAAAACTCAAAACTGCCAGCAAGAAATATTGCTGATTCATTGAACTTGTCCTTATATTTGCAGCCCACTTCAGTGTTTTTCACTTTAATAAGATTGATGATAATGTCTATTTTCCATAAAAAGGAAAACATTTTGTTGATACTATGTATAAACACTTAAGGAAAAATAATTCCTCTCCTATCTTTCAATGAAAGCATTTTTTTAAATAGAGCTATAATTCATCATTCTGTGACAGCATTTAGAAAAGAGCATTTATACAGTTGTCTAAAAGCCTGGTCAAATCATATCATCTCCCTGAATATCACTCCATTTAAGTACTTTTATTACCCATATGCTAACTAAAAACACTGATCTTTATTCCACTTTTTATGTGGTAATCTAAATTGCCTCGAGTAATCTGTCTAACAGAGATAATTAAATGTGTTTCATTAATATCTGCAAAAGGTTCCAAGGGCATGCAGTGGATTAAAGTCTGGTTTGCAAACGTGTTGCTCAGATTTCAAGATCTACATGCTAAAGAAACAAGTAAAGTGCCACTTGACTCACAGGAAAATAGGAATGGAAAGGATCTGGTCTGCCATCATCTCCAATCCCTTGCTATTTTACACTGTATCATATAAACTGTATCATATAACCTCCTTTAAATATTTACCAATAATCAGCGTAAACCCATTTTGGATTATTCAATCCAGTGCTATAACGGAAAGCTTGGGAATGAACTCCATTGCTCTAATGTTTAAGGGCCTTCTCCCTTGCAATCTAAACATATAGTCCCTTTAGTTCTTTGCCACAAATTATGTTTTTAAACAGTTCTCATTTCTTCCTGGTGTTCATTCCCTCTTGATCTTAGTTTTGCTGTATTAGAGAAATCCGTGTCTTCTAGTCTCCCCTCATATAATGATTTTTTTCCCTCCCCTAATCACCCTAACAGCATTTTCTGCATGTTACAGTTTGAGAGTAGTAGTACAGTTTTCCCCCCTCTGAAATACGTCCAGCCACAATTAATAATCTATCCCTATCTCCACAATGGCATTTGCCATTGCCATACCCAAATGACAACACTTGGATATCTCTCAGTGATTCAGCTAATAATCAAGATTCCTCTCCTCAGTCATTTTGAACACATACTTCTAGATAATTGGGAAGATTTTATTATTAATCCTCAATCGTGTCTCTGAGTTTTACTGTATTCATATATGTTCTCCACACAGAATCCCCCATTCCTCCTTTGCTTATCCTTTGTATGGATAAAGAGCCATTTGCAAGGTGTTTTAACAGTTTTTAAGCAGCAGCTCGGGCTCAATTTGTGCAAATCTCACTTCAGTCCTCTAGTTTCTGCTTCGCAAGAAGCCTTCTGTGTTGGTCAGTCTTTTTAACCTTTCCTTGCACATTTGTTGCCTTTTTGCAATGTCTTTACTGATGTGGTTATTCAGCTAATTATGCTTCTCTTCCCCGAGTTTTCAGGTGCATGCAGATGACTGTAAGATTTCAGATTTATAAACTAGAATATAAACCCAGATTATTAAAAATATCTTCTTTAAAAACGTAACACACATTTTACAGTTCTTTTCTTATTATCAGCAAGAATGATTGTACAAATGGAGGAGATATATATGTGTGTGTGCGTGTGTGTGTGTATACACACATGTATATATATGTGTGTGTGTCTCTCATACTCACACACAACTCTATGCCATCATGCTCAATCTTGAAACTGGTACATTCATAAGGAATGAAACACTCCTGGCTTTCTCTGCTTGTCTCCCCCTCCTTCTGAGTTTCTTCCCTGAGAATCCCCGAGTCACCACATTTAGCTCTCCAGTAAAAACAAGAATTTTCAGATTTATTGAAAGTGGTAGCCTGTCTATAATGCAACCATTCGACCACCTGCACCTGCTGTCTTGCACAGATATACCAACGTAATTTTAAAGTAGGAAAGTCAGATGCCAGTAGCAGCTTAGCTGTTGCAGCAGAGAGAGCAACCTGAGTTGTAAAACCTGCTTGAGAAACCAAATAAATTTTTAGATAGTCCACGTTGAGCTTTATGATAGCCTGAGAGTGGCAGGCAGCCCATGTAACTTAAAAGCTCAGTAGGGAATGCTGATTGGTTTCTCTTCCATGTAGCACAAGCATTTGTGCTGTATTCTATGTAAATCTAGCCACAGCCTCTACAGAAAATCACTTTTCTATCATTAATATTTACATGAAAACATCATTATGACTTTCAAATATGGCACAACACTTAGCTTGGCAACATGTGGATTGCTTAGCTTTTTAATTTGTCACTGAACGGTAGTTACGAAAAAATTTGCATGCAATTCTTAATTGGCAGTGGCAGTAAGTCCCTCCTTGAAAAATTCACTTAATCTTACCATACTTCAGCATTGCAATCAAAAATAAGAATAAAGTCAATGTCTTTCTAGCATCTGCTAATTAAAATATAACCACCAAGCACATGAGGATCCCAATTTTATGTGGCAGACTTCATGTGCTCCTGTAGCATAAAAACAAAGAAACAACAAAAAAAACCAACCACCAAACCTGTGATTTTTTGAGCAAACTTGTCTGGAGTTTCAGCTGGTCAATTCTTTAAATTAGAGCACAAAATCGAGTAACAGTAACAGTAAGCTAAGCGCTACCTGGCTAACTTGTTTAAGGCTGCCAGATCCTGAGCACGTGGAGTCGTGACATCCTTTCTCTCTAAGGCTAGTTGACTCGGAGTATAGCTTGCCAAAGAAGCAGCTTATGGAAAAGGAACAAGCCAACCCAACCAAGTTTCCTGCTCTGAGCAGCTCTACAGGAAGCCTTGTCCTGTCACTCTTCCTAACGGCGCCCAGGCTTTCGGCGCAGGGCTCAATTGCCTATGCAAGTCACAGAGGCAAGGCTGAAAAAGCAGCTGTGCAGCTATTACACATTATGTTCAGGTGACAGGGTTCCTCCTTCAGGAACTGTATTCCTGAAGGCTCACACCATGAAAGCAGCTGGTCCTATGATCTGCCCATTAGCTTGCACTTGCTTTAATTAATTCTAGTCGGGAAACTAACAGGACTATTTTTAAACAGAGTTTGAGGATACTGATGTTTGGATTCCTCTGACCGAGCATCGTTCAATGCCTTTTGGAAACTTCTGGCTAGTCATGGTGTGACACTCTAGGGAACCAAGTCCTTTTCAGGACCTAGCCACAATCCTGGCCTGTATCTGAAGGCATGGAAACCCCTATTTTTATATATATGTTTCAACTAAAAAGATTCCCAACTGGAAAGTTGTGACTTTTCAGAGCACAACACCAATGTTGAGCTGGTCTTTTTATGGTTTCCTTTTCAAAGGTAGACCATTAGCTCATCATTCCCTAGTACACTGTTAAAATGGTGGAACTGCATTTTAATAGGATGCTGGCAACAGGAATAATGCAACAAAATCTCTAAATGTCATTACTATGAGCTGTCAGAATCAGCCCCTCGTGGCCCAAGACAAAATGTCTTTTATCAGTATGACTTTTTGCCAAGTCTCTGCTGTCCAGCACAAGGCACTAACTGGATTAAACAAAACCGATAAAAACAGGAGCAAAAAGAAAACGCTGTACAAAAGGGATTATAAGGAGGAAGAGAAACATGAAGTACCTCTTTAGACTCCAGGTAAAACTCTGTTGTTCCCACCTGGCCAAGCCCAGGGACAGCACTGTCTAATACAGCACTCCTAAGAAACTGTCTCCCACATCTCAAGAAACTTCTCCCATATATCCCTGACTTTCTGATTTTACCTTATGTTTCATCAATATTTCACTACTTCTTCCTTCTACATTTGCTGGATGCTTATGCCAGGAGCTAACTTTAACAGGGCTTCTGCATTTTTGTATGACAAAAGGGTGTCACCATAAACAGATACTTTCTACACTCATTCCTACAAAATGTGCTCGGTATTCATCTCCTCCTTTATGAACTTGCCAGATGCAATGATTTTTGGATATAACTGCAGTATTTATCATGAATCTTTAACAAAGGCTTTTTCATCCCAAGATGCAAAAAAACAAATTGCATCTCAATGTGCAAGGAAAGACATTTTAACGTAAAGCCGACAAAACTGGTGTCAGACAACCAGTAAAACTGAAGCAACATCTTTTCATCAGAGCAGAGCTAAAAAAACTGTCTGCTTACACAGAGAGACCTAAGCTTATGCTTGAAATGAATAGGGAACCAAATGAATAGGGGACCAAATGAATAGGGGACCAAAGACGTCGAAGACTGTACAGACTTCCATAATCAAAACCAGACACCAAAATGCACTCTGACAGGTTTGGCAAGTTCCGATTCCCACAGAAAAGGTGCAGTTGTGGGCCCATCTACCACAGGTCTCTTAAAACATTTTCCAAGCAGCAGATCTGCTCTGCAAGGGTGGAAAGTCCATCCTACCACAAAGAATGAGAACAGCATGATCCCAAGACCTACCTCAGACCAGTAAGCATTGGTGGGAAGCATACGCCTAGATCTCAACTACATGTGAGCTCAAAATATTGACCGAATATTCAGAAAGCAGAGGTGCTGCAGTCTACATCTGCCCTAATACAGGGTGAACAGCTGCAGATCATTTGCCCATTGAAGGCACCTTCCACTTCTCACAGGCTGACAGGAAAGAGTGACAGAAGATGTCCTCATAAATTTGATCTCATGGAAAAATCAGCACAGCTCAAAACCATCGGCAGGCATTTCTTGGACAGAAGAGCCCATGACTACAACATCCCCCGATCGCACTGAACACTTGCTGATAAACCAAAGGTAGGAATTAAGGCTCCCACTTTAGACCAGGTATTTCAGCTTTATGCAGCAGTAAGAGACCATACCAATGTGATCAGAATAGCTCTGCTACAACCGAATCAAAGGCCAATCTGAAAAAAGAAAACCAAACCAACCCTAAACCACACCACTAAAAGCTGAAAACTCCACACGCCAGCAGATTTGCATCCCCAGTATTCTTCATAAATACACACAAAAAAGCTAGGAATAGAGCCAGAGACAAGCAGAAATACATTAGGATTGATTAAAGCATCATCCCGTGTCTTCACTGAATATCAGTACTTCTATCTGCACTATAACTTTATATGTATATTACACATTAGAAATGTTACTTTCTAGCAGAGCTGCAAATAACCGAAGTTCACTTAAAAATTAAAAGCAAAATGGCGTTATTATTCTCTTCAATTTCTTAAACTACGGCAAAGTTTTTCCACACTATTTGTATCCTAAATAGTATGTCTCTCCAGGTTTTAATTATGAAATGCTAAATAAATCCCACGAGCAAATACTTATTCGTATCTGTCTGCTGCGTTCCTATTTGTAATTCCAGCTAATTACTTCCCCTGTCAGGGAAATATTCTCTGAAGTCCCAAAATGCCACACAAGTACCTCAATCTCTTTCATTTTACGTCTCCCAGCGTTTGATACAGAAAACGTAAATTCATTTGGCTACTGCTGGAAGAGTAAGAAACTTGAAATAATCTCTGCGCTGTCAGCAGGTCTTTACCTTGTGTGCTTAATCCCCGTTACCATGGCGATATTTAATTGCGCAGCCGCACAGTTTGATTGGTTTATTTTAAATTGAAGTTTTTCGGTGGAATGGCACAGGATCCTAGCGAACATTAGATAAATGCCTTTCAAAATATTGCAGTGAGTCATATTGTTGTCAGTGACTAGATCAATTTGAGTTCAGCTAAAACTATTTCTTCACCTTCATCTTATACATATATGACAACATACATAATACGAGGATTTTTAGCATTAGATTTGGGAGCTGAGCGTTTTGAGTATAATTAAGCTGTACTTTATTGCAAGAAGGGCAATTAAAAACAAAATGAGAATTAAAATTCAGTAAGCTTTTGTTGGTAGTATCATCTTGTCTTTCTAAAACAAATGACCTTGCTGTTCTACAATAACAATCCAGACAAGAACCTTTTACAGTAGGCTTATACTTCATTTCCTTTATAGAAAACTGTAAATATATTAATAGGACAGAAATGAAGCCAAAAGGATAAATACAGCTTCTTCAGTGCTGGCTTTCATATACCTCAGCATGCAGTTCCTTAGTATATCAATGACTGCTGGAAAGGCATCATCAATATGGTATTTCCTGGCACGGCATAACAAATTAGATAACTTGTTTTAAATTCTGTACATACATTATGATGAACTGGTGTACTTCAACTGTGCTATTTAAAAATCAGCAATATACTGTGCTACTTCTCACCCCTTTTTTCTGCTCTATAACCCAGCTCGGGCACATTTTTTTCTTAATGCTTAACTGAAGCTCTGAGGGAAATTTTCACCTAGCCTTTGCGGTGAAAGGTCCCAGTTCCATCACCAAGTATCAGGCAGCTTTGCCTTGTTTATTTTTTCAAGCTTGTGGCCACTAAAGCCCCAGTGTACAGCCTGCAGTGGACAGCTCTACCTTTTCGGTGTTTCAGAAGCTGTTTTCCCCTCTTTATTTTTAAGGACTATCAACTAGCCTGGTTCTATTTCATATGCAGAGCCTCTGTGTTTGCACCATTGGGGATACCAGCACCTGACCCGAGATAAGACTTATAGCTTCTTACAAACCACTACCACTCTCCCAACCACCTGCATGGCTTTGCAGAACCAGAACTTGATGCTTTTAATCCCGATTCTGTAGGGACCGCGCTCTGTTTTACAAGAGAGATGTTTGAAAAAGCAGACTCCGACTGGGGCTATCATTCTCACACAAACTCTTTACAAGAATTAATTTGTTTTACACTCCTGGGAACGGTCGCTTGGCGTACCAAAGCAATGCTTCTACAGATGCATTTACATGCTGTAATGCACAGATGAAATGTTGTTATGGCATATGAAATATCTACCCAGAAGCATGTGAACTCCAAGAGTAATGAGGATTTCATCTTCTCACCTCTGTACCTTGTGACTCTGCGTTAGGATAACTTGATTTTTTTTTTCTATACAGGTTCTGCTCTAAAAGTTTTATTCTGTTTCCTAATCCAATTTCAAGCACACAAGAATAACAGTCTTCAGGATGCAATACTTCTCTGAATTTCATGGCGTCCCCACCCAGTTTGCGTCTGGAGAAAACACTAGGGACCAGATGAGAATCACGGACTTTGCTGCAGCAGAGGCCCAAAGTACATGATTCCCTGCACTCCACTTAGGTACAATTACATCCAAGCAACCCAAGGCTAATGACTGAGCAAAAGCTTCTTCTCTTCTGAGTAGTCTCACCCACATTCATACCTTCTTGTACAACTCCCCTCACCTTTCCAGTGTGAGGAATCCTCTTGGTTCAGCAAGCGGTGGTTGCACATGTGTGCAGAGAGGACTCAGAAAGGGCAAGGCAGGAGATGGGGAAGGAATCACGCTGCTGTGGCTAGCTCCTGAATTACTGCACACCAACGAGCTTAGGTACAGCTGCCTTACAATGCAATGAACTCTCCATTTTTCCATGCTCTAGTTAAAACACAATAACCCCACAAATCAGCATCTCCTTGCTATTATTCCCTCCATTATAACAATGATTTATCCCAGTCGATATTAACATCATTTTGTCTGTCGTATTTATGCCTGCCATATTTATGGCTAGAGCAACAGTTCTCTGTGAAGGAAGGACAACTGTTAAATCATCTTCTCTTTTCAGGAGGTTGAGCTCATTTAGCAATACTTTCTTTTTCACCATATGCCCAAGTTGTCTCTAGGCAGATCACTGACACAAACAGGTTGCTATGTAGTTTTCCTTCTTCTCCTTTCTAATTATTCAGGTTTGCTTTAAACAGTCACTTGTGTTTGTGCGTCCCTGCTGCTGCTGCTTGTCTCTTCTAGCCCCACTCCCCCTTCTACCATACGATCCTGTCCTTGAGCAGGTCAAACCCTTAGCAACAGAAAGCAAATTTGTATGCAGTCTGAAAGGAGCATAGTAGCACTCTTTCTCTAATAGCACACTATTCATATCAACAGTCCGTATTAGTGACATGGGAATTTAAAAAAAAAAAAAAGAAAGAGAGAGAAAAAAAAACAAGAATCACCATACCAATCAGACCTGTTGTCCGCCTGGTCCAGTATCCTTTCTCTGACAGCACTCAGTACCCGCTTCAGAGGAAGGTGCAAGAAACCTTGTAATTATAGAATAACCTGATTAATACAGGAAGTTTCGTCCTAGCCCTAGGCAGTCAGCAGCTGACTCACCCTCTTGTCTGAAACATAAGATTTTATATCTGCTCTAATTTTTTTTTAATCCTATGTAATTTAATAGTGGAAGTCTCATTACAAATGTACATTGCAAATGTACATTTGAATCCTATGAAGCATTTTAGGCTTTACTGTAACCTGTAGCTGAGAGTTATATTCGCTAATTATGTAGGTTGTACTATTTTTATCACCGTTAAACTGCCTGCCATTCAATCTCATTGGATGTCCCTTTTAGGGACGTGGGAATAAGTGGGCCAGAGAGTGCGATTCCACTGCCTGTTCCCTCGGCGTCTCACCTGGGAGTGGAGAAGCCTGAAGAGGCACGCCACAGTCAGCCTTTGGCTTGAGGCATTATCCTGGCGTACAGACTGCCTCCATTCACATCCCTAACCTGAATCGGAAAGAGAAGGAAATGAATCCTCTTTTCGACACCCTGCATAAGTGCCAGCGATCTCATGCTGGCTGAGGGAGGATGGAGCAGCAGCGGCGGCGGTGTTGCTCATATTTTTGCGAATGCCACATAAATCCTCCAGTGAATCGAGTCAACATTGTTTCTGTACTTAGAGATGAAGGAATGTAATGCATTCAGGAAAGTGCTAAATAACGTCATACCTACAGGGCAGAAGGTGGCTCCTGGGGCTTCAAACTTTCTGTACAGACTTATATACTAAGGTAGTCTTAAGGTACAAATAACAGCAGCTTTTTCAAAACCCAGGAAGATGAACAACACTAAAAACAATCACGGCTTTCACTATATTTTATATCCTTTGATTGTTTTCAGAACCTTCCACAGAGCAAACCCCTGAGAAATATTCCAAGAAAGGACTAAACTACCAAGAGGTATGTACAACCTGCAGAATATATGGACAAGAAGGCTGGGGTAGGGCTAGACATACCAAGACAAATAAAACTAAACTAAAAAAAAAAAAAAGCTGGATGGCCTGATCCTCTTCCATTCTTATTTATTTTGAAGTAAACTGATTAGCAGGCTGTGAGCCTCAGTTTTGCATCTGGTATAAATTAGTGGCCCTTAATAAGCAGGATGCTTGATTGATATGCCATTAATATCATCAATGATTGTGTTCTATGATGATAGTGTTCTGATATCATCAACAGCTGGCTAGCTATGAGAACTGGGCGTACAAAGGGGACCATGCAGGCCAGACAGGATGCACGCAACACGCATAGAGGAACTCCACCTTTCAGAAAACATGAATGAGTTTCCTCTTCTAAGCACAGCAAGCACTGAAAGAATAAGCTGAAGACTATTAAGGTAAGTATTTGAGTATAGAAGAATATCATCGCATTGCTGTATTGTAAAGAAATACTGTACTGTGTATGCTTTGCAAATTTAGGATGTTGTGAGCTGCGCTAGCTACCAAAGAACACAAACATGTTACCCACGTTTTCTGTGTGGGTCAAAAGCTGACATTTGAGAATTTCATATTTCAGGAATAGCATAGCTACTAAGCCAAGCAAGGACAACCAAAATGTACTGATTTCACAAGCCAAAAATCATGGAGCTAATATTATATGCAGGATAACATACCTTAGAGGAAAAAGGAATTAAGTTTGCCAGATACACCTGGAAGGACTCTGGAAGAATTTTGTGTTACTAAATACAAAAGCACCAGCGGAAAAACAACAGCAGGCGCTCAAGATATCAAAATACGTTGTGACATGTTTCAACTGGTGTAGCAACCATGTCATACTAACATAACAAGATTTGGAAAGACTTCCGATGAGTAGGTCTCTCCCAGCTCTGCTGTGCGCTCCAGGGACTGACCCATGGTTTCAAGCCAAGCCGTAATGCTGCAGGCTTTGACCTCTGGGAGTGCTTCCTTTTATTTCTTGCCTGAGGTCCCAGCTGTTTGCTCAGTTTTTTCCATACCGGAGCACAGAAGTAAGCTAATATGCATGAAGTACAGATGGTCAGGGTCCTTGGAGTGAAATAGGGAGCAAATCAAACTGGTAACACTGACAGACCCTGTCATGCTCTCTGAGGCAGTAGCAAGAGTTAAAGTAAACATGACCAATAGCATATCTTGCAAATAAGGATATGGCAATAAGCTGACCTAACAGACCCATCTAAAAATTACTTAAGAGTGTAATAACTGACTACACCTTACTGGTACCACTGTTGCTTTGAGTCCACATTGGAAGGGCTACACGTTCTTTCAGTTAATCTTATTTCACAGTCTCTGGTCTTTATTTGAATGATAGAAGCCAGATCCACAAAAATACCGAAGTACCTAATACCTTAGGAATTAAATCTGAATAGGAATCAAAAGGGTACAACTTTTCACGGCAGCAAATGTTACTTCAACTTGCACCTTTGAGTGCAGCTGTAGGGCAGCTTAAGCCAACACAAGTCTGTTGCAACCCTGTAGCCACATCAGTCAGGTATTCCAGGGTGTCAGCAATGCTGCTCATCACCTGGCATTAGCCATGCTCCAAGCAGGAGGTTGGACCAGCTGACTTCAAGGTTTCTTCCATTCTAAACCATTCTGCAACTCTACCGGACCATGCAGAGGACTGGTTCAGGGAGCTCAACTGACATAAAATTCGTGGCTTTCTCCGTAGGATTGATTTTTTATTAGCTTTTGCCAGTTTACTTCCCTCTACCAACTGTCCTCCAGGTCTGACAAGCAGAAAGACTGACACAAGGGAAAGGGCAAAAATGTACAGGTCCAAAAATCAGTAGGATTGTAGCAGTGGCAACTTAGGCGAGCCCAGATTGCCATGAGGCTAAACCCTGTGTGGACAAAATCAGCCAAAACCTTCCTGCTTGGCATGCTATCTCCCTGAAACCCTACACTCACACCAAATAAATTTTTAATGAGTGTCCTGGTTGTGTTCAAATTAGCGTTACAGAAATGTCTCATAATCATACTACACAGCATATATAATAAATGCAGAGAAAACAGGCCTTTAAAATGGTTAAATATACATTGTAAACTATTTCATATTAAAGGTCTAGCTTAATACAGCTTGTGCAGTACAGAAACACACTGAAAGAATACTAGATGATTGCCATTCTCCCATACTGAAATGTATTACTTATCTCATAAGGCTATTTCAAGTAAAAGTGGCAAGTTAAAAGGGAATGGGTGAAGTTTTGAAACTTTAATTTACCATGGCCTAAACTTAAGAAAAAGTATTTTAGAGGTTTGCAAAATGACCCCGGTTGTGCCATCTGTACAGAAGAGATAATGAATTGATAGCGACATCTCAAAACATTTTGATAAAAGGCTCTTCTCACACTTTTACAAAAGTGCTGCCTGGCGATGGAAGCTGCCTGTGATTAGCTCAGGCCATAGGGGCTTTCAGAGATTTGAAAGAAACCAAATTTGCTTCAGCAGAAAGAATAAACATCTCTTCCCATTCGCACCTTAAAGCATTTGCACTGACACTATATAATTACTTTTCATTTCACCAAAAGATTCTCCTGGATTCTCTATTCCTCCCACAATTTCAAAATTACAATATGTCTGCTTGCAGTTGAATGGATATGTACATATGGCACTAAGTAAATTATTTAACTAAAAAGCAGTTAATGTTGCTATGAATTATGTTATTTGCTTGTACATGCGCACATTTCATTGTGATAATACCTGGTTTATACATCTTTAATCAAAACCAAGTGAGTGATTTGAATTGCTTTTTCTCCTCCAGTGTGATGCAATTTGTTAATCTGTATGGCTATAAAAAGCCTTGGAGACAATATGAAATGCTATCTCATTGATCTCTCTCCTGCCTTTCTTGACATAACTGTCAACAACCATCTCACAATTTCATTCCTAAAATCCAGGGGTGAAAAATGAAGGAAAGAAAATTAAATAGTGCTTTCATTTATGTAGTTTCATGTAGTATTTGCAAAATCAGTTGTTTTGAAAGCCAGAGAGGGAAAACTTGGACAAATAACAGGCACTGCAAGGACAGGTACTGTAAACCTCCACAGAAGAATCATCAAGCGGCAAAGTCACTAGGTGTATTCAGCCTTTGGTCATTCTTCTAAAATGAAGATATAGGTCACATAACTACCCAGTCACATCACAGTAGCTACCAGGGCTGATGTTCACAAGTAACGGTGGATAGCTGGTGATTTGGTACAGCAGGACATGGTTCCAAATGGTTTCCTGGTTTCGTTCAGTTTCTGAAGTTACTGGCTTTTAATGCATCCCAAGGGACTGTCATTTCATGTAAGATTCATTACTACTCTGGAGACATGACTGGTGCACGTGTTACCGCCAATGCTGTTGCTTTAAAACATCTGATACAAGAATACGTACTATAACTCAAGCAAGGTGTGTGTACATAGCATTTTTCAACTTGCACCTAAGACTGCTCAGAGATATCAGTGGGTAAGAAAGTCTGGCACAAAATATCAAAGGCTTCTGTAGACCAGCTTCCTCAGAGGTCTCATTCTCTCCACCCGTTAAAGCAGGTTTGTTTTTTTTTCCACATAGTCTACTATCCACTTGCAGAGAAAAATGGAAGAAAGACCAGGGCCCCAAACAGAACAGTGAGCAAGCACCTTATAAGAGCATGGAAAAAAACCAAAACATGACACCTCACCACCACCACAAGCCTAACGTTACTTAAGGCATAATTTGGCACTGCCTGTTATGGATTTTTGTTCCTAGGTGCAGTTTGTTGCATTTAAGAGAGGGATATGGCACTTCAAGGTTCTAAAAGGCAATCCAAAAAATAAACAAAATAATCATTAGCTACTGAGACTTAGAAAACGTTCCCAAATTGCAAAATTAATGAGTACTAATGCACTGCATTCTGCAAGCCGCAGCTGTTTATAGCTACACAACAAGTGCAGCATCCCATTATGTGACCAGTGAGAAAAGAGGAGGAATCAATTGTGGTGCCTGTCCTCAGAAGCAGGATATTAGTTGTTCAAATGAATCTCAGTCACGCAGAGGAGAAAGTACCGACAGTCTGCAGAAAAAACAGACACCCAAGATGTGCAGGTCCCTTCACCAACTAGAGTAACAGAAGCAGCAGTCACATTTGCACAGTACTTTGGAGGCTCACCTATACTTCTTGACAAGCCTAATTAATTCAGGCAGAAAACCTATGCTAACACAGTTATATTGTGCCTGGCATTCAGCTTCACATTGTCCAGCACTGCACCCAGTGTCTTACAGACATGCAAAGCATGACAAATACTTGTTCAAGGAAGAAAACGACATTTCAAAGTCAGCTTTTAAGCCCTCATTAACCCAGACAAACTTGCTCCAATTTGGACAGGTCTGAAATTGCTCTAAATCTTGAAAGCCTGCAGGACACCACACTGTTATAAATCTTGCTTTGGCTCCAAAAGCAAATGCCTCCTAGGAAGCCAAGGCACACACCCTGGGCAAAGGGAGGAGGAAGAGAAAGCAGAGTAATGGGGATCCTCATTCTTACGCTGTACAACTCTGGTTTTGCAGATGAAGGATCTTGAGTGAATTAAGGGCTTTTAATGATCAACTTAAAATAAGTCTGATCCTTTCACTCTGTATGAAAAGAAAGAATTATAATTCTCATCTCATCTAAGACTTTTTAAAGCATCTACGACTTTCTAATCAGACTAATAAACATACAAATTAAATACTAACTAAAAAAATACCGACTCTTCACATGAGCAGAATCAAAATGCTAGCCTTAAAATGGACGGTAAGCTAGAGCAACTTATGCTGCAAAATGAGGCAATGGTTCTGCTAACTCATCACCATCACCCCTTCTCGGTGAAGAAGTTCCAAAGCTACATAAGACTACATTTGCTAGAGCAGCAAACTGTATTTTATCCAAGCCACGTAAGTGATTTTAAAGACTAATTATGCACAGTTTTCTCTGGGAAAAGAAAAGCCAATTTTGTTTACGACCACATCATGCACATTGACATTTATTTTGCGAACCTTTAAATTCAGAGCTAAGGACTATGGGAAATCTAAGAATTAGGCTATTAACTATACAGGATCAAAATATACACTTTCTCATTACCAGTATAATGAATATATTAGACAAACTAAAAGAGCTGACATGGCGGAGATGGAGGAGAATTGTTAGTCCCAGTCAGAACTGACCTTTTGCCTCATTCTTTAAACATGGCATTTTTATTTTTATTTTTTTGTTAACAACATTTGTTGTAATTCCTCAACGAATTACAGGTCCTTATATTATCAGCATCTTCTTGGGTAAATGAAATCACCAAGTACCAAAACAAGGCGCAATAAAGTACAGTCAGAGCTATCTCTATGCAATAAATCAAAACAGTTGAACATTAACTGTGTAGGGCTGAAGTAGGAAATAGGATTCCAAGGAGATACAGTTAAGAGCAGGGCTGCAGCGCTGTGCTACAGACTGCACAGCACACACTGCCCACTTACTTGATGAAGTAGTCTCTTCCATCTCTGTTTGCCGTCATCTCCCATCCATAAGGTGTCCCCTGGTTCAAGCTCCAGGTCCCTGAAGGGTGAGGCCAGCCTGAAGACTTGTTCCTGTGGCTGCAATTTTGGAGCGGGGGGAGAAAGAGAGAGAAGAAAAAAAAAAAGAAAAAGTTATTTGTCTGTTGTATTTATTCTTCCAATTTACTTATTTCACATTCACTTGGCATCTGAATACTTTCAAAGCTGTGAAATTTGCAGCCAAAACCCAGGCAAATGAAAACAGGTTAGCAGGCCTACTTACATTTGTAATGTTTTCCCAGTAAGTGGAAAGATACACTGTCACTTTTAATGGTCTTTGAGCCCAAGCCTTTGGCAGATGAGTCAGTCCCACACC
Source organism: Mycteria americana (assembly GCF_035582795.1). Classification (NCBI taxonomy): domain Eukaryota; kingdom Metazoa; phylum Chordata; class Aves; order Ciconiiformes; family Ciconiidae; genus Mycteria; species Mycteria americana. The sequence continues at coordinate 139,638,180 of NC_134365.1, forward strand.
CACAATACTCATTTTCAATAGTTTTCAGTACAAGGGACGGAGAGCATTTTCATTCATCGCCATCCTCTGGTCAAATGCCAGTTCTCAGTACAGTTTTAGCCAAAAAAAAAAACCAATGAACCAAACCAAACCAAACAACCCACCACATGGCTGCACATCACATGCAGTGCATTACCTGGCACAGGAAGGAACATCAGCACCCACTCTCACTGCTAGCAAACCCATTTTTTGTTTCATATGTCAGAACCAAGAAAGACTGTAACGCTTCTGTATATGGATGCTAAATTGATTCAATACGCAGATGTTGTTGCGCTTGATCGTCATCCATTAAGCGCTTCCTCTAAATAACTTTTAAAAGGCTGGAGTATCTCTGAGGACACACACCATTAGATATCACTGCTGGAGCACTCTCTGCCGGTACTCCCACTCCCGAGCAAGGGCCAAGTCATACCATCTTAAATAAAGGAGTAGCTTACACAGCTCACCTAACTATGGGAGATTCAGCAACACTCCCAAGCGGCAGTATTTCCCCACTAGATCTGAAACATTTTGTGAGGTGCCATCTACTGACTCCATACACAAAAAGATACAGCTAGCAAGAATCCCATAGGAAACCCCAACTTTTGCACTGATGGTTTACCCCTCACTTGCAGGAATTAAGCTAGATGTTACCGCACATTCCCGCTTTCTGCTGTGGGACTTAAGAGGTACAGAAGGCAACAAATAGGTCTTTCAGCAAAATTAATCAAGTCAGCAATACCGATGTACAATGTGAAAAAGAGAAAGAGCAGGAAAAGGAGGCAGGGCAACCAAAGATGCTAAAGACCGGCTGAGAGCGCATCACAGACAGGCAAAGATGAATCAGCACACAACACTGAACACAATCTGAAATTTAGACATGCAAACCAAAACCACACAAAATAAGAGCATTTATTGAATTAGTTGCCTTCTCCCTCTCTGTCTTTTCTCCACCCGTCAAACATATTACAGCTTGGTTTTACTTGCGAGATTTATTTAAGTTCAAATGCTAGCAAGGTACTTACTACCTCTTGCCTTAGATAGAGATGTAAGAACTTATTTCCTTTAAAGAAAATGAGCGCAATGTAACCTTGGCGAACACTCTTCTGAAGGAACAGAATTGGTCTCCATGGACAACTCAACAATTCATTGCAAATTGCTCAACTCTGTTGAGTTGTACATAGTTAATCTTTCCCAAAGGGGGAATGCATCATTAAAAACAAACCAGCTACTTCCCCCTCCCCCTTTATTTCAAGGATTAATCACTACTGAGAAAAGATATGGTGCTTCAAAATATAATTTACATGTAAAGTAGAGCGTTACAATGGAGTGCTAGATATTATCTGATTTACCAATTACATTAAGTACTCTATCTTCAAGGAGTAGAAAAACATTTCTGTTAGCATATTCAAACACTAGTATTTGCCATAAGATGGGGCTTAAGTCTAATATTTGAACATGTTAGAAATCTTAATAAAATTGCAGTTACTCATGGCTAACGAAATACATAAATGTCAGATGTGCTACATTACCCTGGATAAATGCAAATAACCCATTCCTGATCAAAGGAATGAATTAAAAAACAGGCATCTGAGGAAAGAAAACAAATACTTTCAACACAGTCTCATGCAGATTCATGTAAAATTGAGCTTAAGCATTCCTGTTTCTCCATATGCTCGACAGAGGGAGAAAGGGTGGTCCCCTTCTTTTAGATGGGAGCCATCCTACAACCTACGAATGACAGCTTAACTACATCTATAGACTTCACATTACACTTTAGAGTCTTTGGGATCCTAAATGCTGCAGTTAACTAAATAAAGTAGAAAGTAACCTATTTCATCTGGACTATAAAGGGATACCCGTGCATTTAGCACTTTTCATTTTAATTAAATGCACTTCACAACCTCTGTGCTATAGTTCCTCCATCTGTAAAATGGGTACAGTGACATTTAAATTCCCACGTAAAGCCCATCAAACTTCTATTATCAGATAACTGGTAGGAGCACAGGACAGTGATGATGATCAATACTATTCCTCTCTGCATTCAAACTAAGGGCTCATCTTTGCATGGATTATAACATTAGTGGATTTTAAGGTAAATTTAATTCCCCTGAAAGCTTTCTTTGAGCCCTTAAAACATTAATGGTGTCAGAACCTATCATATATGATGGGTAATAATTGTCCTACTTAACTATAGATATGTCTATATCTGATCTACTGCTCCAGACTTTCTTATAATCAGTGGGAGAGAAATTAGCACTTGAGACACCGTATACACCTACATTAGATGTGTGCAAATTTGATGAGGTGGCTCCAGACACGGGAAAAACAACTACTCACAGAATGCTTCCTATAGTCATTGTACAATTCAATAATAAACACTCATGTCATAACAACAAAACAAGGTTTTTACACTCAAAGTTATTAACACTGGTGATTCCCAGCTGCCTGTACAGTCTGAAAAAATGAGAGAATAAACTGAATTATGTCTTTTTATACACCTCCATCCACTTGTTGCATATTATTCTGCTTGTCTGCAAGGATTCTGTTCAATGGCCACTACAAGGGGCAAAAGATGGCAAAGATGAGATAAATGCCAGAAGGAACATCGAAGTCTCTGGAGAAAATCATAAGCAGGTCAGGCATTTCACCTGGGAGAAGGACAAAGCCATCCTGGCAGGCTTTAAGTCAAGAGGATACCTCGGTGATAAGGAAGGTCATCAGGCCATTGGAAATCCTGGTCCAAATCCTACCTCCCTGCAGGTGATCTTGGATAAATCCCTCACCTCACTGATCACCATTTGCCATGTCCTTCCCTCACAGGCAAAGGAGGAGGAGCACACCAAGACTGCCTAGGTTTCTGGAAGAACTGCACACTTCCAAAGACCAGAAAGATAAAGAAAACACGCCTTCTACCTCAGCAAGCCCGCCTGCAGAGAAAGCACCAGCACTGCTGTAACTCGCTGCTTGCTGTCCATCGCCACCCCTGCTTGCTCACAGCAATCGGACCTGCTGCTGGAGTGCCTGTCGCAGCACAGCTCTTAGGTGGCAAACTTTATCCTGAAAGCCTAGGCCAGCATCATGCCAGCAGAGGCCTGAAAACAAGGCAGCATTAGCTACGATATCCCATCAACCTGCTTTTGACATTCTTGCTGCAGAAGTAGAAAACCTCATCCCTCAGAATTGCTTCACATTGAACAATGAGTTCATTAAATCACTGCAGTGGCGTGTGAGGAACCAACGTGCCCTACGGAGGGACGTTCTAACTGAGAATATAATAGCTGCGCCACAGTGAACACCTTCAGGACAGCCTTTTTTCTGCCCTGTGCTTGAGGCATGACTGAAACATCATATGTAAAGTCTCCTATACTCAAGATCAGCAGTATGTGACTTAGACGATGTGCAGAACATACTCAGCATAAACCATGGTACAAACAAGTGAAAGACTGTAATCGTATCCACCTCTTTTTCAAAGATCAAAACTAGAACAGTTTGAATTTTTAAAACATACTATTAGAGCCTAATATCCAGAGCAGTTTAGATAGTGTTAATGCTGAAAGCAGAAAGCAACACTACTCATTTTTTAAAACATTGAAAAATAAAATGTTTTAAATTTTCTGGAAAATTCAATTTTTTTTAAAAAATAGCATCTACAGATTCAGACAATAAGCATGTAATATTGCCCAAAACTTACTTTTTTAACCAGCAACTGGAGATTTCTCTCAATAAGTCTTTGCTACAGAAATCTTGATAGATTCTGTAATTGTATCACCTCTATAGCCCAAGCCTGTAAATTTCGTTATAAATGTAGTGCTTCCCTGAACTGGTGGAAATGAAGCTCTTGGGCTGCAATTTTAAAACAGCATAAACTGGCACTGATACAAAAGCAGCATTCCCATCCTCCCGGCATCAGACAGTCCTACTTCACATCACAGTTGCTTTTGTGCCAATGCAAGTAAACTGGATCACCTTAAAACTGTGGCTAATTTATCCAGACTCATTTCTGCCTACTCCATGGCCTCACAGACGGCCACATGTCAGGAACAACGAAGGGCAGGACAAAAACTGCCTGCTTCAGACAGTCCTCAGGCAAAGACAAGACAGAAAGCGCTCAACTAAAATGAAATGCCCCAACTTTATTTAGAATATTCAGTGCCTACTGGGGCATAACACTCAGTAGATAGGATTAGGGCGCCTACCCACCCCAAAGATCATGTTTACATCTACCCTCCTCCATGGATAGGGGATACAAAAATCCTTGTTTCCTTAGGAATGAAGTTGGACAAAAAGTTAGGAGGTCTCCTTTATCACTGGAGTAGTCTTCACTCCCTTGCCCCAGAATCCCAGTTTCCACTCTGCTGACGGATTTAAAAAGCAATAAAAGGTAGTAGCAACCTTGAAATCCCTTCTTTTTTTTTTTTTTTAAATAATGATTTGAAGAAGGCAGAAACCTGGTTAGCCTTGGTCATAGTGACCTTCATTCCTGCTCCCTGCAACCTCAGGGTGATGGCTATCCTTGCACAACGATCATCTTCATAGGCCTGGATTGATGAGTCCTGATAAGAGACAGGTTACCTCTTTGGTAGAAATCCAGAAGAAGGTATCTCAAGGAGTTGAAGACCATCTCTGGCATTTAGGATCTCAGTGAAGAGTTAGAGATTCAGCTCTATTCTAAAGTAGACATCTGAATTTGCAAGCTTTCTACCTGTATTCATTAGCTCTCCACTGACTCTAATTTGGAGCTTTGACATCTCACTCTGTGTAGACACCAAAATTTGAATTTCAAGCATACAAATCTGGAGATGAATTCTAACATCACCCTCAGAAGAACGCTTTGCAATAAACGGTGAGCTCCTATCTTTAAATTCCTGTATAACATAATAAAATTGGCCATTTTAATCACCTTATTATTTATTCCTCATTCTATACCCCCTTCCAAAACACCTAAAAGCAGCATCAAACCAAATGAAAACACCTTCCAAGCTCCAGGTACCATTAGTTTTAAGTGAGAAATTTTACACTACATTTATCAAATGAGCTTTTTTAATCTCAAGAGCTTTAGAATTTTGGGGTAGATATCACCTATCATTTGCTTCAGTGATCTGATCTCTAAGATCACCTACTAACTTTTCAAGTTGGGGTATAACTTCAAAAAAGTCCCCAACAAAGAAGCTCCCCTTGGACACCCCCCTCCAACACACGGCTGAAAAAAATACTTATCTTTCTTTACCCTGTGGCCTTATTTTCTCCAAGTGTTGCTTTTATTAATGAGCATCTGTTAGCTCACAGACTCTAGCAAAAACTGAAATTATCCACAGAGTTTCTGATAGACATCTTCATAATTGTGTAAAATCTCTGTATGTGAAGCCATATATAAATTCCCTAAATATAAATAATTTGAAATATTAATATTCCATGCATGTTTCCTCTTTAGTTATTAGTAACTTTTTAAGCCTCTACCTTGGATTTCCTCTGCTGGATTAAAATAGTAGAAGGATTATATTCTAATCTTTTTTTAAAGCAATCCCTTGAACAACACAGCTGCAACTGCAGTGCATGACTAAAGTTACAGAACTTGTATTATGAAGATTCACAGTATAATGCCATGTTTACCACTTGGATATTTAGTGTTGTGGAATAATCTCATTTAACATCTTGGTTATTCTCATAGTACTTCCTTATTTACAGCACTACTTCATTCCTGAAAGCACTCTCTACAGGGCAGTCAGTGACTCGCTCGAGGCTGACCATCTAATGTAACTCAGTGTTGCTAATGGGCTAATAGCATTAATACACTGGCTTCTTTCATGTTATCATACTGAGGAAAACTTCTGTGTTTTGAGTCCTGGCGTTTACTCTGGCTTCGTTTCACCTCTCTACGTGTACAAAAGCCTGTTCTCTGCCTCCCACATGCCAATACCGAAGTCAGTCCCTCTCCATCCCATCATAAAAGGAAGACATCCTGAACAAAAGTCATGTTACATTCCCAAAAGTTGGTTACAAAGGGAGCCGGGCTCCACAGCACCCCTGCGGAGGTAAGTCTAGCCACAACGATCCCTAGGAGGTACCGAGAGGAACACCAGAGGCACAGCATTTTGTATTATTAGTTTTTAAAAGTAAGAACACCAGACCTAAAGTATCTGCAGGGCATGTCTACCTGGGACTAAGAGACATACTTGCGACACGAGCGGAGTTCAATAACGGTCTCTCTATGATATTTAATCTTCCACTGCCTCAGGAACAGAAACCTGCTTTCTCAATCCAGTTTCACCCACTCCCGTCCCAGAAGACTACCGCACTAAGCTTACCTCCATCCTACCATTTTAACTTGAAAACAATGAGAAAATGAAAGTTTTAAAGACTTTGTAGTTATACTATCAAGATCAATCATCATACCCTGCTATTGAAACTCTCCTGAGGGGCACTGTACAATAGGACAGACGTGATGGACAATAATTTCTGGATGCAAGATCAAGGACACTGAAAGGCTTGCTGTCTCTGCATAGATGAGTGCTATAAACCCCCACAGAAGCAGTCCTATCAGAAGCACAAGAGAAGAAAATTAACTGCCCCAGACGCACTCCGCTGTACCAAAAAAAAGTCATACTGGGCTTCCTATTACTAAATCACGTAAGTACAAGAGGGAACCCTAATGACTTCAGATACCCACAGAGTCAGACACCTTTCATATTCTACAACCCACATGCTTTCAAGGCTTTTGCTGGAGGAGAGAGCAAGAGGGGTTTAGTCCTCATGTAAGTGTGTACTATTTTTGAACGCCTCAAAGCTGTTTCAGTTAAAAGAAACCTGAGGAATATCACCCCATGAGTGAGCTCGGAGTTTCAAGTTTGTAATTAAGACAAACGTTAAAGGCAGAATCATTGCCAAGGCTGTTTTTCTTATTTAACCATAAGAACAAGGTGCTAGAAAAATATTTTTGCCCTATGACACCTGTCCCTCTGAATAATCTTGCAATGCACAGAGCCATGTTCTGGGCAAAGGTAGAATAATGTTGCAATACCTTTCAGGCTTGGCCTGAATTTTCTCCCGGGATCACGCATCATCAGATAAACACAACTGCTATGCAGAAAATAAAGACACCCACCCCTCACCCCACCCCTTTCAATCTGGTCTTAATTAGTACATTCTCTTAGTTTTTTCTATTTTTCTACTAAGGACTACAACTAAAGCCAGGCTGCCTTGGGCAGGTGTTCAGAAACTGTCTCCACCTGTGTCACTTTCTTAGCAAGAGGACCTAGGCAGTAACTGCACCCCAAACTTTGGATGGATCAAATAACTCCACACTTTCCACCCCCCCACCCTTCCCACCTTCCACCACAGATGCTGTGAAATTGTGAATAATTGAGAAAGTACCACTCATTCTTACTCAAACCAACAATGATGCTAAAGGCTCCACTCAACTTTTAAATCCTTCAGTGAAGCAGAAGAAAACAAGTACAACTCAAAACTTCATACTGAACTCCTCTAAGCCAGTTTACAATACAGTAGAGGAGATAAATTTCTAAAAAATCCTGTCAGCCTATTTTTTTACACAGATTACATTAGCTTCCATGTCCTCAGTGCCTAAAACTGAGATTTCTAAATGACAGCCTATGCCTGGGATGAGAATAGGAGGCACTCAGATGAATTCCTCCTCCACCAGCCATTGCTACTGCTGCCAATCATGAGATTATGAGGGCCCATGGCCACACAGCTGATCAGAAAGGTAAGGGATCCCTTTCACCAGGGATCTCCTGGCAGCCACAAGAAAGACCCTGCTACTGCTCCCCTGCCAGACAAGCAGGGAAATACAGCAGCAGCTGCCCACCACTTGGTGGGGGGAAAAGGGGCAATTCCACATGACCAGAAAAGTCCCCTCACGGGCTCCCATCACTTCAGCATCAATTCCAGACTCCTCTCTGTGTCACAGGCAGGGCAGAGCGATGCTGAACAAAACTGTTGGTTGTTCAAAATCTATACCATACCCATTACACGACTGGCTATATGAGGAATGGCTCCTCTTAATCTGAAACTACAATAACATAATGTTACTTCCTCACAAGCCTTGTGCTAAAGGTCTACACGTAGACCACTTTTCACCATGAACCTTCCACAAGTGCTCTTTTGCTTCCCTCCCTCTGTTCCACTTCACGTCGCCAAAGACGCAAGTACCCAAACAGTGCACTGAAGAAGTACCTACGGCACTTGGTTTTGCCTTCAGCTAGGTAGACAGCTCCTAAGTGTTGAGTGGTGGCTCCTCAAAAGGCTGCTGTTGTCCACTATGGTCCCAGAAGTAAAAATCTTATGACACAAGGTAACAAAAGTACAGACAGCACACTGGGACAAGGGATGAAACAAACCACGTGAGGCAGAGGCAATGCTGGTTTCTTCCAGGTGCTAACAACTTCCATGTGCCCTGGGAAAGGCACCCTGCCTGTCCTGGGATGTTTCCTTTCTGTTATGTGATTCCACAACAAGTTTTTCTAAAAAAAACTCTTCACCATTGCTGTATAGCTGTTGTTTGCCCTGTCCTGTTCAGCAGCAGCTGCGTTTTTCCTTTTTGCAAAAAATGCTCTAGTGTTCTGATTCTCTACAGTCACTGCTGTCCAGTAAACGCACTTTCATGTCTGTAGCTTGTTTTGTTCTGGTTTTGGTATTGTTTGTTTGGTTTTTTGGGGTGTTTAATATCTGATATAGGTCACATGTTCCATTTCCCTGTCATCTTCTCCCTCTATGTTATACTACCATTATTATTAAAGATGTGCCCCCATTACATAGAAAACCAAAGTCTCCATTATATTTCCTTTTAGACTGACAGGACTTTTCATTTAACGCACACTGACCCCATTAGAGATCCAAAGTCCTGAAGGAATTACTTTCCCCTTCAGAATCTTGTATTGCAAAAGCCAGAAAATACCCAAAGCAGCAAATAATGGTGGGGACTTGGATGCCTGTAAAAGGCTCTTTGACTTTCTGTTGTACATGATGCTTTAGCTTCATGCTGATGTGCGCTAGAAAGTAAAAGTCTCTAAAAACTGATGTGTGCAAGATGCTTTTTTTTCTGTTTTAATGGGGCTTCTGACCTTAGGCTTTCTCAGGTTTTACTCAGTACTTCAGGGGAAAAAAAAAAACCCCAACAAAAAAACCCCAAGAAAAAGTATATGAAGCCTATTTGGCTCTTTCTCATTTAGTGAATAGATTATTGGTATTTATTCCTGAATTTTCTGGAAAACCTTTTTAAAATGGGTTTGTTTTCTCTCAGACTAGTACATGTTGGAAAACCTTACCATATCATAGGTAGCATCCCCCTGTAGCAGGCACCAACCTCATTTTTCATACAATGCAATCTTCAGCATTTATCTCTGACAAAATGACAACTGCTTTCAGACACTGAATTTTACTCTACATAAGATTTTTATGGGGGTTTTTTGCTTTAAAGTATTGTTACCTCTACTCTCACTGAATGTTTGTCCTTTTAACAGTTTTCCAGTAAAATACAGCCATGATTCACTGCTAAGTTTCAGTGAATAGTAGAGGAGTTTTGCCATTTCTGCTCTTTGGAAAAAAAGTCCCCGAATCCGTGCAATAGAGATGCTGTCTAGCTCACTGAATGCATTGCTACTAATAATGAGAGTTTATGGTAGTATAGAGTAGAACACTGGAAACGCAATGCTGTAAAGTTTAATCATATTTTAGATAAAAGTAACAATACATCGTATACTTTCTTACTACCTATTATATAGCTGTTCATTTTATGCCATGAAAATTTGAGGTATATGTATTCATTAAAATTTGACTGTGCACACTGCGTTCGGAAAAGCAAAAGGGAATCTAATTTGCATACATAGCAAATTTTCTATTTTTTCAGTACCTTAATATGAATACAACCTGCCTGCTGTGAGCCAACAAATTTTGTATAATCATACACTAGATAAAGCAGCTCAGAAAATTTTCAATCACCTCTTGGGAGATCATTTCTATGGGAGCTTCCGATTTCTATAAAGATGTCACCCACATCTCAGGCCTGTGATCACTTGAAAATTCTTCATGGCGTGCTCTTGCTATAAGGTGGCATTTTAGTCTGTAGGAGTGTTGTGGTTTAGCCCCAGTCGGCAACTGAGCACCACCCAGCAGCTCGCTCACCCTCCCCCCCGATGGGATGGGGGAGAGAATCGGAAGAGCAAAAGTAAGAAAACTCATGGCTTGAGATAAGAACAGTTTAATAATTGGAACAAAATAATAATAATAATAAATTGTAATGAGAAGGAAAACAACAAGAGAGTGAGAGAGGAACAAAACTCAAGGGAGAAAAAAACAGCGATACAACCGCTCACCACCCACCGACCAATGCCCAGCCAGACCCCAAGCAGTGATTGCTACCCCCCAGCCAACTCCCCCAGTTTCTATACTGAGCATGACGCCATATGGTATGGAATAGCCCTTTGGCCAGTTGGGGTCAGCTATCTTGGCTGTGCCCACTCCCAGTTTCTTGTGCGCCGGGCAGAGCATGGGAAGCTGAAAAGTCCTTGACTGGTGTAAACATTACTTAGCAACAACTAAAACATCCCTGTGTTATCAACATTATTCTCATACTAAATCCAAAACACAGCACTATACCAGTGTGGAATAATTCCTGGAGGTGACTTAGAAATTAAACTTATATTCACACTTTTAGGTAAGGCACAGCATTGAAGAAGCTGCCGGATGGAGCGCAGCTGACATGCAAGGAATCCATTCCACGGAAGTTCCCTAGGCCTGCAACCTTAGATGTCGGTAACGCCAGGGGAACGTGGTGTGTTGGCTCTAAGAGGAACTGCTCCGAGGGTGGAGTGGTGTGGAGATACCGTGGCCAGGCTGTGTGATAATATGGGAACTTGAAGGTATCATGGAACTGATAAGCTGCATATTTGCTACCCTGGGCCAACAGTCTGTCATGTTTTTGACAAAATGCTGTCCTTTTGGTGAACTTTGCTCATTATAACATTGTTATAATACCAAAACACACCTCCATCCCAAAAGCTACCTGCCTCCAAGGTGCGACCACCCCTCACTGAGCTTGCACTTTGAATTTTCCTAGTTTATACCTTTAAAAGAAAAGCAAGAAAAACTTTACACCAATCCTAGCAAAGGTATGTATGACTAGAGTCACTCAAGCTCCACCTGAAAGGTGAAAAATAGTATAAAATGGCTTAAGAGAGAGAGAATGTTAGGGAAGACACCATCGCGTACCACTCCGACCTCTGGGACCAGTGAACGGGCTGAGCCTCTCTTCCCCCCCATCGGGATGTCTTTGGGTAAGATTCAAACACTTGATTATACCAAGTGCCTCCCCAGGAAACGTAGAAATCTCTATAGAGTCGCTTTATTATCTTCTAATGTGTTTGTAGCCAGTGGTGTTACTCATACTCTCGGTATTTGCATATGCTTTGCAGACAGTGAATTTATCACCGGTAATCCAAAAGAACCTGTGTGTCTGTTGTTTTAATAAAGTGCACTCTTCTTTAATCTAGCCGTGGTAGTTCTCACTGAACGCGACCGGACTCCTTAAGTGTGGCCATGGTAGTCCATGCAACACGACTAGACTGGGGGTGCATCGTGCTATTTGTGAATCCATAATCGTGAAAGTTCAGTACACTGAACGCGACCGGACTTATAACGTTGTCAAATTACTTTAATGCTGCCGCCTTGATCAATTTTGCGAAGCTGTTTCAGTGAAAGCCCTGAGAGGGCTCTGACAGGCAAACGTTGACTCTGATGGGTAGCTACCTATACCATCCTTAGAAAAATAAACCATTGACCAAGTTTGAGACTAAGACTGGACTTGGCTGCACCTAGACTCCTCTCTGAGAAGGAGTTTAGAAAGCAAGGGGGTCCTGTCTGAACCTTGTGACTCAACGGGAGGTTTCCCCCCCCAGCCACTCCTCAGACTCCTATGCGACAGTAACTTTAACGCAACAACCAGCTACTAGGAAGAAAATTAGCTCTATCCCAGCCGAAACCAGGACAAGGAGGATGAAGTTACATCAGAAGGATGCAGTGAATGAGGACCGACTTGCCAAAAAGGAAAAAAAATTGCTTTTCTAAAGCTGAATTAAAGCCTAAATTCCTACTGCTTGATACCCTCATACATTTACTAGCTGTTCAGATTTCAACTCTGAAGAATTCTCCTCTGCTCCCTTTCAATTTATTGGGTAATAAAAAGAAATGGTCAAAAAATTAAATAATGGCAGCCTATCTTAAAACTATTTTGTAAATTAAATTAAATTAATACTATCCTCTTAATTTTGGAGGGAAAAAAAAAAGCTATTGAAATTATTTTCCCTACACAGAAATTAGTAAATAATAAGAAGCATCACTTCCCAGTGATTCCAGAAGCAGCTCCAAAAGCCCAAGAGTCTTCTCCTTACAAGACACATTTGATGACCTTGAAATGAGACATAGCCACTGATCACGGGCTTAGTTTGTTTTCCATAAACCCTTAAAATCATTATTTAGAAAAATTATGTAAATCTTCTCACAAGAGAACAATAAGGAACAAATCATCCAACACAGGAATTAGCCTTTAACAAGTTGGTTCATCAGAAATCTCAATACCAAAGTAACCAGTGTGCTAGATTTAACTCTATTTCAAATACTGTATATAAGCACATAATTGTAGTTCAAGATATTTTGTTCTGCTTTCTAGATGGAAAAAGTCTCAATATTCCACTTGGCTTTAAACCAAAATTCTCAAAACAGGAATATATGAACAAATATTCATCCTCCTATTAAAAGACTAACTCTACCATGTACTTTTCTATACTTCACACCCACCCAGATAAAAGTTACAAGAAACTTCAGAAAAGGACCACATAAAACCTGTGCTGGGCAGTCTATTTACACTCTTAAAACATCTGCAGAGAAGCTGGTGTTTCTACTGCTATCATGCTAGAAGGTTGGGGTGTTTTTTTTTCTTTTTTTCTTTTGAGCTCCTTTGTATTTTTTCATTAAGGACATTATGGACTATATGGTAACCTACTGAGAAATAAAGTAAGTAAAGGGCATTTTGCGTAATAGTCAGAAGTTTTCAGCAGTGGTAAGAAGCCTTCATCCAGATACGAGGTTATTTAAAGCACTCTGAACATAAACCCGCTTATGAAACCAAGCAAATTTGAAGCAGTTGCATTCTTAGGAAACCACCAACTCTTTGCATGTTCTGTTGCAAATTATGTTGTGGACCAAGGCATATGTAAAACTTTAACAAATGAGAAAAAGCTTTTTTTTTTTTTAAACTTTCTTCCTTAGCCTTAATGACTCCACAAAGTGTGAGCCAACAAAACTGAACCAAAATGTCATGTTTCAAATGTAATTTAAGGACTTAGATACTTAAGGGCCATGTGCAACATTTAACTATGTGTATCAACAGAATGAAAGAAAAAAAGGTGCCTTTACAAACTAAGTCATGTAACTTATTGAGCATTTGACAGAAGCTATGCAGATACAGTTCCAAACTGGAGAGACGTGATCTCAGATCACTAGTCCCTTTAACGCATCCCAGGCCATACCACAGGGGAGCTTAGAACCAGGTGGGTAAAACATCCATCCATAAGTGACAGACCTGGTTTCCATGCCATTTGATCTAGACACAAGCTCAGGAATGATTTTCAAAATCTTTTTTTCCTGCATTCTCCACTAGGTAACACACATGCCAATAGAAGCTGTAGTTTCCTGAAATTCCAAGGAAACCACTGATTTCCACACAAGGAGCTACAAAAGGGAAAAGTTGCAAAGAAAAGACAGAAGGCAAAGGAAGAAATTTCTTGGTTACCACTGGTCTTGAGCAAAGAAAAACAAAAAACAGGCCAAGCTTTAACATTTGACAAGAACCCCATCCGCCCAAGAATACCACCGCAACAAGCACCAGTAACACTAACCTTCTCCATTATCTTCAAATCATTTTTTCCCAGTATTTATTCCCAGGTTTACAATACACTGTAGTCGGGAACAATCATCACTGACTTTTCTACTTTCAATTTTGTGTCTGAAAAATCTCAGCAGAACACAGAATTAACAGTCTTCTCCCAAGCTCCTGCAGGTGCCCCTTCTATCATCATCTGACCTCACTTCTTCTAGGCAGACAAACTACATGGTGCGATGTCAAACTGGTTCTCGTTCCCATTCCACAGGATGTAATTTGACAACAAAGTTGCTACAGAACCAGGAAATCTGGCACGACATCAGTGTAACATTTCCTGAGATTGTCAACTTTGAATTAAAATCTGCTTTTAGGTTCTTTATCAACCCAAATATTCAGATATTTTTTGGCTTATCAGCAATTTATACTTTTCAGCTCTCAGGGAGAATACTGTTCTGGACAAGAATCAGAAAAGGCAGCTTTTAATGTTACTGTGGGTTCACAACAGAGGGACTTAGAAAAGATAAAATTCAAATATTTTATCACTTCCCATTAAATTTTTTAAAGCATTACACCATAATATACCATAAAATAGTCTGTAGCTGGAACAGAAATGCTAGAGACATTTTAATAATTATCTATATATACAGCTACTTTTCTGGACTATAGCATTTTATGATTGCAAAGCCATATTAAAAATCTGAACTTTTATGCCTCTTTATAATATTAGCCTGCAATTTACACAAAATGTTACATTTTCTTCAATAAATAATGTGAAAGTTGAAGGTATTAGAATTGACAATTCATTATTTGCCTTCCAAAATGGGTTAAAACACATTTTTGTACCCTCTAGATCCCAGAGGCTCAGAAAATCTAGACTTCTGCCAAAGCTTTTGCTCCCAGACCAGCAGGAGTAGCCAAGCAGTATTTTATCCATGCCCTGATGAGCCAACAATCAAAGATTTAAGTAATTCCAGTACATGGCAATACATGCTTTGCTTTTTCCTTCCCTCCTTTGTCCTGCCAGCCCTTGGATGCAAGAGACACAACTCGCTGGTAGTCAAAATGAAGTAAGAAAATGAATAGTATTTCATTGTTAATCCACTAAAGAGGAAGCAGATTCCATCTCTAATCATCATTTGTATCCCTTGTGCTCTTTTTACATGCTGCATTCCTCATTGCAATCTCCAGATTACTGTTTCTCTCCCGTATCTATCCATTCCACCATGTTGGTTTGATTTTGTGATTACCCAGGTGTGTACAGCAGCAGAGCATCCAAAGCAGCTATGCATGGAACCGCAGAAACAAAGCTGTTAAAGCAATGGTGAAAGCTTTACAAAAGAGAAACAAAAAGGTGTATTTTTAAGTGAATTCACATGGCTGCACCATTTCCTTTTGTTTGCCTTTAAGATTAGCAGCAAGGCTTAGAGTTTAACTTGAATGTCAATTCTAATACCAGCTGCCCAAAAGCAATGGGCCCACTGCCCATTTTCGTCTTACACAATCATCAGCAAAAGCTCTTGCTGAACACTGAGGCAGCAGTGTTCATGCTCCATCAGCAGGCTACCAACTTGTATGTGCCACAGCATCACAGGACAACTCTGTTTGGAAGGGACATCAGGAGGTCATCTAGTCCAACCTCCCGCTCAAAGCTTTTCAGTATGCTTCATGTAAACCAATGTGATAAATAGGTACTACACTGCAAACTAAGTTGCCTGGAGTTAATCTTATATACTTGAACTCTATTACTCTATCCTATTAATCATTAAACAAAAGAAAGAGAGAAATTTGCTTATTCTATTCTTTGCTGTTCTTTGGCCTATATCCTTGTTCTTTTCATATCAGTATTTCCTAACCCAGTGATTTTTAAAGATAAAATCTGTGAAACAAAAACCTGTAATGTAAAATGCATTTTTTTTCTTTAATTTGATTTATCACCTGAAAAGCACTCTGAAGGTAGACAGTACTTTTAGAATCAGAAGAGAAAATGTAAGTGTGAAATCTTGTTGCATAAAAAGCTCTTGGAATACTAAGGCTCCAGCCATCTAAATCCCTAAAATCTTATGATATTAAGCCGTCTGGTTAGGTATCTGAGTAAATGGGCTCATAAATTTCTTGTAATAACAGGTTCTTAAAAATGAAACAACACAAAAAAACCCATAACCTAAATCTTTGCTCCTCCAATTTACATCAATCCTTGATTATACACCGTGGTAGGAGTACGGGCATATATGCTTGCATACATCCTGGCAAGCTGCAACTGCATCGCCACTGAGACAGCTACTAGAAAGTAACAAAAAAACCTCTCTCAGCTATCTGCAAGTGATAGCTAAGGAAAAGGATACAGGCAGAAGTACAACAGGTTCAGCTAACCTACTTACAGCCACTGACAAGCAGCTTCCTAAAGATCTTGAAGCAGAAAATGAAAGTTTCCCTGCAGTCCGAATATTAGAGGGACTCTGGGACTTACACAGGTTTAATACTGTTCTCTGACACGAGGTTGTAGTGCTTCTGGATGTTTTCCTATAGTAATAAAGATGAATCTGGTTGCAGCTTGTAACTGCATGTTCCAACCAAGGAGTGCAATTCAGCTCTTTGAAATGATGTATTCTCCATATTTGCAGTTCTTAGAGCTTGCTAATAATTGCCTTGCTAACAGGAATGAAATCAGGCACGGTATCAAGAGAGGAAAATGTGAGCAAGAGCATACAGAAAGACTAACGTTTAACAGCCGATGCAATTCTGAGATAAACTTCAGTGTCTTCAGTGCAGAAACTGCTATTGCAAAGCTTGGAGTCACCCAGGCAGCTCCACCCTTCACTGTAATTCCTTTTTGCGCTACAAGAGTGCCACACGTAGGTTTAATCCATTTAACAGCTGATACATGCATTGTTCCAGCTACTGTTGTATTGTCTCCCAATAACTTCACAACACAGTCTGTAAACTGGGTCCCCTCACACCAATAGAGTATGCCAGGGACACTGTTCAATCAAACTGGTCCCAACCTCACCATCAGCTGTATCACGTCTAGCTTTCATGAGATGTCCTCGGCACAAAAGACATTCTGAAACTAGGGAGCTATAGGTTTAAAGATTACTCAGTGACAACATGTGATTTGCAAAACAAAACAATGTGTCGTCTTCCTGAGTTGCAAGAAAGAGAAAGAAGAAGTTAAAAAAAAAAAAGAGAAAGTGGATGGGAATGTACAAATTAAGAAATACAATGAATACAAAACCCAGGAAGCTTTGGGAAGAGGGAATAAACAAAACCGCTCTTCTCCTGCTGCCCAGTGCCACAGAACAAAGGGTGAAGTCTGGCAGAAGAAGGGCCACAAGAAGAGACGGCCCGTGCCAGGCTAGCCGAAGTTTGGGGTGCCCATGGGAGGCTGCAGGAGCCCATTTCAGCCAGGGAAGAAGGAAAAATGACCTTAAGAATGGCCACTGACAGTCAGACCCAGATCAGCATGAGCCCAGCCTCCTCATCACGTCCCTTACAGCAGGCAGCAGCAAAATTTGGGGAAGAAGTAACTACCATTTCAAACCAGCATTTCCCCCAGGTGTGGTTCTTAAATTACTTCATCTCCTCTTTTACAGAAGCCATTAGATTACAGATCATCCTTGCCATCCTTTCATTATTTTCTTGCACAAATATACTTACTTGAGGCAGTGACTGGAGACAGAAGCAACCGAGAAAACCCCTGCCAAGTTTTATTCGAGAGTCACATGGGCGTTAACTTTTAACTTTTTGCACTCCTGCCTCCATCGCTGCAAACCCATTTCTAATTCTTTCCTTGAGAGAATAAAGTAAACCTGTTCTGCTAGCCTGAAGTCTTGGCTGGCAGTAAGACTGACACTGAGTGACCTGGCAGACCCTGAGCTCCACGCTGCTTTGGCAGCAGGGATGCACTACTGGACCCCTGCAGTAGCCAGCCCCCAGGTTGTCAGCCACCCAGCCAGCCACAGGAGCCCCACACCCCGGGGGGCAGTCCAGGAGGATGCCGGAGCCTGCCTGGGATGGGTACCAAGCGCTGCCGTTTCACCAAAAACAGCCTTTGCCAGCCAGCATTGGCCCAAGCATCAGGTCAGCAGGCTGATTTTATCACCCACAACTCTATTATACTTCACGGAGCTATTTTTATTTCTTCAATGTATTAATTCTCCCACCCATTTTCTGACACACAGAGCCAGAACTTGACAGCTTACTTACTGTAAAGACATTGAGAAACATTATATGTGTTTATAAGAGCCTAGTTATTTATAAAACAGGCAAAAAAGTGCCTGGTAACAGGAGTTATTCACTGTGGCATTTTTTATATTCCTATTGAAGCCCACCTGAACCTTTAAAGGCTTCAATATGCTTAAAAACCTGCTTGCAACGACTTAGAAAGATAAGTCTAAGTTTAAAATTACCTAGGTCCAGGTTTTATAAACCTCTTGCTAAGTCTAAGTAACTTGAGACTGAGTTAGGCATTTTTAAAATAAATTAGTATGTCAGCAAATACACTATTGCTGAATTTTATTCAATTTTATTCAGTTAGTCAATTTTATTTTAAAGTTCATACCTTAACACATTTAAATCTTCAATTTATCACCAACCCCACCAACAGAATAAATTTAGACTTGCCTAGCTTTTTAATATTAAAATTATTATTCTCATTTATAATTTAAATAAGAGGATTATACTCTGTTCTCAAATGACAGTATACTGTTTTTGAAAATTCACTTTGGAGGACAGCACTTACACCTAAGAACTACAGCGTCACAACACTATTATTGAAGATACAGGGAAATTCTAATCCCATCTAAGGTGGTGGAGATTTTACTACTGACTTCAATGGGGTCAGGTTTTTATCCCTGGAGTATGATCGATGACAAACCCTACTACCTAACTCGGTGGAGCTGCTGAACTCCACGGCACAAGTGGTCTTCTTGTTTTCCCCAGCAGGAAGGTTTCCGAAGCTCGCGACAGGTCTGTGCTGAGACGGCAGGCACTGGAGTGCAGCACATGCCCAGAAATGTTGCCGTCTACATTAGCATCTCACCCAGCGTAAAATTAGCTCCGCAGAACTGACAGCACAAAGAAACAATACAGGGTGGTTTGGATGGTAAATATTTACAGACTGTCAAGTTGAATCGCAACAGCATTAACTCTACTGCTGGTTTAAACATAGTTGATTCAGAGTCCTGAAGCCATGAAGTTGACTTACTTTATGTACAAAAAGGATGTTCATTCCTAAACAGGTAAACAGACATATATCTGCAAGGATATACTTTTTTTCTTTTCCTTCCCCAAAAGTAAATATTTAAGAGAGAGTACAGAAAATAAAGTTGTTTTCTTAAAAGTCACCACCAGGCAATTTTTCCCTTTCATCAGCTCTGTCAGGGCAGGCAGACACGTAGGCACACTTGAAATCCAAGTAGGCAGAGAGCAATGTTTTTCAAACTGGTCTTTGTGATCTACTGTGGCATTAATAGGAACATTTTGATGCCTACAAGTTTACAGGACACTGTATGAGATTATACTCCTGCCAAAATATGTAAACATGATTTATCTATCCTTTTTTCTGTCAAATACTAAGTTTGCACAATCATTTTAAATTCTTTAAGCATCTTATGACCAACTGATGAATAACTGTATATAACTGCATGTAAAAAGGAGAAAAGAGAGAGATGCAAATATATATATAGACACATACAATGCAAGAGTGAAGTATTGCAAATACACATCTTGCAAAGTACTTCGCTTTCCCACCACACCTCAATTCACCCGTATGTTTGTAGCTTTCCACTAGTGGCATTCTTCTTCCCGATGTCAGTATTTTAGAGCTAGGACCTCTGATTTTATTCCAAGTTTCATGATTATGTCTTTTAATTAAGCTTTCTAGAATCTTGCTTTTTTATGATAACTTCCATTCTGATATAAAAAGAAGTGTCCAGGACTCAAGGCACAGAAGGAAAATTTTTGACTATGAAATACCATGGCAGAAGAGGACATGCATAATGATTTTTAAACCAGTCCTATTAATGGGAGATCTGACAAAATTTTAGTGGCCCTTCTGTTTTCATTCTTAACCGCATTTTAAAAAAATCTACTTCTACTGCCCCAAATCACAAACTTAAAAAAAAAAAAAAATCCTTCCAATTCTTGTTTACCGAGGGACAGAAAATGAAGCATGACGCTTCTTTTCCTAAAAGCTGCAAGGGGTCTAGCATCAGTTTTAGCAGAAGGCATAAAAAATTTTCAAGTATATAGTAGAAAGGCATCAGAAAGTCCAAATACTGCATTGCTTACCCAGCAACAGAAAAAAAAATAGAATCAAACTGAAAGAGAAATAAGTCACATTACTAAGTCTGCACAACCTCTTCTTTCTAGCATACGTTGCTCAAGGCTCCGCTTCCAACACACACATTAAGCCACTGTGTAAATGAGTACCTCGGTGCCAAAGAGTCCTTGCTGGTGTTACACACCAGTCTGCTCTACTACGCAGTGGCAAAATACAAGCTACCTTGAAATACAAGCAAGATCCCTGCCCCTCTTAAGTTGTGACTTTTTCTGTATCTTATCCTTTAAAGTATAACTCTTAAAAGAAACTATTTGTGCCTACTTCTTTTGTAAATCTCCATGGACTCTCCTTCATTCCCCTGTAGCAGACTTCTTGCAGCTGCTCCCTTTGGTTCCTATTCAAAGCAACACCTTGATTTCTTTTCAGACACCAAGACAGACACTTGTACGTTTCTTCTTTCTGGATGAACTACACATGACAGATTCAAAGAGTAAAGCAGATCAGCTCTTGCACTATGGGACAGTGGAAACTTACTATGATCCTCCCCCAGATACAGTTTAAAATCTAGATCTCAAAATTTGTCATCTAGATTAATTTCTCTCCCAGATTCAGACATGCTTTTTTATATCTTTTGCCAGCCAATCTCACTGCTAACACCAAAGGATTTTTAAAAGACATTGTTTGTAATGAGAGTACAATTAAATAGCTAAAATGTCAGTGACATGAGAGTCCTTCATTAAGTAGGAACAACATCATTTTGTAGCCAGGCTTTGTTTAGCAACAACTTGTGTTACTCTTGTATCCCATGGCCACATCAAGAAGCAACGGTGACTCAAAGAGCCCTGATGACAAAAAACACCACCCTTCTGAAACAGGTAACATTTGCGATCATGCCTAACATTTGCGATCAGAACACACTTTTCGCTGACGGTTTTGAACGGCTGCAGAGCTGCACAGTTTCTCTGCTGTCATTTCTCTGCGCCCTGACCACCACCTGCGGTGAGACACGGCACAGCTGGCCACAGCCTTCCTTCAGCTGCATCCTTGTGATACAGCCACGAGAAAGTCTGACTCCCAACAGCCTGCCTCCAGAGAAAGCAACCCATGATGGTCCTCGAACCTCTCCCCTCCTCCTTCAACAGGCCGAGCAAAAGCCTCCTCCCCTGCCACGAGCCCTACGGGGTGACAAGAGCCATGGGAGGCACGGGCTGAGCCCCAGCCAAGAGCTGGAAGGAAGCGGTGTGGGGCACGAGTGGGAAGCTTCAGCCTTGCTCTGAAAGTGCAAGAGCTTCACTTAAGTGACCTGAACGTTCCTCCATACAATAGCCAAACACGAGTTTGTGTTTCGCAGCGTTGGGTTTAAATTAAACTAAAATGCTTCCCACCCAGCTCTGGTCTCTGCGTCATCATCCTCTGTTAAGGTCTTGTGGGTTAGGCGTTTGTCCTTAAGCATGGGGCAGCCGCTGAACTGAAATGTTTGTTGTCCTTGACATCTAGCCCTGAGCCCCATTAGTAAGTTTTGAGCTGTCTTTACGACGGCAAAAGCTGTTCCCTTGCTGCCAGCCCTCGGGGCCTGCTTCCCTAGAGCAGCCGTAAGATGCCGTAGTTAGACCTAGCACAGCCTGTTACAGCCTCCGCATAGGGACTGCCCTAAATCAATCACAAAAATGTCACCAGCAAAGAGATCAAACCTCCATATTGCTTGTTACCGCACATCCCCTTTTATCTGTTAAAAAGAGGATGCTGCTCACTTCCCTTCAGTCTCGTCTCCCAGTTCCTCAGGAGTTTATAAAACCCTGTTGTGATTTTCTTTTGTTGTTGCTGCTGTTGCATTTTCTTCCACCTTCCCCCCGCCAAAAACCTCTGGGAAGGCAGCCATCACACTCTTCCAGGGTTCGCTTTTTATAACTGCTCTACTTCCTTTTATATTTTCTTCCCTCTGTGTGTGTGTGCGTGTGTCTGCGCACGCCACCTGTATCTTCATTAATATTTACTGCCTGTTGAGGAGGAAAGCGCTTCTCAATTTACTGGCATATTTACCTCATGTGCTTTGCTGCACACGGAGTCATAAAACAGTGTCTTTCTCCATTCAAACAATGCAAACTTCATCTGACACCAAATTTCCCTTGCCACCCCTCTACGTCTTTCGTTACTCGCTCGGTGCACAAAACAATTTGCAGTTGCACAGATGCATAACACAATGATCCCTGAATATATTTCTTGGCTCCCTCGCCCACCTTCCTTCTCCCTCCTTCACCCTGTAGCTTGACTACCGCGAACTCTGAAGAGCCGGCGAGCTCAGTGCTCCTTCCCCCCTTACTGCAGCCAGCTTTGAGAGCTGCAAAGCAGCGAGCAGAAGCAGCGAGCCGGGGAGCAAGGGCAGCCCCTGGGCACCCCTCCCTCTGGGGGCAAGCCCAGTCCCTTCCCTCGAGAGGCGGCGGCAAAGGGGGACAAGCAGGGAAACGGCACATTAGTTCTCCAAGGTGCAACTCTTCCCCTAAAACCGCCCAAGGCACAGAAGCTAAACACGTCCACTAAATACAAGCACAGGCCTGCAGGCACAGTCTTGCTCTGTTTATGTGCTTTATGAAGCTCTTTTTATTCCAACTGCCATCTTGGCTCCTTTGATAATTTTCTTATTTGGCTTTATTTCAACCGATCTCTTCCCTCTCACCATGCTAATCGTATTGGACTCTTGATCTCCTCTTCCACTGACTCCTCACGCAGCCGGAGCCAGGCACACGTTTGTTCCACCAGGCTCTGCTTGCTTGGGGAGCTTCCCATGGACACTGCCCGTCATCCTTCTCTGCCGCTCCACTGCCAATTCACTGGCACGCCACACCCCTCTCACCAGCCTGAATCTCTCACCAGCTTCCACACCTGCCTCCACAATTTGTGATTCCCTCTCCTGAATGCACCTCGTTACTCACAAACCAATTTGGTACCCATCCTCCAAGCTAGAGGCTTCTCTGAGAAGTGCTCCCCTTCACAGAGGACCCAGAGCTGTTCCAGGTAAGATGGAGATGGCTACAAACACTGCTTCCTCTCTAAGAGGGAATTAAACTGCAGGAGCTTCCTTCTCAAATCAGACTTTATCAAATTATTCCAGGTCCTGAGTCATCTGTGGATGAGTTCATCAGGGTCTGTTTCATCACCTAGAAGGGATAAAATGTGATTTCAGGAATTCTAAACAGGCTTTTAGAGATAAATTGGCAGTGTCCTTTGGTCCTTGACTGGGAGAAATGGTGACTCCAGTTCACTTCATCATCTCCTTCTTCCCCTGCCTCCCCCAAACACGTGAAAGTGTGCACATACACGCAGATACACGCGTTATCAGAGCTCGTTCCATAAGAAATCTCTCTTTATGGTTCCCACAAGAGGACTGCAGGACCAAGTGCTGAGAGGGACAGGGCAGAGGGCGAGGAAATACTATAGTTCAGGGCTTGTCCTCCCAACAAGCTGAATGGAAAACAGAATTTGAAAGCCAGTTAAACTCCAGAATAAGAAAAAGAAGAAAATCTGTGGCTGAAATCGGCATCGTGAGTTACTACTTAGTTCCCAAATAAAGTCAGCTGTTCCTGGCTCCCCTTCTCCCTTCACAGGATGATGAAACTTCAAACATCCCAATACTGTTTAAATAGACAAGATACATCTTAAATATGACAGTAACGTATTCCATATGAAAAAGTTCATTTGATAATCTGTTAAGCTGAATTTCATCATAAAATCACACATCGTATTTACCAAGTGGTATCCGAAAGATTAAGCCAAAGATAATATTCAAATATTTTCAAAGTATGGCAAATTAAATATAGATTAAGGTTGGAAAGAATTTATATGCCTTATTGATCCCAGATTTTACCAATATAAACTTTCTAAAGACAACTATTACTTTAATATATACGTCTGGTGCAGAACCACATTCAGGCAACCACCAGAGAAAATTCTCTGATCACTACATGCTTTGGGAAGGCCTGCCAGCGCCCCAAGAGAAATGTGGCCACATCTTCCACCGACAAAGCAACCAGACACCTAATTTTCACTTCTCTAATCAGAGCAAATTAATTGAACTTGATGGGAGTGAGAATGTCCATGAGTTACCGTAAGTTGTTGCATGCCTCCTTTTAGTTACATTCAGCTGGAAAACGCTACTGCTTATTTAGTCTAAGTACTCATCTAGGAAGCAAAAATAGGACACAAGTTTAATCTGTAGTTGAGAAACAAGCAAAACAGGGCAAATATTATTGCAAGGGAGCCAGTTAACTAGGCTAACTGTGCTCACTTTTTATTATAACACGTTGAGTCCAGTACCTTTTTTTACCTTGTAAGTAAACACATGAGATGCATAAGCAAAACAAATACCAGGAATGAAAATGCACTGCTTTGGGAACGTAACAACCAGCTTGAGTCCTAAAAAGGTCAGTGGGGTGAAATCCCAACACTCATTCTAAGTATGCCATCGGTTATATCACTGGGCCATATTTCATCCCATGTATTCTTAAGAAAAAAATTGAGTATTATCAGCTGTTAAGATATCTGAGGGCATATTGCACCTGCCAAGGCTAGCCCAGTTAAAATGTTTTAAACTCATTTACCTGGAAGCACTGGGCAGAAGAAACTGTACCCTCTATCAGCATATGAAAAAGCAGGAAAACGGCTTCTGCCAGAAAAATATCCAATTTGTACCTTCACTGAATTAAACATAATTCACATAAAAAGTGTCTCCCTGCTTCCTCAGCACCAACTCAGATGATCTGATTCATTTAAAGTCATTGGACCAAAGTTAACTAGGGAGAAAGAAAGGTGGGGGGGGAGGATACACAGGTGTATCCTTTCATTTCTCCGTTTGTTTAGGAAGGGATGTAAAGCAAAATCCAAGAAAATTAACCCAAAACCTGGGAAACCCCAAGCTCAGCCAGGGTCCCTGTTATGAAAAGGCATGGTCATAGTTTGTGTCCTAATGACTGTGAGACACTCAGGTCCATTTTTCAAGGCATTATCATGAGGGTTATGGTTTCACTCCCAAACCCAGAAGTCTAGCAAAATCCTAGGAGCCGGGGCTGACTGGCCAGGCCACAAGCTGGCTGGTGAGACACTGTCCCATGAACCAGTTCCCCACAGCAAGGTACCACTGGCTGTCCTGGAGCGTGGACGCCAGCAAGGCCCACACTGCAGGATCAAGAATCACTGCTTTGGTTCAGAGGAACCGTCAAGAAAAAGCCTGAAGCTGCTGATTTTAAAAGTATCAGGAAAGATTATTTTAGAATTTATTTAAGCTATTGCTAGGTGTCATTCTTTCAGGGTTCATCTTCTTAATACCCTGAAACTTTGTGCTATAATAGAACAGATGAATTATCCATTTTTTAATCTTGCGTGGCAATAAGGAGCAACAAATGATACTTGGATCCTACATGGACAAAGTCTTTATAGAGGCCACTCAGTCATTTTTGAGACGTCTAGTCATGAAGTTTTGAAAGCTCCCTGAAGCTGAAGAACACACTTGATTTACATCTAGCAAGAAGGGCTAGCACAGGCCCTGGTGACAGCAGAGTGGCACCAACAGTGGCCTCCCTTCATGGTGGCCACACACCTGTAGCCTCTGGCAAGCCATGAGAGGTGTGGAGAACACAACAGGGGATGCAGCACGGCCTGGATACCTTTCCAGGGGTGGAAAGTAAATAACTAGGTGCAAAGGTTTTAATTCTTGATTAAAACAAACACACGCACACACAAATAAAACAAAACCACCCCAAACACCTCCCGTGGAGCACAGACGTATTCTTCCCTGACTGCCCGCAGAGCTGTTTTCCCAAATACAAGGGCACTGAAGTAGTGTTGCATTTGTAATTTTCTCTCCGAGAGTCTGCCTTAAGATAAGGATAATTTGTCTCATACTGGATGAAATATTTATATTTCCAGATATGTCTTTTGATGCTTTTATCCTTCAGTTTGCTGGGTAGAAGATCAGAAGTCCAGTTACAATGGTACCAAGCCATATCAAATACGGCTACATCACTGTATTACTTTCCAAAAAGGTACATGCTTGAAGCCTTGAATCAATTCTCTATTGATTACTTACAAAAGGCGCCTGTTTTATTATAAAAGCACTTTGGAGAGACTTCATTTTTCTCTAAATAGATACCTACTTTCCTAATTGAGATTTTTAACACCTTGTCTTCCAAAACTCATCTTTCATCTGAAAATGATACCTAAAGCATATCTAAGATGCATCAAACTCCACCCCCCTGCCAGCCTGCAGCCCCATGTTTAAGCTGCTGTCCTGAGTTGCATGAAGTCATGCAGAGATGCTGCACAGAAAAGAAGCAGTGCAAGCATGAAATACCATCAGCAAAATTTTTATTTCTAAGTTAAGGGAAATGGTTGAATTTCCCTTATATCGTAAGAAAGTTTATATCGGTGATGCACCAGAAGAGATATTAATCTTGGGCATTCTGTATTCTTCTCCTTTCCTGGAGCAGTAGTAAAGCAAGGAGACATTTTTCCTTGGAAAGGAATGACAAGCTGAAATATTCCTTCAGGCACCGCATTCCTCATTTCTCCTTTTATCAGACAGCAGGATTTATTTGGTTTAGCTAGGACTAAACTTGTTATAGTGGCATCAATGACAGAAATGAGAGGTAGATAGCAGAAGAGAAATTGTGGAACCCCTCTGCATAATAAAATAATTTGACTTATAACGCACCCCCAACACATCTGCCATAGGGGTTTAGGGTGGCAGGTACTGTGACCTTCAGCAGATAGATACATCTCAGAGAATATCAACAAATGATAATGAAATAATCACTTACAAGAACTTCAGAAGTTCTAAAGCACCTCATTATTTCACATCCTACCAGATATCTTCTTATGTTTAAAATGAAAACCAAAAGGAGATAGATTTAAGCAGAGATAAAGCAGACTCCATAGCTCCCCCCCCCCTATTTTTTAATTTAAAGTAAAAATGCATTCCTGAGGAAACTTCTGATAGTAGATCTCTATCTACTAAGAAAACAGTGTAATGAGAGTCAGTGGCTGGAAATGATAGCTAGATGAATTCAAATGAAAAACGGGGGACACATTTTTATCATTACAAAACAGGTAATTAGCCAGAAGAATCACTTCAAGACATAAAATCAAACTCAGAGGTCATTAAAAAAAACATAGGTAAAACAGAAAATGTAGGCTCAATGAAGAAATCAATGAGTGCAAATTTTTTAACTGCAGGAAGTCAAATCAAAAGATCAAGTTATCTCACAAACTTTACCAGGTGATCCATGACAGCTTAAACAAAAAGAAGATAAGATGATTTAAGATATTCTTAAGGTAGGTCAGCATGGATCTGTGGGAAACAGGCCAGTCTTTCTTTGTTTCAGATCTCAACTGAGTTAAAATTTAACAACTGCGCCTCTGAAAAATTGTGTGGCTCCCAGAATTAGCAGGTGGCTCCAGGGGAAGCATGAAGGACAACAGTGAAGAGAAGGAAGGATGGTTATTTCCCAATTAGAATATGGACCAGTCAAAAGGGAATAAAACAGAGAAATGGAAGAAATATTCCAGTTACACTATGCCACTGAAAAGAAATAGGCTTGACTAGTCTTTGTTAAACAAACACTTAGAGAAGGAACATACAGAGAGGATATGATGGTGGAACAAGAAGAAAATCCCAGTTCAGTGAGCTTTCATCGCTCAAAAATCATTATATATCATAAATTCTGATAAGCAACACTACAGATGTTTCAGTTCAGATTCCTCCTCCTCCTTCGAGGCACGGGGTTACAGAACGGCTGAAAATATAAACACCTTACTCAAAGACTATAAATTTTTCTCTCCACACAATCTGCAACCCAATTTTAGAGACTGCAGTGAAGAATCCCAATATTGCTTCTCCCCACAATTGCTAAAGCTTGTCCCTGGCTACCGATAGTCTGCTCTGTTTGAAGGACAGAAGAGCCCTTGCTCATGCCCTTCTGATGGCACCTGAAAATAATCATCCAAACATTCAGGTCAGACTTTTTCCAAACACTTCAGATCTGCCATGCAAACCCAAATATTTCCAAATTACTTTCTGCCTGGAAATCAGACAAACCCACTAGATTAAACCAGACTTTGTTTAAAGCAAAGCAGTTGGAAGCTGAGTTACTTTGAATTTGAGTATATAAGCATAATTGAGCCCTTAATATCAATACACAAACACTACCCATTACACAGAAAAACACATGACCTTCTGAATTTCATGTCATTTCTTCTAATGCCATCTTATATTCTAAGCACAGTAATATTTTCAAGAAAGATGGTACTGACAGCACTAGTTCATCCAGACAAAAAGCATAAGTTTCCTTTTATTATTTTGTAGAAACAATATTTGTCAACTCATTGGAAAGCTTTCATAACGTTCCTGCATTAGCTATCCCTTCATGCTGTAAAATCAGTTAAAATTCAGATGGTAATATAATAGACCTTATGCTTCAGTCTGCACCTATTCTTCCCTATTTTTCACTAAATTTGAGCAGATCAATGCAATGTTGCATGAAAAAACCAAGCACTGTGTTAATCGAGACAGTGCAAAATCCTTTAGGTGAATGTCAAGCATTTTTAGATTTCTTCTTTTATCAAAAATATTCTTTATGCTAACGTGCCCCACGTTACCTCTTTTACTCAAACATACCACGTTGCATTTCTGCCATATTGAGGCTGCTCAAAGAAACCAGTAAAAAAAATGTTCCAAGCAAAATACTGTCATTTCATGCTAAATATTTTAAATAAAAAAATACAAATATGGAATACAAAGACCAAGCAAAAGAGCAGTCTCATGCTAGAGACTGTCTATCGTACGCTACTGCTACAGAGAAAGGAGCCTGAGCCAAGGCAGACCAAGAGGGGCTGAGGCTGATGGACAGCCGCTACTTCCACTGTGGTCAAGTGAATGAACCTTCCTGCTGATCACGAGCAGTGCAGACAAACTCACCTCACTTCATTTCCATCTTTAACTCTGACATCAGAACAGCAACAAGAAAAAAAAACCCAAACATTAAGGCATCTGGCATTTCAGAGTTTGAAAGCTGGCACATTTAGCACTGAATGAAACATGGGTACTTATTGCTAGACATTAGTCCCTGGCATATTTGGCAGTTACGGGGATGAAGAATAACTTGTTCATTATCCAGTTCGGAGCAGTGGAGAGAAGAGAGATTAGGTATGTACTGCACAACATACACAACTTAGGCTGTTACTCCAATTGGAAGACTAAACTGTAACACATTAGGGTTTGTGAAAAGACAAGAAATCTAATAGTTCCTTGGCTTCCATCTACCATCTTACAAAAACTGCATTAAAATAGAGTTCTTACTCAACTCTCCATTATCGGGGGGGGGGCAACTCTCCATTATCGGGGGGGGGGGGGGGGGGGGGGGGAATTGAGATAGTGGGATTACAGTGGGACAAGGGAAAAATATCTGCCCGAAACAAACTGACCTGTACAGAACAAATTCATACGTCTCTTCGTCCATGGCACGATGCATTCACAATCCAGACACACTTATTCATGCAAATTAATAAACTTCTCCATGATATATGCATTACTATTTTCATGATAAAATGTTAAAAGCATGCTATAAACTGTTTAATAAGGGTTTTGATTACATTGTCTATACTCTGTCAACTAACTCATCATGCCAAGACTACTTCAAGAAGTTTAGGGCTTTCAAACAGCTACAATTAAAAGAATATGAATGGATATATTTTTCCCTGGGAAACCTTCACTTCACATGCTTGTTTGATGCTACTGTCTTGTATCAACAAGATCTAATTTATTTTTGGGACAGTTCAATTTTTTTCTGGATCTAATTTCAGTTCTAGCAAAGGCAACAACTTCCTAATTTCTAGAGTTATGAAACTTTCATTAACATATGTTTTAGATGATCTCCAGGTGCATCACCACTGAGTAATGCAATTATGCCAAATTAATGCAATGTCTCATTATACATTCTCTTTCCTTACTAATGAAATGCTATATAAAACCCCCTAGTAATACATAGAAATCTCAGCTTCTTTCTTCAAAATATAATTCGAAACTACATTTTTTGCTTGAGGTGCAGAACCTGGAATACATTGGCAATATTATACAGTTTTATATATGACAGCAACTAAAGGAAAAAATAATAAAATATAAAGCATAACTCTGGGCTGCAAGACATTGCTTTTTTAAAAAAAATCAGTAATTATTGAAATGGTATGATGACAAGCCAACAGTCTTCACTGTTTAATATGACTATATGGATAATTCAGCACATATTAAACTAACATATTGATTTTCTCTTTTTCTTTTTTTTTTTTTGTTTAAAAGTAAAGAGCAAAAAAGCATCAGAAATTTTTGCAGTATAGATTCCCATGTTCTGTTAATATGCAAGTTTTGGATATAAATTCCTCAGATTACAACTGGTTATTCTATTGTGAAGATATTTTAGAGAACTAAAAAAACATTACTCCCTTTTTTGCTTTTGATGAAACCTATTCTACAGTGACAATTTTTTTTATCTGAGGCCTGTACAAGAAGATAGGTTGGCTGTTCATGTATTATATTTTTCTAAATTGTAGTAATACCGTTGTTTAATGCACAGCAATTTCTTCTGGAGTATGTTGCATTTACAATACAACAATCAGCAGGAAGGTATACATTCGGCATACTGATTTGCCATTCAAAGTATTCTCTTACATCTGTCTTCTTTTTAACTATTAAGTAACACTTTGGGAAACATCCAAAAGAACTAGCCTTAGGAGAGTAATCTCACAAGGTTTCCTCTGCTCTCAATGGACAGAGACAGAGATTTCTTCCAGGAGCAAGCCAGAAGAGGAAGCTGAAACACATTTTTCCCTAGAGGGGCTGCCACCTTCTCTCTACTCATTACAGAGGGACTCTACAAAGACCAGACGTCCAGGGTTAAAAGTAATCTTTAGAATATTGGTCTTTGTTTTGTTTCACATGAGCAACTCAAGAACCTCATAGTTCAAATATGAAAGTTAATGCTACCTTATACCAAAGGAAACAGGAATTAAAACCAGTGCTAAGTGACATTTTTCAAAGACGGACAAAGTGCCTTTAAACCTTGTTGCTCGGAGAGCAGAATAAAGCAAAATGCATTCATAAAGAGATGCTCATTAGTGAGATGAACTGAGGCTGCTCAGCACTGTTGTTTGTGGTCTGAAATCAAGAACAGCAGATCCTGCAGGTCTCATCTGAAAATATATTGGGTTTTGACTTAATACAAGAATGTAGGAGGGAAGAATGCACCAATATCTGAAATTACTAATACCGTCTCAGAATCAGCAAATAAGGCTTTTTCTTTAGTCGAAATAAACTTGTGTCTTATGAATGTCATAAGAAAAAATCCTCTATATTAGTTCCTATATAGTGGCAGAAATAGGATTACACTGAAAATTGAAGTAACAAAAGAAAACAACATCCTCCAGAAATATTTTTCTTGCAATAAAGCAATTATGCAAGACTAACATATTATCTAAGATCCTTATCTGGTTAAGAAAAAAACAGTTGAAATTCAAAGACGGCCTTGAGTCATTAGACAGTTTTGAAAGATCCTGTGCATTGAGCTTTCGGCTAAATGAATTATTAGTGTTTTTCATGGATAATGTGAATCCATTTTTAAGCAATTAAGTCTGCAAGCATTATCAACTTCCTATCTGCTGATAGTTACCTGTGTACTCTTCAAAACTAAAGTTACGTATCTAGCGGAGGCTATATAAATCTCATTTATGCTTCAAAAAGGTGTCATAATGAGAACAAAAGCCTTAACATTTATACTCTGAACTGGCTTGTTTTGAAAAGGAAAGCCGTGAGAGTTGAATAGGACAAGAACCTTTTGATAGAGCAGTTTTTCAAACGTCTGGAAGATTTCAAGCACTGACTCTCATCCACACTTGAATATTCTTTGTTGTCAACCACTGCCACCCCACCACCTCAAGGCAGAAGTATTATTCACCAAATGCATATTGCTTTCTTACAGCCCCTTTTTTGAAAGATAGGAATAAGTCTGCTCCCAAACCATGAAAGACAGCGTGCTCACAGATGCTAGATGCTTTACAAGTATCTGCTAAACCGCTCAGCTGATGCAATTCCATCTTCACTTGCAGTAGTTTTGCCAGACTTGAAAAACACGTTTCATGAGGTTTAATTAGCTCTGGGAATTAATCTGTAACACAGATATAGGCCCTATCCATAGAGGTTAAGAAGCAAAACTAACACTAAAGTTCTGACTGTGCCTATCACCATGAAGTATAAATACAGCATTATTACAGCAAAAGCTCCGTCAGAGGAAAAATAACCCTGAAAACTTCTTACAAGTACAGCATCACTATCGTCTGTAAGGGATACCAGGAGAGGGCAATGAGCAATAGTCCTGAAAGGCTACAATACTGACTTCTTGAGCATCCTCTACTCAAGCAATGTATGATAGAGATGACAGAATTAATTAAAAGAGAGCTGGCAGCAAAGTCAGAGGCTATAAAATCCAGACAGCTTTTTGTATAATCACATAATAATAATAATGGAGAAATAGCAAATACATTTGTCTGGCACTAAGATATAACGTGGAAATATTCAGAAGAGCAGAGGCTGTTTAAAGCTCATCTACAACGAGAGATTAACATTTATTTTCTTGATGTGTGCACCACCTAATTTCTTCTTGGAACTATCCATTTATTTTTTAAATTGGCCAATCATATAGCATTCAATACTACCTCCACACAATAAGCAATCAATAAAACCTCACTGACTCTTAGTCTTTTCATTCTGTTTTGCAGATATAGCCATCTCTATGAAAAATCCTGTTAAGCAGTACCATAAAATGACGTCTATAGTAATACAGCCAGACAGAGATTCTGTGCCCAGCAGCCAGTTCTTGCAGGGTCTACACACTTTTTCTCCCCTGAATATTAAGCTGACATGCCGATACCAATACCTTGCTTCTCATTCTTGCACCAGTTGTCAGACAGAAAAGAATATACACGGTAGCCTTCATCTGATCGCTATCCTTACCAGAAACTTGTACCAGAAGCTTGTATTTGCTCATATTGCAACTGAAAAAAAAAACATTAATAAAACACCAACACAAAGCTGTTCTATTCCTCGCACACAGCGCACCCGGCTTTCCTCCAGCACATGGATGAAGAAGCAGGGGCGCACACTGCAGCTAAACAGCCGACTGAAAAACAATGACCATACACAGTGCACCAGAAGACGGTTTCCTTGAGCTCTGCTGCACAGTCTTTTTCTTCTCACAACTGAAATGAAATCAGAGACTTAATTACCTCTCTCAAAGAGGCTAATCTTATATAGCGATAGGTCAAATTAAAGGCTTGGTGGGAAATTTTCCATTGCAACCCCCCCCCCCCCCATTATTTACCAGGAAAAGACAGCTCCTTGACTTCCACTAGAATTTTTGTAGTAATTTTATTCCTTGCACTGGAGTATTTACTTACTGCATTTTCATTTTCTACCGTAGGCAGTCCCATCGAAACATTCAGTCAATATACACCTGAGTATCACTGAGGCAACATGTGATTAATAACTTGCAGCCTAAACCTCAAAGAATCCTCGAAAAAGCTAAACTTCTCACAGCAGAAATTAATTTAATATGCATGACTGGTAAATCTGTATTGTGATTTTGTTTGTAAAAGGAAAGGGTATGAATACGAGAGAATAAAACCTGCACATTAAAATTTTCACTCAGTTTCATTTTGTGGTACTTTACACATTGAAAATAATATATTTTCATCACATTTTGGGGCACTAGCTATTTTCCTGTAAATAACTGTAAACAGTGCAAAGGGATTCTTTGGCAAAAATCCTACTTTTGACATTAATTTCACAATCCCTCAAGTTTGTAAAGAAGTAATTACAAATGTGGCGACATTTTGCCATTACTTCACAGTAATTCAGTTAATTCATCACAGCTTGGCTCAATAACCTCCTTAGCTTTCAGCCATCTTTTATTTCCTAGTGATACATCAGCTTTGAAGTTTATTTAGCCTAAAACTAAGTTGCCTCAGAAAACAAAGCGCTCAAATGATAATTATTTATTTGCCCTTTACAATGTAATTTCACTTTGAGGATCCCAAAAGAGCTTAGCAACCTTAAGAAATTCAACCTCATAAAATCCTTGCTAAGGCAAGTTTCTCCACACCTGTTTTACAGGTGTGGAGAAATTAAGTGGCAAGATGCCCCAAAAGCTTTCCGTGCCGGTCAGAGGCAGCATCTCACAGCAACTCCCCACCTCTCCACCTCCAGAAGACAAAACCCTGTGAACCACACCAAGGCACCTCCTGCCGCATTGTCTTCTGAGGGCCTTACTTCAGTAGATAAGCAAACCCCAAGTAATCCTCCAACGTCTTTCTATGGCCCAAGCCCACAGATCTGGCAAAGATCGGGAAAGAAAGGAAGAGGAGGAGAAAATTCACTTGGAAGCTTTCCAAGTCTGTGGGCTGTCCCCTCGACACACCAGCGATGAGGGGCTACCAAGGGGCTGGTACCCTGTGGGTAGAGCAGAGCTGCTCAAGGGCTGCCCCAGGCCCGCAGCCGGCTGTGGGTGTTGCTCCTGGCACGGCGTCCATCGGCCACATCTGCACGGGCCGGGGGGACACTGGAAGGCAGGACACCAGTCGGTCTTGGGAGAGAGGATTAGGGACGGGAAGAGCATAATGCAGTCCCAGAGATGGGGAGAGAGCAGGGAGAGGCCTGCATGCCCTACCTCCTGCAGCTTCCTCACCCCCCTCGGAGCCTCCCCACAGGTGCTGAGCCCTTCCCGCACCCCGTCAGCATCACCCTGCCCATCCAGCAAACCCTCTGACACAGCCACGAAACAGAGTTCAACAGCTTATATTCAGTAAATTCCCATGTCATTTATGTATAAAATATAGCAGCCTTACAATGCATCGAATTTGGGATGTACTGTGAATATAATTTTTTTTTTCCTGATGTAGATCTACCCTAAATACTCCACTAGTACTGAAGTACCCTAAAAGGACAAATTAGATTTCATTCACATGAAGAGATGATGGAGTCTGCATCCTTGGCGATACTCAAAACCTGACTGGCGATACTCAAAACCTGGGCAACCAGCTCTAGGTGTCCCCGCTTGAGCAGGGGCTTGGACAAGATGAGCTCCAGAGATCCCTTCCAACCTCAGCCATCCTGTCATTCTGAAGTTCAATCCTATGAAATATGAGAAGGTAACAGATACATGTTTGGTACATATTTAGAGCAGACATATTAAGTACAAAGGTAGTGCAAGACAAACTTGTGCACGTGTGTGTGCATGAAACTGCTCTATGCTATGGCCGCAATTCAGGGACTCCCAGAAAGTGCACTGAAGAGAGAAGCAGCAGAGGAATTACTCCCGAGCAGGAGAAGAGGGTAACTGCATCCCCAGAGAGACTCTCAGAAGAAAGGAAGCCTTGATGAGGGAAAGCAAGGTTGAGAACCTCTTACACTATCTATATAATTCAGTT
The DNA here is from genome assembly GCF_035582795.1 of Mycteria americana. Taxonomy (NCBI): domain Eukaryota; kingdom Metazoa; phylum Chordata; class Aves; order Ciconiiformes; family Ciconiidae; genus Mycteria; species Mycteria americana. The sequence goes on from NC_134365.1 coordinate 139,673,894, forward strand.
TTAGGAAGTAACATGCTACTGAGTTGCCCACTTGGCTCCAACAGCCAGATAAAGCTTCAAAGAGGCTCCACTCTACAAGGCAGCACTCTGGAAGAAGCATGTTGTTGAGGAAGCACTTTAGTTTAACCAGCGTTGGGAGGTGTCTCAGAGAACCTCTAAGTGATAAGAAAGTCAGGAGATCAGTGACGGTATTTTCTACGTGTGCGTGAGGGTTTCTAATTTTTTTAAACAAGATTCTATATTTTGTTAAGTTAACTTAGAACCAAAGAAAGCTGAAAGAGTAAAAATGCTCTAAAAGCAAACGTGGTAAGAGCAGAGCACATACCTCCTGCAGAAATAATGCAGCCAAATAAAATGGTGTTAATAGAAAGCCCTTCTCAAATGAGGAGTTGATGTGCTTCCCAATAAAGCGCAAGAATCAGTTTGAGGGCAGGTATTATCTAGTGTCAACGGTACTTCAGCATGTATCATCTAGCAAGTGTTTCACAGGAGGTACAGTCAAGAGAGACCTTACGACTTGTAAAAATTCATGCTGTGAGTTTGTAAAAACATAAACATCTTAATGGCGAAGGACTAAGCAGGGGAAAGGCACTTTATTGTAATGGCATTTTGAAACAAACAAACGTGCTTGCTTTATATTGTGCCCTTTGCATTAGTCACACACTTTGCACACTTCTGAACTGAATGACTTTAAACTGCCATCAGCAGTGGAGAATGAATGGCACAAGGGCACAAACCATCCCCTAGCGCATCCCGGTCCCTGCTGTCTCTTTATTTGCAGCCTTTGGCTTCTGGCCCTGTACGTGTGTGTGTATTTCGTGGTCCATGCCTCAGCAGCCTGCAAGCAGAGCAGACTTACATCAGACACAGCTCTTACGGCTGCTTCCGTGTCCCATCTCAGCTGGCAGAGACCTACCAGCATCTCCACAAGGGCGAGGGCAGCAAAGAACTACTGCTGAAGTAACTCCCAGCAGGGAACTACTGGTAAAGTAACTCCCCTGCTACCAGCTGAATAAATTCCCATTGAAGCTCATTTGAATGCAAAGACTAAATAAATAAATAAATAACCCCCCCTATACTTTACTTAAGGTTTTTGAAGTATCTTATCTGACATGTGAATGTTCCTGACATTAAGTATCTAGGTTTTCCTACATCTGTAGGTAACAATATAATGTTCATGGGAAGTTAAAATATTTGTTATCTGTTTTCAAATGACAAGAACCTAAAGCATTTTCTTTAATTTAACTCTTCGTTTTTCGTCTGCTCACTCTTTTTCAGGTTTCAGTGCTCCCCTGGGAAACATTTTCACAGTTGAAAGCATGCTGTGTCATCTGTTATTCCCCATTTCAAAATCTTAGACTCTAGTGCAGGAACACACATTAATCATTCACTACTGTATAAATACATGAAAAATTAATAGCCCAGCTAGAATTCCAAGGCATCCACTTAATGAGCTGGGACTCAAACCTGGGAGCATCATGTCATTACTATTACACTGTCATGGTTTAGCCCCAGTCGGCAACTGAGCACCACGCAGCCGCTCGCTCACCCTCCCTCCCGGTGGGATGGGGGAGGGAATCGGAAGAGCAAAAGTAAGAAAATTTGTGGGTTGAGATAAGAACAGTTTAATAATTGGAACAAAATAATAATAATAATAATAATAATAATAATAATAATAATAATAATAATAATAATAATAATAACAACAATAATAATAATAATAATAATAATAATAATAATGAAAAGGAAAACAATAAGGGGGGGAACAAAGCCTAAGAAGAAAAACAAGCGATACAACCGCTCACCACCCACCGACCAATGCCCAGCCAGTCCCCGAGCAGCGATCGCTGCCCCCTGGCCAACTCCCCCAGTTTCTATACTGAGCATGACGCCATATGGTATGGAATAGCCCTTTGGCCACTTTGGATCAACTATCCTGGCTGTGCCCCCTCCCAGCTTCTTGTGCGCCCGGCAGAGCAGGGGAAGCTGAAAAGTCCTGGACCAGTGTAAACACCACTTAGCAACAACTGAAACATCAGTGTGTTATCAACATTATTCTCATACTAAAATCCAAAACACAGCACTATATCAGCTACGGGAAAGAAAATTAACTCTATCCCAGCCAGAACTAGGACATACACATATATGAAAGAGTGTTCAGAAAGCTTCATCAAATTAGACCTATTACTACCAATTCAGCACATTAGATCTGTCAATAAGCATCCAAAACCCACGTTAGGCATTTACCTTCTGCAAGAGCGGAAAAATAACCTTTCTTCTTAATTATGAACTTGTTGCAGAAGACTGAAAATCCAGTCTTAGACTTTTAAAAATAAAAATTCAAAAAGCAAATGCCATAAAATATTTGTAAACTTGCTTCAAGTTTCTCAGTTGAAAAATAAAAAACAGTAACTCTAAATGAGAGAATGCTTGGCAATTTTCAAAATATTTGGATACACTTTGTGAGTGTCAATTAAAGCCATGTTTACTGCTGCAAGAACCAGTTAATGTGACAAATCCCAACACCACAAGCACGGATAATGAAAAAATAATAACAAGCAAGAGTCAAATTATGTAATTATTTTGTTCCAGTGCTCTGAATTGTGATCTGCCTTCACAATCAGAAGTACATATAATTGCATTTACACAGACTAACAGGGGCAATACAACCATGCCTATTTCCAGGACAGCTGCAATCATGGCATCTATCATAGTTTGACCAGAAATTCTGTGCCAGTGCCAATTTTATCCGAATGACACTTTGAAGCACCTACAGGAAAGCCTCAAAGTAGTTCCTTCTTAGAATCACTATTTTCTCTTCTCATCAGTGGTAATTTAAAAGCTTTTTTTATTGATGCTACACCACATCCCATCAAGAATACTGGAAAAGCTCAAAAGTTAATAATAAAAGCAGGCTGGCTGTTTCCCTTTGGAAAGGGGAGGGCAGTATAGGTGAGAAGAGGCTGGCGGAGGACACATCATCATCAAGCCACTAGCGAGACAACTGTTATAACATAAAACTCTCTGCCACAAAGCAACAGTTTTTAGAGAAGGAAATAACATATTTCCAGAAAAAATTAAGATGTAAGATGTAGAGCTGGAATATATCAATAATCAGATGAAACAGTAATTCTCAGTCTTAAATGTTTTAAAAATTAATTTCCATATTACTGAGGGAGTAATGAGCCATTTGCATCTATGTTATGCAAGAATATTTGCTGATCAGGAACGAGCTCCTCTATGACCTGCACATGCTTTACAATTATGGGCTATGTTTCTGTATTTCCTTAAACCAGAATGATAGTCCTAATTTATTCAAAACTCATTTATATTTTCCTCAGAGCAATTCACATAGCTACAAAAAAAAAAAAAAAAAAAAAATCTGAACAGGCTACTGGCAGTCTTTTGACTACAAAACATGGCCTAAGCTTTTACATACTTCAAAGGAAATGTGTCCAGCCATAAGCCAAACAAAACTCTACGTACTAGTAAAATCAGAACTATAGCATGAAGACAGCACCATGATCTTAACCAGATTGCAAAGACCTGATTCCCTGTTTTCCGATGCTTCACATTATACGAAAGCCAAAATTTCTCAGGTCTAATCTCAGTTTAAAGCAGTCTGTTTTTGTGGGAGCACGTGCATATGCAAACCTACGTATTTCACCGTTAACTGTCTGCACGTTTGGCCCCCTGCCAAAACAAAGTGCTGCTGATCACTTGCAACCACACAACCTGACCAGGCTGTCCTCCTTGCCTTAGAAAATGCCAATCTCCTCACAGGTCAGATCCTGACACCGCTCTGTTCAGGGGGGTATACAAAACTCAGCAGGGCAAAGACATCGCCTGCAAAAAGTCAGAGTGAGGACACAGACTGATTGCAGCATAAACAAGGAAACCATAATTGAGGCCAAGGCTTTCAGCAAACTGTCCTCACCAAAGCAGGGTTAACTCTGGGTCCCAATCATGCAAGTCCCCAAAACCCATACTTTTCCCACCACCCCTAACTCCTTCAATCTATAAACCTCCAGCTCTGCAAGATAAGACAGAAGTGTTTCAAGGACCCAAATTTTTAAACTGTCAAATTATAGGATTACTCCCTCAAATCAAGATAGGAGTACCATGATTCACTAAGCACGTGCACTAATTGGGTAAGTTATGCTTTATTTTTAAGAAGTACGTAACTTTGGAATCAAATTAACAGGTACCACTGATGCAAAAGAATATTTCCTTTAAGAATATGAATCAAAACAGCTATCATTGCCTCTAAAGAAGAAGAAAATGACTCTTGCAACATAGAAAGAAGCATGAGAAGTTGATACATAAAGAGCTGAGGAAGTCTGTCTTATGGCAGAAACTCAGTAGAAGAATGTATTATTAGTAATAGTAATAATAACAACAGATCCATGATAACTTTACAATAAAAGTCCTGAGAATTACAAGTTTCACAGACAATGAGGGCATCAGGGTTTTGTTTTCTCTTGTCAACAAATTCTTTGTTCTGGATGATGATAAATTTACCCAAATTCCTTGCCACCGTCATATGTCTAGACACTGGGAAGAATAATAAAAAGGGAAAAATTAAGCAGAAAGACGGGCAGGAGCAAGTGAGCACAAAGATGTATTTTAAATTAACAACGAAGAAAGCCTGAGAAAGAAGTGAAAAAGAAGCCTGTGACATAGTTAATATGAAGAAAGAGATGCACTCAGTGTAAAACCAATGAAAAAAAGCACACAGAATGAATTCTGAATTTACAGCAATTGATACCAGCTGAGAATCAAATGAACTGCCGCAGCATTCAACATGAAATTATCCCTTATAATAATGACTAATGGTTTTGCTATATATCATATGCTGAGGCTAACCATTACATAACAATTTAAAGTCTATGAAAGTAAATCAGTGTCAACATTGAGCAGCCACAGGTCTCAGCATAATTCACTTCCACAAATTCACTCAGTTCAATTAATTCCTAATGTACTTAGCTGTAAAGCTTGTTTGAACTTGTTGGTGTTAAGCTATTGAATGTTGCAGGACTTTGTATTTTTGAGGCTTGCACCCTGCTATCTAGAGGTGCTGCATTTCCTAAAGTAAAAAACAAACAAATAATTTTAATTATTTAAAAAAGGGGCAAAAAAGGGTGAGGGAGGAGCAGCGTTTCCTGCATATATACTGCAGCCTCGCCAGACGGAGATGCTGTGGGAATGCATGCCCAGCGGCCAAGCCACTGTGGTTCAGAGCCCTCGCCTCCCGCAGTGCCTCTGACTCCCTTTTCCTCACCCCATCCTGCCCCAGAGCTGCTCCTCTCAGGTGTCATCTCCCACCCACTGCTCCTAATATCTCCCCGAGCCCTTCCCACTGGAGCTTCCAACCCTCAAATCCTCCCTCACCTCTCTCTTTTCTGCTCACTGTCCCAAGTGCCCTCCTACCTGAGCTTCTCAGCCACACCAAAACCCCCAAACCCTGAGCTTTTCTTCCTACGTTTGCAGTAGGACCCTAACATGATACTGCTGTCCTCCTCTGGCCACCCCGACACTGCTGCTCTCCACTGTCCAGTTTGTAATCACATAGATCAAATTTATTTGGGAAAATCTGGATAAAACCAGCACCCTCAGTTTTAACCTCTGGCACCAGATGGATTTGAGGTGAACTACCCTGACTCTTTGGAGAGGCAGAATCAAATTCTGACCCTGAGATTCATTTTTATCTTTTAATGCATTAAAAATCAGAACCCAGTTACACCCAGTTTGGTGGAAAAGAGCATCTGTTAAACACGGAGGAAAAGATGACCAAAGGCTATGGAGGAACTGGACTTTTCAAAGGGCATCGACTGCAGATCCACTCAGGCCAAATGCCCATGCAGTTTATAGTTGGACCCGTATGATTCTTGCATAAAGAACACTCTTATCCCAATCAGAGAGTAATTCAGGTTGTAAGGGATGTCCAGAGGTCTCTAGTTTAGCCTACTGGTCAAGGTAAGGTCAGACCAGGTTTCTCCTCAGGGCTTTACCCAGTTTAGTCTTGAACACATCAAAGGATGGAAACTGCACAGCCTCTGGGCAGCCTGCTCCACTGCTTAATTATCCTCACGATAAAGCTTTTTTTCCTTATATCCAGTCTGAACCTCCCCTTCTTCAATTTATGACCATAACCTCTCATTCTCCCGCTACACACATCAGTAAAAGGCCTGGTTCTGCCTTCTTCATAACATACTTAAGTACTGGCGAGCTCCTGGAGTCCTCCTGGAGGTAAGTCTTCCTGGAGTCTCCTCCCTCCAGACTGAGCAAGTCCAGGTCCTTGCATCTATCCTCATAGCTAATGGGTTTACAGAATTATTTAACCTTGTATAAATCTAACCCTTATTCAACATTTACCACTGTACAAAAATTAGGTTTTTCTTTCTCTTTGTTTTCATAATAAAAAATTTCTGACTTCTACAGTCAAGGAAATTATTGCCATTACTTCTTGTAATGGAACCAGAGTGTTTTTATATTCAGTCATTTCCTCATGAAATGAGGAATTGAAATCATGAAGCGAGAGCATGGCTATTCTTTTTCCTTTGTTTTCTTTTTTTTAATGCCAATGCTATAACCATAATAGGCATTAAAGAGAGAAACAGGACCAAATCCATCCTTTCCTCACCTTTTCAAAGGCACTGTGTCAGTAGCACACAACTCTCGCTACAGTCTGTGCTGTCAAAAGGCAGAAATTACAACATTTCTCTCAAGTTCATGTCATCTTAGAGCCTTTCACAGCTTTCTCCATCTCCTCAGCAGAAAACATAGGAGTCCAATAGCAGATAACCAAGAAAAATTAAAGCCAAGTACCAATTCAGTAAAGCCTGTCTGGTATCTACTTAAAAGAATACATTGTAGAGATAAAGGCTGTTAAACTCCATTATAGCCTGAGTAGCTTAAGCACGCAGGACCTCAGAGTGATCACAGCGATCTGTTCTTCCAGAAAGAACTTAATTATCCTAGTTACTCTACAGCAACTAACAGCTCATGTTTTGTGAAAGGCAAGCATGAGAGCCACAGTATGGAAAACCCTCTTGCGTAAATCTTGCTGGGTTACTACGTCACTCCCATTCTGTCTGCCTTGCATGTACAGGGTCTGTATCGGGGGAAAAGGGGAAAAAAAGCAGTACCACTATAAATAGTATTAACAATATGCACAGTCTCCAGAGAGACTGCAGAGAAAGAGAGAAGACTGGCGCACAACTAAACCAGACAGGTAAGAAGCTTGTTGGATGGTCAGGCTCAGAGTGAGTTGTGGTCTACCAGGAGACCACCATCAAGTGGAGAACCGCAGGGGTCTGTCCTGAGACCTGTCCAGTTTAACATCTTTATCAAAGACCTGGAGGAGGCGATGGTGTGCACTGTGCCTTGGTAACAAAGGCATCCTGCAGCTCCTGGGAGGTAGGAACAGGGGCACAGCCCGGAGATCAAGGGAAGGGATTGTTCCCCTCTGCGTGGCACACAGACCACATCTAGATGCTGTGTCCAGTTCTGGACCCCAACACAGGAAAGAAACTGTTTCCCCATGATGACAGTGAGGCAGTGGGGCAGCTCGCCCCGAGAGGCTGTACCATCCCCTTCCTTGGAGGGTTTCAAGCTCTGACTGGTCCGAGCCCTAAGCAACCTGGTCTGCCCCCAGAGCTGCCCCTGCTTTGGGAGGAAAGGCCCACATCCCATCCTACCAGGATGGCTCTGGTCGTTAGGGAGATGAGAGAAATTCAGAAGCTGTACTGGCCGAACCGCCTTTGCTTGGACAGGGCAACACGGATGGCATGTCAGCTGCAGCGAGCTCCCAGCTCTCTGCTGGTTTTGGGTGCTGAGCCCAGGGCACCCGCCTCCTAAGACTTCAGACGTGGTGAGATGCATGTGAGAGGAAGGAGGAAAAGTACTGCAGAGTGCACTGAAAGGCTTTAAGTGAAAAAATGTGTTTTTTCTGTATACTCCACAAGTTCTGGAGGAAAAAAAAAATAAAATACAAAACACATTAACAAGTATTTTAAGCTAGAAAAGGACAAAGCAGTAACAGTCACATTATCAGCATGTTTTACAAAGAAATATCTAGAAGAGCATTAAGATTTTCACCTACTGAAAAGGAGATGCTGACACAGAACAGACAAATGCTTGAGTTAAACCCCTCAAGTGCAATTTGGAGAACAATGAGCTGGCAACTATGATTTTAAAAGCCAGGAGCTATTGGAAGTCATCACCTTTTCAAATAAAGCCAAATTATATAGACTACTATTAAAAAAACCCAGAAAAGGTCTGCCAGACTTATTTTAGTAGGCATATTATATAATTAACATAATTATTACTCTGTGATTTATATTAGTATAATTAACTCTGTGGTTTGATATACATAGTCTTACATACATTCATCAAGTTGGCATTTTGATTGGTGAAAAGTAAATTTGATTATCTTTGGGAAGTGACAATTAATTTCTACCTAAATTTTTCTCATTGATTTTCTGTAAATATATAGTAGCAGTTTGGTGCTGCTCATATATAAAAAGCCTACCCTTCTTTACTCAGTAGAACAATTAATTAGTGTGTTGTTGACATTTTCTACAGAGAGAAACACTGAAGTATTTAAAAGAAATACAGAAAACTAAAAATATACCATGCTGAACTATTAAAAAAAGAACAGGCTCATTTATTTTTAATTATATTGTTCCCATTACATAAGCCTGGAAATAGTTTCCATTTTCATAAGCCTTCCAGAAAAAAATGTTGAGTTACTTTAGAAAATCCTCATTTATTTGATAGTGTGATGGATTTGTTTACAACAAAAAATAAAATTTCAAAAATTTTACAATTCTGACCAAAATTTACCATAGAAACCTGTACAAAACTTTAATTGTGTGTGCATAGCCATGTGTAGAGAATTACCTTTTAGCAGAAAAATAACCACTTCTTCACCAAAAGGTAGTGATCTCCAGGTTGGTTTCACTTTGGAATTCACTACGAAAAATAAAGCTGAGTTAATCACTGAACTACCATCTCACTGACTGGGTTCCATGGGAACAAGAAATAAAAGAACAGTTTCAACCCCTACTTTATATCGCAATGTGTTTCAAGCACACATATCTCACAGCTCTAAGGGTACAAAGGTTTGACAAAAATTGTTGGATGAGAAAGCGATGGATGCAGTAGCAAAAATGAGAAGGACAAGGCAGTCATACCAAGAGAAAGGGATTGCTTAGTGGTTCCGGCCATTCAAAAAAAGCTTTTTAACGAGTTGACTGAAATCTTAAGTTACGTACACAAGCTAGCACATGTGGGGACGAGGAATTGACGTCCGACATACAGGACAGTTCTGGAAAAAAGCATTGTCCGGGCGGCAGCAGCGCAGGAGCCTAATGGGAGCCCCCCCAAAAACGAGCCCGCGAGCGCCGACCGCAAGGCCCAGGTGCACAGATAGGGAAGAGCGACCCACGGCTGCAGAAGGAATCGTGGAGACTGATGCTGAAATGTGGGGCTTAGCTTGTGTCTTGTGTCTCCACATTCCAACGGACGCAGCAGAGAGCCACAAACCGTATCCAGAGAAAAGAGAGACAGAGCTGGTCCGTGAGACTTGGACACCGTGACTGGATTCACCAACAAAAGGCAGACCTATGTGACTCGAATGGCAAGAGGTAATAGCAGGTCTGGAAAGGGCTCTTCAATCTCACAGTGCAAGACAACGACGAGAGCCAAAAGTTGACACTGAAGTCAGACAGATTCATATAAAGGAAGGAGAGAAGATATTTGCATTCATCTATAAAACGAGAGTAAAAGCAGGGGAAGAACCGTGGCATCTCCCAAGGACGTGGAGGACAAATACGCTTCTGAAACAGACAGGTCCCAGTCATACATGTTAGGGGACGTGGTCAGGGAACAGCCTCTTTAAACAGCCTGCGGCAAGCAGGAGATCAAAACACAAGGTCTAAAGGTCCCTTCGGGCTTCATACAGCGGATGAAATAAGAGTGCTCAACATGCTTCCTTCCAAAACCGGGGTAATTGTGTCTGCTGTGCAGAAGCACACGTCTGATTGCAATCAGAGTGCTGAGACACCGAGGCCACCCAGGTACAACAGCCTGCCGTAGCCGGCACGACGACAGCTAATCAAGTCACATCGGGGATTTCTCACGTTCTGCGACACCAGTGCTAACAAGCTGCCCTCAGCCAAGACCACCTAACAGCATATTTCTTGGGACACTCCCCCAACACTGGCTCTTTGTTAATATTTTGAAAACTATTAGTTAGCCAGTTTTCAGTTCACTGTGTGCCGCGTCACTGCTAAGGTGATGATTTCAAACACTGGTAGTTCTAAGTAAAGGTTTTACAGAAAGAATATAATAAATGGGGTCACTTTAGTACTTACCAATATTAATTTCTTTTTAAGGTGAAGAAAGGTAATTGGTTCATTTTTAAGTTTTTTCCTATTCCCAGTATTAAAAATCTGATTTTACCAAAACAGCCTAAACAGTCTCAAAAGCTTCTCAGACAACTTTGAAAAAAAAGTTGACTATTTGACTATCATATTACTTAAGTGATTTTAAAACAACTGATCTGTAGTCCATGCAGTGCAATACCACGTTACCTATTTTACCGACAATATAGAACAATTTTCTGGAACAGCCAAATGCCTGATTACCTCTTCCTTAGGCTGATTTGTTCTTATTCAACTTTGAATATTTATTGCAAGCGGCAGGTCCCATCACGCTGTTATTACTACCTTGGCTATTGCAGATCAACAGGATGGCCTTGCCATGCAGCTGCTGGGCTTTTTTTCTTCCACAATTTAGAGACATCAAGAGAAAAATAATTTTCATTTAAAATGTTATCATTTCTTAAAAGGAGGATTAAAGTGATCATATTTCACCAACAGGTAACCCGCACGTTAGCTCGCAGCAGTACCAACAACTAAATTGCCTTTGCTGAGTTGCTGCAACCTGGGGCAACGGCAACATTTCAACGTTCCAGTCCCACTGGACAGTCCTCACCAGAGTAAATTCAAAGCCAAACACTGTATATCACCATAGGGGTCAGGACATCATGCAGTTAATTTCAGAGAGGTCTCCCCACTTAGGCCAGGCTCCTGCATGATATTGGGTTCCCCACTCGTGGGCTCCTCAACTCCCCCTCTGGCTCCTTCCTCAGCTGGCCCCAGCTTCTTTAGCTCTTCACAGAAAGAGACTCCAGTGTTCAACACAACAGAATATCATAAAATCTACTTTTTTGGGGCAAAGATTTCTCCTAACAACTTGATTTTGCAACCATGTCCCCTTTCAACTAATCCCTCCAGGTACATGTATGCATTAAAGCATGTGAGACAGACTGCACATGTACTTGTGACAATCTTTATACTAGAGAGCATCAGATGCATACAGGTGAATTAAAAAAAAAAAAAAAAACAACAAAAAACCAACCAACAGACCATTCATGCAGTCTAGCTTTCCCTCCTTCCAAATGAGTCACATTCTTTGAATGTGACCAAGTTACATTTTGCTTGGGAATTAACCCACACAGCAGCCGCAGTTTTCCAGCTCTCTCTACTCCATACTCAAAAAAAGACTTTTCACAGTTTCAGTTGCTTTTCAGCAAACAGAAGAGCAAATCAAGGGTCCAAACAACCAAAAATAAAAAAAAAACCATGTAAGCAGCACACACACTCTGCATGTAAGAAATCCTGGTGCTAACAAGGCTGTGCCAAAGCAAATCGTCCTGATTTTCTTACAGCTTTCACGGGATGCTATCTGCATACAGATTGAAGGGAAGAGGCATCATTTCTATAGCACACAGCATCCCGCTGAACATTAATCACCATTACCCACTTAGATACTGCTATATGCAAGACTGATTGCTGCTCCACAACTGCTCCGTGGCTCTCTCAAGCATGCTAGCCCTCAACGCTACCGCACTCCTCTCCACTTTCTTGCAAGGAAGGTAAAGGAAAACATTCAATTTCCATGCCCCAAAAGGAAAGGCAGCTCAAATGTCAGAAGGCAAGATGAGTGGCACATAATTTTAGAATTATCACTACTCAACAGCAATTGAGGCAACAGGTCATTTTGGGATTCTTTAGTATTTTTCTTGTATTTGTTCATTAACCTAAATATATGAAAAACCTGAACTACTGGAAAAGAACTGTCCATTTAGTCTATATAGGGGGTCTTGTATTCTGTTGGCTTTCTATTTGGGGCTTTCTTTTTCTTTTTTACTTTTCTTTTTTCTTCTTCTTTTTAAGAATATAAAAAGGTGTTTTTCCAAGGAGACAGGAGAAGTTTGGGTCTGACTGTTCGACATCAGTTTGTAATATCAAAAACTTTTAACAGGCAACTTTTTAAAGGAGAAAACTTTTAAAATATTTACAAATACAGGTATTTTTCTTCTTGTTTTATACTCACATGTATGTTGACTATCATTAAACAAAACCAGTAATAAAGCATGTCTATATGCATTAACATTTCCTTATTACAGCATATGGCAGTCCTTTTAAGCAGTAAGTGCCAGAGTTCATGAGATACTTTGCATATCTTGCAGGGTCAGGCATTTCTTCTTCAATTAGTCAGTTTTGAAGAATGACATGAAAAAGTACAAACTGCACACAAAATACTCGTAATTAATACAGCAATCTGTTGATAACAAAATATGGTTTTACTTTGTACGTAGCTTAGTTAATAATGGGCTGTTTCACCATGTTCATTTATAAGTAAAAATCTCTGTTCTTACAATTAATACATTTATCATTATTTAATAAGAAGTTGGGAATCTACATCCCATGTCTGCACGACTATGGGTATACAACACATATCTGTACGCAGGGTATCTGCATTGGTATATAACTTAATGATGAACTTCCCAGAATATCTGAAGTCCTACTTGGCCATCAGTTAGGGGCTGGGGAACTTTTTTCTATGAAATGTAAGAATGGAGGATAAACTGCATGGAAGATAAAAACTTGCTGATCCCACACCACTTCCAGTTCCACATGAATATATTTGCTTTTTCTACTTTTGCATTCATGATGGATTCAGCCCAGAATTAATTGCCTTTTGCCTGTATCTATGAACTTCTGTTGCTTTATTCCCCAGCACCAGCAAATTTTAAAAGATCTCAGTGGATGTTTTGCAAGATGTTTCTTGAGCCTGCAGTCAGAAATTGTGCTAAATACTTGGCCACGGGTGACAGCAGAAACATTTGTCAGAAGAGGCTGAGAAAGAATATCAACCATAATCTTGCAGCCTTCCCCCCCCCCCCCCCAAAGAGAAAAGATTTCCCTGAAACCTCTTCCAAGAACCTGGAGCTAACTTTGGAGAGTAGAAGCACTCTTCAGCCACTTGCCAGCGGTGGTTTTACGTGCTGTGGCTGTGTGCGAAGTCCTCCCTTCAACAAAAGCAAACAAATCTCCTCAGCAGGCTCTCCTATGGCAGAATATACACCCTGCTCGTCATTGAGAGCGCTACTAAGACTGGATAGAAATGTGTACTATTGAATTCTGAAATGAAACGGAGTCACCAAGGGGCTAGCAACTGACTGCTGAAGCAGAAACTATTCCGTTGAGCAGCGTACGTACGAGGTTTCCTACCAGCACACGCGTTGGGCGCAAGGCAGAGAACTGCCCTTTAAAGCAGTTCCTGTGCTACCTGCGGCAGTGGGGAGGTACTAAATTTCTAACACAAGAGTGATGGTGGAGATGAAACGCTCCATTACAAAAGTAAAAACCTAGCCCGAACTGAGCTTTTAACCACACAATTTAAAATTTGGGCAAAATAAGTTCATTCTTCATGAAGGCATGGGAAAAGAACAAAAGTAGGTTTGAGGATGCACAATTTAGATACAAGTAGTTTAACTGTGGCATTTTATTTCTTTTAAAAATCTGAAACCACAAAATTTGCAGAACAAATATAGTAAAATAAAACCACAGATGCCAATCAATATTTTTGATAATTCCTCTACTCCATGCAGCTTTATTTTACACTGACATACTCTGACTCCTTATTACTTAATAAAAGGTGTTAGCTTTAATTACTAATTCTTCTACAGAGGTAAATATAAACATGACAACAGACTATTAAGTAATACAGACTCTTGAGTATTTAGATGCTAAGATTAATGACACTCATTGACAGCTAGTATGAAAACATGTTTTTTAAATTAGTATTAATAAAATTATTTTGCTATATTAATAAACCTGTTGCAATACCTTTGGTCTATGCTGAATAGAAGTGTTTATAGTAGGCACATCAGTCAAGCACAATGAATGTAATGGATTTCTTAATTTTTGTAGATCAGTGATAAAATGTACCTTCATGAACATGGTGTCATCAGCAGCACTCTACCTACACAACTTTCATACAAAAAGTTACCCCCAAAAATATGACTAACTCAGAAAAGTGCATCTATTTTACTGTTTTTAGAAAGGACCTCATTGAAACAAACATAAGAACCCCTTAGTAATATAAAAGTTATAAACGCATAACTCAAAATTCAGATGAAGGCAGAAAATCGCAGGCTGAAAGATCCTCTTTGAACCTTCCTTCGCATTCCCTCATCTTAAAATTTTTAGTAACTTAAAAAAAAAAAGGTAGAACCTATGCAAGCAGCTTTCAGAAATGCTTCTAGGTAACCACTGAAAAGTAAAAAGTTGGTATTTTTCCTTTGGTCATGTAAAGCAAAGAAAGGGTTCCTCTTTCTTCTCCCTCACCATTTTCTTTCTCCCGTTTTTTGGGCAACATATGTCATTTTAATAGATGAAAGTTTAGAATATTGGTAAAATGGAAAAAGTAAAAATGAAAAGGAACTTCCAGGAAGTTAATCGTGTTATCTAGCCCATTGTATTTTCCAGGATAGAGTTAAGATAAACAAACAAACAAGCAAAATTTTTAAAAAGTACTGAAAGAGACTCAGTTTGAAATGGAAAAAGAAATTTAATTACTCTGACCTGTTTTTTAATACTGAACTTAGAGTAATTTTGATTTTTGCATGTTTGGTTTTTTGGCAGAGGTAGGCAGTGGGAAGACGGGGCTCCTATGAAAATTAGCCAAATGTATTTCTTAACCTTGAAGTAATCAAAAGCAGCTTGAATAGGCTGTTTCTATTAACCACGAAATATGAGGAACGTTGGTTGGTTGGGGTTTTTTTAGCCAGTGAGGTCATGGTGAGGACACAAAGACAAAATGAGCGGTAAAGAATCCCTTCTGAAATCTGTAGCCTGTGGTAAATGGAAGGACTTTTCTAAGCTATTGATAATCTTGCAAGAAAAATTGTCTTTTTTTTTTTTTAAGATGACCAGCATATGTCAAAATAAGAGCACACTTAACTCTAGAGTAACTAATGCCACTTACTGCTGGTATAATTAATATAATTATACTAATTCAATTAATATGCTGCTTTTCCCAGGAATCGTTCTTCCCGGGTTCCCTATTCCTCACCAATACATCCTAAGTTGTTACAAGTTTTGTTTTCAAACTTCGGCTTTTCTTTTCACTTTTTTCTTTTTTTAAATTGAAAATAATCTACCTGGAAACAGACAATACCAGACTGGTTAAAGAAACCATTCACAGAGAAACCATCCCATGCAAAAATGAAAAAAAAAAAAGATACAAAGCTGTCAAGACTTCTTTTTTCTTCCCATTCTACTTCTTTTTCTTCTTCTTCCTCTTTAAAGTAACACTTAACATAAAGCATAGAGAAAAGAGTATTTCTTATCTTAATATTTTAAAAGCGTGGCAATATAGTACATTTAACCAGTCCCTCAGGGTTATAGATCTTTTAAATTACCACGTTTTCAATGCAAAAGTTTGGGCATCTGAAGACAACTTTTCCATCTCCCTTCCTGCCCTCACATCTCCCTGCCTGAAACTCACACGCTACGTTTCAGCAATTCCTCCGATGACACCTTCAGAACATTGGTATCAGAGGAGTTCACAGATTTTCTCATCAGAAGTCCTGCAGTGTTCATGGCACTTGGGGTGCTCAGCCAGCGCCGAGCACGAAAGCACCAAACCAGCTCCACTGGTGGTGGAGGAGACCATACCTGCACCTGCTGCAGGTGGACCAGCTCTCCTCCGCATCTGGTCAAAGCACACCCTTAGGCCATTTCAGGCACAGAACAAAACACAGCTTTCTGTGCCCACTGTGTAAACTACAACACGCTTACCTGAAGTGTAATAACATAAAATAAAATCAGAACCAAAGGATCAGGAGAGAGTTATTCAAAGCAGGAGACGTTTTAGAGCTGCAAGGGGGAAGGTTGCAATCGCTCTTGCTGTAGTCTCTCCCCCCAGCCATGTCCTAGCCCTGTACTTAATATTCACAGGATGAATACTTCATATCCATATTCACACCTCACCCAGGTGAGGTGTGCCCCCCTTCCGCAGGTCAGAAGTGTGGGCTTCATGTACCCACCTGAAATAGCTGAAGAAGTGACAAGATCAAGGAGGCCATACCTGTCTGAAACTCAAACGCTCTATCTGAGACTTGTCTTGTTACCAAAAAAGCTCTGACCTGAATCGCTGCTTCCAGTCCTTTTCATTTAGGGTCTGAAGGGAGGATGGGATTAATCCCAGGCAGCCCTTGCAGCCCTCTCTGTCCTTCAGGGTCTGCTCCGTAGGCACCAAAATGCTTTGGAGGCTCCATCAACTAGCAAAAGGGATCATTGCTCTTACTGACTCCAGCCTCGCACCGCTGGCTGCGCGGAGATCAGACAGTGTCCCAAACTGTCCCAAACGTACCCCTGAGCCCCTGTTAGGCTTAGGCCCCCTTTAAACTTTGATCAGGACTTGCCTTTACCCCACCAGATGTCTTGCAGAGGCCGTAACTGGGAAACAAAGAGGAAGCTGGCTCTTACGGACAGACTGAAGACGCAGTACGTTACAGTCGGTGATCCTCTCGCTAAGCGGGCGATGTGGGTATCGTAATCGTTTTGTTATACTTATTTCCTTTGGGAGGCGTTCGTTTAGTAAAAATTATATAGGTTTTAAATGTGTGTGCTCAATGAGAAAGAAGGGTGTTGTACCACACTGCCAAAATGCAATTCCCTTTCTCTAATCTATTTGGAAAATATTTAACTTCATTTGAACATGCAATTAGATTAGGTTCTTATTGGACTATTAAAATCTTCAGAATAATCATCCATCTAAAGCTATTCCACAGCTTGAATTACTGGTATTTTCTATTTTTATATAATGTATTTGGTAAGAACCCAAATAGCTTTTAATTTTTTTATGTAGCTGCCAAATCATAATACAGTAGGTCAGAGAATGCCTGAAGCAAAACATAATCCACGATATATAGGCTTTTTTTTTTTTTTTTTCCCTTTTCTCTTGAAGGCCCGGGTAATGGATGGGCACAAGCAGTGTCACATGCTGTTCTGCATCACAGGATTTAGTCAGAATTAGCTCATTGAAATAATTAGTTTTTTCCATACTCATACTGATTAATGAAGGAAAGAAAGGTAAAATATCTAAACTGGACTAGACAAGACAAAAGAAGGAAGACCTTCTGTACCTTGCTGTAGGGGAAAAAAACCCTATTTTCTAAACACTGTTTAAAATGTATTTTAATATTACTACCGACTTACAAGCTACATCAGCATATAAATTTATGCATACATGCACTCAATGTTATGTCTCTCTAAAATGTATTAGGTGGCATTAATAGCAACTGCCAACTCAAACAATGCTGATGTATGTGACCCAAAGAGGAGACAGGAGAGTACAAACATATGTTTTTGTATTGCTGGCTGGTAGAAGTCATCATACAGCAACCCAATTCCTCTTGTGTGCTTAAAAATTGTTGTTTTCAGCTCTGCGTTCTTATCCTCCAGATGTTGTCCGAGTTGTTTTCAAAGAATGCTGCTTCATACAGCTCCACTCTTCGTTCAGCAAAAATTGGGAAGATAAAGCCACAAGGCACCCAGTGACTACCCCAGCATAAAGATCATCCTCTGCCCCGTAAAATGAGCCAAACTCCAGAGTTTCAAATGCGGGAACGCATATGAAAAAGGACGTGAACTGAGAAAAATCAAAAGGTAATTCCATATTTGCTGGAATTCACCATTCCTTTTGTAGGGAACAGGCAGTTCTATTCCAGTGTTAGGGGTAGAAAAGTCTGAACTTCCCAAATTTTATGGTACACAGTGACCATCTCCTACGCGTCTCCCATTCCCAACTGATATGACATTCATTTTCAAAATGATAAATGTATTTATCAAAATAAAAGAAGTCCTTCTAGGAGCCAGAGAAGGTTCAAAGTCACTTGCTACTATGGACTTCACTACTGTTAATTTTACTCAGGAGGCACTTCGATACAATGCCAGGCAGATAACAAGCACAAGTGAAAACCAAATGATACTCTGTGAGCTCTGGCTGTACAGTGCAGCCAATCCTCTGAACCTTTTGAGATGTGCAGCAAAACCTGAGGATCATAAACCACGAGAATTGCAAATGCTACTGTTATGCATAAGATCTTACCAAATGAACATCTAATTATTAATATTACATCGTTTTACTATATGTTTATAAGATGATAACGTCAAATAACTACCCAAGAAAAGCGCTGAAACTGGCGTGTCACTTCAAAAATACAAAATACAACCCAGTACATGAAACCAAGACGGACTACACTGTTCCAGATTATTCACCTGTGAATTTGGAGGTTTGAAATCATTAACCTCAAACTGAGATTAATCACACGATTTTTCTTTGTGAATACTGAAAGCAGCCATGTACATCTGAAGCTAAAGTACTGAACACAGTTTCATAGAAATAACACAATTGATTTTATGTTATGCAAGTAAAATCATCATACAGACTGTGGACTACAACAACTTAATGTAGCAGAAGATCACGTATTAAAATTTCTTCCCAAAGCCAATGAGATTTAGGATCCTTAGTGACTCTAAGACATTTATAACATATACTGAGTCTTATTTATGACCTACAACTTTATTAACAGAGCTGATGAAAGCTACATAATTCATCTGCAAAGTGAAAGTAGGATGGTTAAATTGAAGAGGAAAAGCAGAAAACTGACCTAGCCTTCAGTAGCATTTCTACATGAAAAACCTAGGCTTAAAATCAAATTAGATCTTTTCTTTCCTAAATCCAGATCCTCATCAAACATATGGCTCCTTGCAACTTCCTTGCAAGTTGTTGTATCAACTAATGCTGTGTGTGAACCAATTTTACTAATAGTTTATTTAACAGTGTTCAAAAGACAATAATTGATTAGCTAATCAATTTTCGTTTGGTACTAGAGAATATAAGATCATGTTTTAATTTTTGTTTACATCTGAAATATGAGCAACTGAAAAAAAAAATAATCTTTTCAGAAGGGGCTTCTATAAAAGCAGATTGATGACCCTAATTTTCAAACTTGACAGTGCTCTCCTTCCACAAGCAAGCGTAGCAATTAAAAATCAACCACCCCAAATCAGAACCACTGTTACCTGACAATTTTTAGCTTTGCAAAATAAGTTGATTCATAAAGAAATTGCACCAAATTTACATAAATCGCCACTGAAGTAGGTATAAGCTGTCAGCCGCCTTGGCCATAGGAGCAGAGAGATCAAGAATATTAGCAACATGCCATCTGAGCTGCCGTATCAGCTTTAGAAATTCTCCCATTAGGCATACAGCTCAGAAAATAACCAGAGACAATTTAAAACACCATGTTTTGCAGCTGTTTTGGTCTTCAGTCATCATGCATCAATAATACGTCTGAACACAAACATTTAGAATTTCCAGTTAACGTTCAGGTCAGATCCTGAGTCTATTTTAGGAATATCAGTCCTGCATTCAAAAGTATAATTATGCTTCATGCAGATACACCCAAGATAAAACACTTCCCAGACAGGCAGAGCCTTGGTCTTGTGGTGCAAGGATGGGTGGTACAGCAAAACCACCTGCAAGCAGTCTATGTCCATATTCCGCATTTCCCTTCAGCATTCTAGAAACAAAGATCAAGAGAAAAAAACTTTCCCAAACTCACCAAGTTAATTATGGAGATACATAGTGTATCTGGTCAGTGATATGCATCACACCTTCCAGTCCAGGCGCATAAACTGCACGTGCAAAACTCATGCAACATGTCCACCTTATCCCTACATGCTAGGCTTCTTGCTACATCGCTCATATGCTCCTTTGGCCCCTACAGTAACTCCATATCTGTAACAATAACCACAGGAATGGTAGCAGCATGAGATTTTGCAACCAACTGCACTACTACTGTCAACAAGGCTAAGTTGGTTAGCGTGGTTGTTCAGTAGTAATTTGTTCAGTGGTATTTGAAAAGGTCTGACTACAGTTTAGGCATACCCTAAAATGAGTATTTCAGATATTCCTCACTCCTCAGCTATTAAGCATGGCTTCAGAAAATTCCAAGCAATGTAACTGCCCAGCTAATAAAAACTGGATTATTACTGATGGGATTTCACACAAAATTTGCATAAACACTAATGAAAGCCACAGCAGTAAACAGGCTCCATGCATCGTGATGAGATTAAACAAGTCTGATAAACTGATAGGAAGTTCTGGAGTTTTTTTAATCTTTTAAAGAAGTAGTGAAAATCTCTTTTATTGCTTTCACATTGTACTGGCATACACCCAATCATTTCATGTGCACAGAGAGAGCTTTTTGTGAAGATATGAGCAGGAGTTAGAAAGAAAAGTAAGCAAGGCACTAAAAATTTGATTACAAGCATGCGAGCAAACACGCACAGAGAGTCCTCTGGGCAGACAGATCTGAAACATGAAAGAGGACAAAAAGACAGTGATACATTTACTTTCAGACTATCTCCTTAGTCTCCCAAAGATAAAGTATATAAAAATACTGCTATTGACCATCACTCAATGGAACCAAACTGCCCTCTTTGCAGCAGACCGTGAGACTAAGCAGTAGCACAGCAAAAGGCAGTCAAGCTTGGAATTACATGTGTTTTCATCAGGTTCCCTGAATCCAGGCAGTACTTAACACATGGGCCACTCTTTCAGGACTTTAGACCCTTATCTAATCTACACTGACAGAAGAGAAGAGACGAGCTCAGAATACATGGGCAACACTCGCAGCTTTTCAAACTACCTGTGCTAAAAGTATCTGTCTCCAAAAAAAAAGTGATTGTAAACTTTTCAAATTATAGCTCAAGGGTAAAAATACTGAGCTGCTTTTATTTCAGCTTAAGGGATAACAGTGACTAGAGATCCACATGCAAAGCCTAGCTCCCGAAGGCCAAAAAGACACTGCTATAGTGGATGCATATTGATACTGATGAAGTAAATACCCTTTGGTACATAATTTGAAAGCATTTTAAAAGATCCAGAGTGAAGAAGCTCTTTTTCCAGTCATCTGTGACATCTGGGATGATGACACCATACAAAAACCCCCCACCAAGTGGTCCATGAAAGCATTCTGCTGAATGAAGACTGGTTTGCTACAGCTTTTTGCACCATACTTGAACCAAACTGGCTCCAGATCCCCTGCGTCTCTGAGACTTCACAGAATCAAAGAAGCACTGGGTGGGACAAACTTCTGCCCAGTCTGCTGCCCAAGTGGGAACTATTGCTAACAGCAGATCAACTCAGCCGCGGCTCTGTCCAAATGAGTGTCAAAATCCTCTGAGGACAGAGATTAAACCACTTCTGTGGGCAACCTCTTCCAGTGCTGCTCTGCCCCTGCAGATGAAAGTTCCTCCCTACCGTTCAATCCCAAATTACAATTTGTGCCATTATATCCCTCTTCTTGCCATCTGCCACTACTGAACAGAGATCAGCTTTAACATCTAACATGCGTGTCCAAACAAGGGCAATGGAGCTGGTGAAGGGTCTGGAGAGCAAGTCTTATGAGGAGCGGCTGAAGGAACTGGGGTTGTTTAGCCTGAAGAAAAGGAGGCTGAGGGGAGACCTTATTGCTCTCTACAACTGCCTGAAAGGAGGCTGTAGCGAGGTGGGGGTCGGTCTCTTCTTCCAAGTAACAAGTGATAGGATGAGAGGAAACTGCCTCGAGTTGCACCAGGGGAGGTTTAGACTGGATATTGGGAAATTTTACTTCACTGAAAGGGTTGTCAAGCATTGGAACAGGCTGCCCAGGGAAGTGGTTGAGTCACCGTCCCTGGAGGTATTTAAAGGACGTTTGGATGAGGTGCTTAGGGACGTGGTGTAGTGGTGGTCTTGGCAGTGTTAGGTTTACGGTTGGACTCGATGATCTTAAAGGTCTTTTCCAACCTAAAGGATTCTGTGATTTCTGTGATCTTTGTAAATGCCCTTCAAGAAGTTTTACACTGCTCCTGGACTGTTCTTTAGATTCCTCTTTTCCAGACTATGCAAGCCCAACTATGTCAACCTCTCCCTTGCAGCCACATTCCTTAAGCCCCTCACCGTTTTACTAGGCCTCCTAATGGTCCCTCTCCAACTCTTCTACCTACCTCTTGAAGTGGGGGGCCTCTAAAACTGCACGGAGTATTCCAGACAGCCTCGCAAACACTAAGTGGAGGGAATAAAAACTTTCCTTGAAGTGCTGCTTCAAGTGTAGCCCTGTGCCTGATTTGCCTTATTTGAAATGAGAGCACATTTATGGCTCATGCTCAATTCAACATAACACATGGGGTTAATTTTCACCAGGTGCTGAACTTTGCATTTCTCCTAAGTCAACTTCAAGTCAACTTCTAAGTCCTCAGAGTTTTTGAGCTCTCTCTGGATTGAAGCTCTACCATCCAGCATGTCAAACAACGTAATTTAGCGTATCTGCAAATTTGCACAAAGTGCATCTTGCTTCATGACTCAGGCTGTGGCTAAAAACCCTAACAGTGTCAGCCTCAGTATCATCCCCTAGAGTACCCTGCTTGTTAAGGACCACCAAGTGGATGTAAAGCATCGCTAATCTTTCAGCAGCTAATTTTCAACCCATCTAAAATTCCACTTGCCTAGCCCATACTTCTTCAGCTTCCAATTGAAACCTCTATGGGAGACAGTGACAAAAGCCCTACTGAATTCAAGGCATCTACTGCTCTCCCTCACCACTGTAGCAAGTCATTTCATCCAAGGCAGCGATAAGGTGAATCAAGCGCAATTGCCCTTGCTAAATCCATACTGACTGTTTCTGACTGTTGTCTTGTTCTTCACGTGTTTGGAAATGAGAATATACTCCATGATCTTTCCAGGCCATGAGGTGAAGCTGACTGGCCTACAGTTGCCCAGATGCTCCTTCTTGCCTTTTTCTTAGAGACGGGTAAAGTGTCAGCCTTTCTTCTTTCATTGGGGCCTTCCCCCAACTGCACAGTTTTTCTGTAGTGGTCTCACGTCCCCCAGCTCTTTCAGCGCCCTCAGCAGCTCCCACCCAGTCCCCCTAATCTGAATATATCCAGCTTCTCCGAGTGGCCCCTAACCTGTTGGTCTCCAGCTGTTGGCTGTGCCTCCCTTTCTCAAAAACTGCTGGCATATACAGAGACAGGGGAACAGGCTTTTCCCTGAGGCAAATAAAGCATTTAGTGTTTCCATTTTTCTGTACCATCATCTACTAGCTTGTCTCTCCTATGAATTGACAGCTTTACTGAACTTCCCTTTGCTGTCAATCTACTTTAAGAATCCCTTCTTGTTACTTTAGCTAGTTCTTGCTCTAACTGGCATATTTTTTTCTTCTTGATTTCATTCCTATGCAACCAAGCTATGCTTTTGTACTCCTCCTCCGTTATCTGTCCTTGTTTTTGTATGCTCCACTTTTTGCATGTTGCCTTTCTGAGTTTCAGTTCCCAGAGCAGCTCCTTGCCTAGTCAAGCGGGCCTTCTTTAAAAGTTCCCAGTCTTCTTGCACAATAGGATTATTTTTTTCCTGAGCTCTCAATAAGTTTTCATTAAAATCAAGCCTTACGCGGGGGGACTGAGGAGCCTGCCACTCGGGCACCTGTCCTTCTCACCTCTGCTCCCAGAGCCCTACAGTCACCTTCAATGTGCTGAAGGCTTTTCCTGGCCGCTTCACTGACGCCTGTCTAGAGGAGCTGCCAGGGAAGCAGTCAGAAAGCCAGATAAGCCGTGGCAGCCTCTCTGCAACACCATGGATCCCGGCTCCAGGCAAGCAGCAGACCTCCCCAGGTGACCGATCTGGCTGGCAAATAGGATGCTCTGTCCCACGGCGGGCAAAGTCACAAACCGCTAACGCTTGTCATGGCATCTTCACAGGATGGGTCTGAATTCGGTGACACAAGGCGTCCAGCCTACAGTCCCCCCGCCAGCAGAAGTCATCCATACTCCTCTGCCGATGAAGCCCAGGCAAACAGCCACGAACAGAGACGGAGCCTTCTGTGTGTGCATCTGCCAACCTCCCCCCAGTCCAACGCTTAAAAACTGGTAGGGGACACCTCCCAAGGTTAATTTGACCTGATAGCTGGGAGTGAGAGAGAGCACCACAAGCTGGGGCTAATCCAGCCCCGTGCGGGCACCGGCTGGCCGGCCACATGGCAGCTGCCTGGGGCTGTGGGCAAGCGCCTCCTGCCCCTCCACTTCCACAGCGGGTCAAAGACAAGTGACGGGGAAGGCAGCACAGGTCCTCTTGGCTAAAGGCTGCCGTAGACTATTTTAGAACCACTGAGATCACCACCCATCTGGCCAGCTTGAAACACATTCGACAACGAGTTAAAATGTGTGACAGGCACACAAACAGGCAGCGAAGTTATGCAAGCTTTTTTTTTTCCTTTGGAAACCAGGCTAAGAAGTCACCCCCACACACGCATACGTCCTCCATATCAGCAAACTAGTTTTGCCAAATCCCAGTTCAACTATTAGCATGTATTTATTTCACCTACCAAACACAAATTCCTTCTCCATTCCTTTCTACTCTAAACCCTGCTTGGCACTATTGAGAACATACTGTCAGAACATGCTCTTTCTGTTTCTACACAATGGAGGAAAGACACAGGATGTCTCCACAATACATGATTTTTCTCTAACCCCCTTCTTCCAACACACTGCTATAAAAAAAATCAGAATTTGTTTTATGCCTAGACACAGAAGATGAAGCAGGTGCTAAAAATCCAAGTCTTCCTGCTGGACAGGTTTATCTATTACTCAGTTCCATCAAGAGATAACCTAAATGGCCCAACAGCATTAAAATGTGGTAGCAAATCTGCAATAACTAAGTTGAAAATGTAGCCTTACAGAATGTAGCATACTTTCCCCACATTAGAAATATTACAAAAATTAATTTAATACTACCCAATACGAAATCTAAATGGTTCAACAGCCCATTATTTGGGAAATTAACATCTGCCACATTCCTCAAAGTAGAATTAATCCAAGATTATAACTTACATATTTATTAGTTATTTATTAATATTTATTATATAATTACAACTTATAGTAAGATGAAGAACAAAAATGAAAAATAAAAAAGCTTGAGTCAAATTACTGATTGGCATTTTAGCTGTAACATAAAAGAAAAGAAATCCAATGTAGACCTTTGTGGGATTTAGGCAACTGATGTAATACAAGCAAATTATATTGATTTTTTTTTTCCCCTCAACAGCTATGATTTAGATAATGAAAAGAAAACACCAACCAGTATTAAGAAAAAACAGAAATGAAAGCCTGCAGGTTCAAGTCAGGTTGCTCTGTGCAGCCCTTTTTATAAATAAAATTCAAAAAACACTAATTACTTTTTCCTTCAGTACTCTATCAGACTTGTCATGCTTGCTGAAGTCCTAGCTAACAACTGAAGGTTCAGGGTCATCATTTCTGACATGTTGGCTATTGCCAGCCAATGACTGACAGTTAGTTTTAATAGATGCCACAAAGCTAACTAACTTCAATCAGGCGCTCTTAAAAGCCACCACAAAAAGCCGTTGTGCTGCTGAAGCCAGAAAATAATCTTATGAGGAATGGAAGGTGATAGTACAGCATTATTTAACGCACTATAGGGTGAGGGGGAGAACATAAACCAACCCGTCATTGCCTAAGAAGCTGGACATAAACCACGTTTTTCCTGACAAGTCTAAGTGTCAAATTGCAGCTCACCATTCAGTTTTGAAAGAGGTCAGATTGCCTGCCCTAAGCAACGGTAACTAGCTAGATGCAAAGGGAAGCTTCAAGTCTAGTATCAGTTTATCCAAAGCCACAGTAATACGTGAGAAGCAAGCAATCATCTAGACTGCAGTAAGGCAGGCTTTTCAAGAAAGGGATGGGCAAATCTATCCTTCAATCCCACTTCCCTGGAGTGGAGTGGCAAAATTATGTTAGCTGAAACAGAAACTACTATAAAAATGATAAAATCAGCTACTGCTGTCATCTTTAAAAAGGGAATAGACTTCTATGGATTAATAGGCAGAAATTTACTAAACAATCAGGCTTTATCACTAACCTTCCCCCTATCCTCTAGAGAAGAAAGCCTTCAACTGAAACATTTTTGGCAGGTGAACCAAAGCAAATTAGGCTGTATTCTTTCCAACTCTTATCCTAGCGCAGGCTCTCCGATACAAGATTGTATTTGCAGACCTCCCACGTGAAAGGATTAGTTATGCTGTCCTTGCAGTTTGAAAAAACAACACCAAACCAACCTATGCAAGCTATACAACTAAACCCGAGAAATGTTTTTTCTTCATTCTGGAAGTACCCAAGCCTCTTTGGAAGTCAAGACACCCAATGACTGCCTTGTGTGAGGGCGGACCTATGGAAATATTTCTTGAAACCACAACACAAACGAAGGCATATTACAATGATTAAGCAGAAACTCAGTCCTTCCCCATCAAGAAAAGAGCCCTCCTGTTATCTTTCTGGGAATATTTCCATAAAGGCGTAGTTTAGAGAAAAGCAGGCAGCACAAGCAGTCTCGATGATTGCATACCTGGGTCTGTAACAGCACAACACACCAACAGAAAACACTGCAAATCATACAAAAAAAAAAAAAAAAATCTTTGCTCTTAAAAGACACTTTAAAGTTGCGCTGCTGGCACTACTAAACTCACGCTGGCTGCCATCTAGATACTTCAGTATCACACTAAGAATGGGTAATCCAATTTCTTCTGCTTCTGCATCCGCCTGCATTTCAGTGTTTGACCACTAATGGAAATGCTACCGCAATCTCTTCCTATGGATGCTGTAAAGACTCCACCCTTTGGCATTTCAGATTTCTGCATAAGGGGTAGTACTTCTGCGACTATGCAAGAATATCTAAATACTTTCCACAGAAGAGTGCTGTCCCAGTATGCATGTTGGAGATGGACTTACAGGAAGAGCCCCCCTCCCCCCAAAAAAAAGAGGTGGAGGTAATGTATTTTAAGCATCACCACTCTAATTTCAGTAACCATTGTATTCCTTCCGTTCTACTGAAGTTCATGCTAGAATGAATCTTATAATCCCTACGTGGTAATTATGCTTCTTAAAAGACTGCCTTTTGTCACAAGGTCTTCACAAGCTTTTAAGAGATGTCGTCAAGCAGGCAGGCAGACTTTTTTTGCCAGACAATAGAAATGTTACTTAAATCAATCTTGTAGGAAAAGGAAATAACTGCCACTTTACTATGTAAATATCACTGTGTTGAAATACCACCGTTCCCTGGAATAAGAATAAAGGTTTTATATAAGAAATGGTTGGGTTTTTTTTTTTTTTTTTTTTTTTTTTTTTTAAAAAGGATTCTAAGGTTTGGATTTGTAAGACTCCCCTATTTTTCAAAATCTATTAGATTTTTTTTTTCTCTGTTATATTTGTTTCCACTTTTGGAGATTGCTTTTATAACTTTAATTTCAATAGCATATAAGTTCTTTTATAATTAATTCTTGTCTACTAATAAAGATGCGAACCACAGCCTCTGGGTTTATAGATTCCTTTCCAAGTGCAACATCATGGTCACAGTGGTCTCCAAGAGTTCAAGCAGCTTTCCTTCACAAAGCTGCAAAGCTTTAGACATAAAGGAGCAAGCCTGGTAAAATCTGCCTGGCAAGCAGTGTCCAGGGCTCCTAGCAAGCAGCAAGAGAAGGTGGAGACACAGACATAGCTCCTCTGAACAGCAAAAGTCTATTAAGATACTACAGGATGAGGACATCCAGCTTTAAATAAACAAAACAGCAAGAGACAAACAGGTTTTTCAACATCATTTCTGGAACCATCTTCTTTTTGCCCAGAACAGTAGTTTAGATTTTAACCTTCTGCAATAAGGAGGTTTTGGAGTCCTCTGTGTTGTTTGCTGAACACAGGCTAAACTGAACAGAAAAAAAAAGATGCTTATCTAGACTTTTTCATTTGTTCTTCCTCCCAGATTCCTTTATGTCCTATAGATGCCTGCCTTCTTCCCAGACCATTCCTCTTTCGGATTCCTCTCCTCATGCTTCGTTCTGCATCAACTTTTGGTGCCGCTCCAGCCCCCAGAGCCATGACAGAAACAGCAAACCCTGAGCTCCCTCCCTCACACACACACAAACCCAATCTTTCAAGTGAATGCTCTTGCTTGTCCCTCCCAGCAATTCTTCTCTTCTGTCAGTGCCGCAGCTACGACCCCAGCACCTGGTTTGTACGCTTGCCTCACCACGGGCAGCCAGACGGCACAGAAAGACGCCGTTTCACCAGAAGGAAGGAGCAAACTCAAAGGCTGCGTAGAGAGGCAACTACCTCCATCTCACACTCCTCCCCGAAAGCCTCCCACTCACTCCCCAAAACCTAGAGCTCTGCTAACCTGTTTCCCCATCTGAGGAGTCTTCTTTCACAACCGAAACACAACACTGCCCGCAAACGTGCGGAGAACAACCACCACGTGGGCCTCCGTGTGTCTCTAGGAAGCTCCTCTTAAGCTGATGAGAGCTATCAGTCAAAAGTAACTCTGAGTCATGCTTTTTGGGTCAGAGCTCGATGTGTTTGGGTTGTTTGGCACAACAGGGACTGCTTGGAGTCCCTGCAAAAACAAGGCATAGGTGTGCTCACTGCTGCTCCATACTGCAACCCTCCTGGGGCAGAGCCACTGGAGCGAAGGTGGTTGTTAATTTGACGCCATGACAGGCCTGCTTTAGATTCAGCAAAAAGTCCTTCAGGTAAGAAAGAAACCCAACTATTAAAAGTTTCCAAACCAACGATACATGAGCATGCATCTCCTTAAAGAGGAAACTAATTAGTAAACTGGAGCATACTGTCAAAATGTAAGCCTCTGTTTGCAGTGTTTAAGAATGAGAAATATTTAATTAGCAGCTATTCTTACAGTCGGAAGCCGAACATTTGTTATTCTGAAATGACTTCACTGTCAGTGGTTTCCAAATAAACGGAGGCAGAACTGCAGCAGACTTCAAACTAAGTAGATCTGACTGCAGATTCAGCGTACGCATCCAGAAAGGTGACGCAATCTCGACTTACACATCAGCATCCCCAAGACGCTCAAAGCCTGACACGTTGTACAAACACAATCTTAACGCAGTGCGAGGCAAAGGTGCAAACAGAAATGTCGCGTGGACTTAAACATCAAGACAGACATTCGTATGCAAAGATAAATTACGCCACACGATGTGTACAAAGCACACGCCCATAGAATTGAAAGCTTATTAGGATTAAAATTTCATCAGGTATTTGTTTTTGAACTAGATTTATGACAAGAGATAAATGGCAAAGTATGCAAATCACTTCGGCCACCTGGCAGGTAGGGAAATTTGCTGCAGGGAACAAACAAGTAATAAATAAATAAATAGAGAATATGTTGCCAGGCTCTGAGAGGAAGGGCTACAAGAAAATGGACTCTCTTCCCTCCAGCAGAGGTCACAGCAGTCAAGAGGAATTATTAGCATCATTCTCCTAACGTGAGAACAAGCCAAGCTGCCAAGTAATAGCTACACTGCAATAGTATTTCAAACACTAGCTTTAGCAGTAATACAGAAGAAAATTTATTTTCTTTTAAAGAAAAGGACATTGATTTCCATCAAGAAACTAAACTAGTCAATTTTTCTCTCATGATATTTTTTTCTTGTTGAACTCTGCGCATCTTGTCTTGAAAGATCTCTGGCAGCCCTGCGACCTGATGCAGGGCTTTTCACTCGAATGCTTTTCACTCGAATGAATGTCCTGTCGCCACATAATGTAAGTCACCAGTATTACACAAGAGCTTCCCAGAAACTGTAGCCCTTTCCCCCCCCCCCCCCCGGTCGAACAAAATTGTCTACTCATTAGAAATTTGTTGATAGAAACTCAGAGAAGTTAAACATGGAGTGAAGGGATGCCTGAAGGTTTAACATCCGTGAATACCTTTTCCCACTGATCAAATGCCTGAGCTAATGGCTCCTGAAGACACTGCTGGTTCCTACTCTCATTTCTGCCCACAGAACATCCCACAAACAAAAATAAGGCATGTTTTTATTTGTGTTTGTCCATATAACAAAGGCTTAACCTGATGGATTATACACTTATAATCAGTTTTGAAACTGATGGCAAGTGCAAAAACTGATCTTTGAAGGAAATGCTGTGCACGGAAAATGCTGATTTACTGCAAGGAGAAATCTCCATGTCTGTTTTTTCACAGATGGCACCTTTATTCAAACTAAAGAATCATTATGATATCGTATGGAAGCCACCCGTCCCCAGCCACATCTCGCTCAAGTTGTTAGTGTGTTTTTTTGACAAAGAAAAAAGCAAACAAACAAAATCTGCCAGGTAATCTGGATTATACCAAACCTGTTTTCCTCCTTCTGCCTGAGGAACTATTTGCAACACGCAAATGTGGAACGTGTTCGAAACGTTTGCCTGCTTCAGCTGGGTGATGCTACAGAACGTAACTCCCAAGTAAATGGATGCGCTAAGTGGTTCTCTTCAAGTATAAAGTGTTCCTTTCGCATCCATTGTTTCAAAGAATTCAGTTGAAGCACCAAGTTTTTTCAGAAGGCAAATTTAGGATACACATTTTGGGAGGAAGTGAGAAGCAACAGTATCCAGTCACTTCCATTGGCATCACTAGGTTGCAAATCTGACGCTGGATGGCACGTGATGGAAGAAAAAGGACATCTGAAATGCTGAAATACTACTACTGCTATGAAGGCTGTGGAAAATCAATAGCTTCTTGGACTGGAATGATGTGAGTATCTATTTTCCCCACACATACACCTTGTGGTGAGCGAGAAGTTTTTCCCCTTTTTTTATTATTATTATTATTTTATACAGAGAGAGGACCATTTGGTGCATATTTGGACTTGCAGCCTATAACATTTCTTTGTTCTAAGTGTTCATCCAAGCAGCTAGCTACTGCTTTCCAGATTTTGAATTTCTGGTGAGAACAAACGGGTTTGCAGTGTTACTGAAAAGACGTACAGGTAACTATTAAACAAGCTGATTACCTGGTCTCACCTCACCACAAGAGGCACCACTGCCACCCACCAACTGCCTCAGCTGCAAAGCGATGTAACTTCTTGCATCAACGACCATCTCCAGTCATCTTTTGTCCAGGAGACATTCAGTAATATATCCATCCAGGTCGCACCCTGCACATTAGCCTCACCTCTGAATACCTCCCCAGTCAGGCCACCAGCTGGCAGCGGCTTGTGAGCAGAGTGGGAATTAAAAGGACAAGCCAGGCGTCAGAGGGAACAACGGCGTAGTGACAGCACCGCCGTGGTAGGAAGAGACATCTCACAGAAATCTTGTCTTAAATTTCAGCAACACATGGCCACGAGCCCCAGGCATGCCGCATGATGCAGGAAATGAAATCTCTAGTTACGCTGAAAGAACAAGAGGTACAGGGCTATCCGCAACGTGACACTACACTTACCTTTCCCTGTTAACAGCATCTGGGATTTTTTTTTTTTTTTTTTTTTCCCATTTCCCCTTTCAGGTCTGGATGCTCACAATTTTAGCAGCGCAGGAGGCACATCCCAGTGTGCAGCATCTTGCCCGTAGTCCACTCCCCCAGCAGGAACCAGGCGCCTCGCCCCTGCCCGCACACCCGGCTACCCACGTGCCTGGGGACCAGGAGGCAACGCTTCTCACCCCCCTTGCCCTCCACCTACCCCGCAAGCCTCCTCAGTGGCAGCACCTGCCAAATCCCTGTCAAAGCACAGCAATGGGGTTGAAATTTGGCTTTTGGCAGGGAGGTTCAGTGCCCAAGCAGCTGTTCCCAGATCTGGGGAAAAAGCAGGTTACTGGACAGGAGCTGTTTGCATCCCTGATTCTGATGTACCATCGGATGGACCATACTGGCCAGGAATACAGCAGCCTCAAGAATGTGCTAGATGCTCTGTAACTGAAGACAAAGCCATACATTTAAAATAAAAATCTAAATTAAATAAAAAATAAAAAAATAAGTGTGTTAAAAAATTGTTTCACAAGATCTGAGTTACCACTAAAAAACAGATTGCAGAGATGTTATACCCTTATGAAATCCAATGCGATTCTGAAGGGCTTCTTTACTATGGTTGTTTTGGTATCTCTTTGAAACTGAAAACCAAATCAATTTAGACAAAAATATTACCCAATTATGCTTGCTGCTGATGACTCCATCTGCATGGGAAATGTGAAACACAGCTGAGTGTGAAATGATCCAGTCTCAGACAGAAAACTCTGGAAAATTATTTATCTGCACTAAGGGGGCCACAAAGATGCACTTCATTTCCTGAAGAGGCAACCAACGATCACAAGTAATGTTAAGTAGTATTAAAAGTTTGTGTGAAAACAGAGGGAACCAAAGTCGTACTGTAGCCTTTATCCAGCTGAGTTAAATGTAACTCCACCCCTCACGATACAATTTCTCCTAGCAAACGTCCACCTAAACCAACCACCACTCACCTCAGCCAAGGGGTCTCTTCAGAAGCCTGACATGCAGAGACGCCCTTTCTGCAATCCTACTTCCAACTGCTTAGAGCAAAGGGTTTTTGTTTTTTTGTTTGTTTGTTTTTTTAAAATAACCCAGGTTTTCAATGCTCTTGAACACTCGTTCAGACACATTCGCAGTAGGGAGAAGGACGTTACAAACAAGACAGCCAGTCTCAGAAAATGTAATACATTTTTTATTCCATTTTTTTCCCCCCACTTGATCTCATATCCGCACATCTCCACTGCACTGTTTCTTCCCTCTTCTGAGATCCAAGCAAACCCTGAGAAAGCAGACGGCTCTCAACGTCTCTTAGAAATCCTAAGTGCTTCTTACATATTTCACTTGAACGCTGCCCTCAGAGAGCCTGTGGGAGGTATTCAGAAAAGCAACCTTTGGTTTAGTGATGCTTGTCCCCTTTAGCTTGATCTATCGCTGACAAAGGAAAAGAGGCTCTTCCAGGGAGTGGGATGCAGCAGCTGCTAACTGGCTTGGGCAGTGAACTCCCTTTTGGAAGAGGCATTTTCTCTCCCCTGACTATGGGACGTGCAGGGAGAACGGTCTCTGGAGGTCTTTCTGTGCATTAGCATCACTGAAGACCCTTCTTACCTACCGCTGCAGATGACTCCTCACTTAAATTTCCAGGCATGCTCTCCTATACCTCCCTACCTAAATCCATCGCTCGGCTCCTAATCTCTAAATCTAGCATGTTAACAACTGTGAGAGGCCCCTCTAAATATATTTAGTTTACCTAAATGGTACTTACTCATCAGTGCCACGTGCAAGTCTGCTATTACTGGATAGCTTGCTACTAACAGAAAGATAAGGAAGCTTTTCATAATGCAGTTAAGTTATAGAGGAGGCAGGTAAACATAAATTAAGAGAAGTTGTTTGTGACGGAGTCTGTTGGTGAGCATGGAGACTCTCTGCTGAAGCTTGGCAGCTCTTGTTAGCGAGGTGCCCACATTGCAATGTATTATAGTCTGCTTTTTGAATTATGTAAGGCACCTACTAGCTAGTAGGAGAAGTAGAGTACATCTAAATCTACTATCAAAGTCTGTTCTGTCTGTAAAGTCATTAGCACCCATTCCCATACTGCCATTCCACTACAGAAATCATTCCAAAAGAAGTCCAGGTTCATAGGCTGTGCCAGCAAGTCTCAGGTACACGTCTCTGGACAAACTGGATGAATTTCCACTGTATTCATACCCTGTAGGAAAACACATTTTCAAGCTGGATCTGACAGACAGACCCAGAGTCATGGGTCAGTGCCAGAAAGAAGCACATTAAAGGACTATGAAGCCAAAAATAAAAGCCCTTTGGATAAGACAGAGCTAATGAATTGCTGCAAGTGATATAAATGAGAAAGACCCGTCAGCCGCTGATTTACATGACAGCACCACGAGGACTGATGGCAGTAAGAACAAACAACAGTACACAGATTCCTACAAAAAAGCTCTGTTGGACCTGATGGTTTGAAGTTTCTTCATTTAGCCATATTATACATTTTGAAAAGGCTGACAAGCCCCAATTATAAACGGGCAGACCTGTATCGCCCTATGCTGTGACACTGCCTTCCTTGCACACCACTCTGAACAAAGCTCCTCTCCGACCCTTGGTGTAAAGGCAAGATTTCACTGCTGAAAACAGCAGTCTGGGAGGTTACTGAACTCTGCTCTTTGAGACCATAAACAAGGAAATGAATAATTTGTTTTAATCTTTCTTCTGAAATACTGTAAGAGGCCCAGAGATCCTCCTTCTCTCATCCCCCTCCAGTGACAACCTTCCCATGAGAAATCCTCTCTAGATTGAGTTATTCATCTGAGTAAAACTAGCTTAGACCATCTTTTTTAGCAATAAATTTCACTTTCCAACTTGTGATAGCAAGTTCTGTGCAAGAGGTTTGCTTTCACAAACCTCTAAGCAAAAACCTTCTTTAAAAAGTACCAACCAAACTCAAAGGGTCCAGTCCCTGAAATGTAATGGCTATGCGTCAGTCATGCTTCCGCCCAGCTTCCACGTGTTATTTTTCAACATTTTTCAATAGCACAATAAAAAAAGGTACGTCCAGTTCCTTCTTGCTAGAAGAGTCAAGAAACAATTCACACAGAAGTTGCCTTTAATTCCCCCTAAAGAGAGAGGAGACTTAAAGAAGATCAATATCTAGCTTGGAATGAATTTCTGAAAACTTTACATGGGCTACCAAAGTATACCATAAATGCCTTAAGAGTTTAAACTCGAAAGGATATAAAGGGAACTGCTGTTCTTTCAGCAGCAAGGCGAATACCGCAATCTGGTTGTCATTTCACTGCCAGTGTCCAGCACCATGCGGTCCCTCTCTACCTCTACTGTCCCTTTACATCACCGTAATACGAGCAACATAGTACTTGGCAGAGGTGAAGCTCTGGAGAAAAGAGAGCCCGAACCCAGGAAGCTGGCAAAGGAGAGATTTAAACTAGTTTTGGGCAAGGCCACACCTTAGCCGCCTTCGTTAAACCAGCATACCACTTGATATACTTATCTCACAAAACCTAGCAGATTAACTAAAATAATGAACTTTGCTCAGGGGTACTCGATAATGACACATTATTGAAAAGAAAATATAAGATTAGGAGTAAATACTGCACTTCCCTCAGATGCAGTCTCGACCCCACACCAGTCACAGTATATGGGGCATTATGAATACCTTTAATGGCTTTTTATAGCTATATTGCTCATGCCTAGGTAAGGAGACAGACAGATA
This sequence comes from Mycteria americana, assembly GCF_035582795.1. NCBI lineage: Eukaryota > Metazoa > Chordata > Aves > Ciconiiformes > Ciconiidae > Mycteria > Mycteria americana. Next base: position 139,709,385 of record NC_134365.1, read on the forward strand.
TCCCACTGCTCCCAAACAGAAACTACAGACATTGTAAGAGGTAGTCATGTTATTCAACCTTTATCACAACCAGCGACTTCAGGATTTGGATTTAACAATGCTGTGGTTTCATTCTCTTTTAATGTTTCTAAAAAGAAAAGGCTGCGGCCACTGAAGATCTTTGGCCTTGCATCAGTAGCTATAGTAAAAAATTGCCGGATTCGGGAAGCCAGGCTAATGAAAACACACATCTGGACCTGCCTTGCGAGGGAGAACTGCTTGACCCTAACCGAGACGATCTCTTCACTGCCAGGCCCCGCTCAGCCAAGGGGAAAAAGCACACTGTGTGACCTGACTTTGCTTTCTCTTTTTATTTGTATGGACATAACACGAGCAGACCCGAGCCTCATCTCTGATGAGCCCACTTGCAGCTGTTAGTTAACACACTTTCCGCACCGAGACGTCATTTCACGTGTGCAAGAAGGGGTGAGGTTAGGGTTTGCTACAGCAAATGCAGTAGGGCAGCACCGGTCCATCACAGGAGTAACGAGAGCATAAATGCTGGGATTTTAGTCCTGGCCAAGGCTGGATGTTCATGTTTCCAGGAGCCAAGCGCACACCTGCAAGGGTACCAAACGGCACGCTGCCAGGCTTCCCGTGCCACGCGGCTCAGCTGCCCGAAGCCATGTAATGAGCTCTAAACTAGTTTTAATACAGAAGCAATGAGGTTTGGGGAGGATATTGCTGCTGCTGCTTGTAATAAATAAAATAATAGTCAAGACTGCTGTGTCTTCCAGGTAGTATTTTTCCAGGCACTTACTCAAAGAAAATAATAGTACCAACTTTAAAAAAACCAAACAAATAAAACCCACTGCGTGTCGCCCTATATTTTTTCTGCAATCATAACATTCCCAGGAACAAATCATAGCTAGTTATTATGTTGCCCTAAACGGACACCAGCCTGGGCCCACCTCGCTCCCTGACATCAGTGGCCCCGACCTTATCCCGATCACCCAGGCGGCTGCCAGCCAGCAAGGCAACACAATGGAGGAAAGGTCAGACTTTAGTTTCTATATTAAAAGAAAGCATACATGCATACATATATGTGTCTGATGGTCTGCAATTGCTATTTTGTATTTACAAGCACGGACTGTAGAGCCTGGGCAAGCACCAGAAATACAGCTTTTTGACAGTCACTGTGCAGAGACTTATATTTTAGATTAAAATGGCCAACTACAGTGGAAAAAAAACCTAAATATTTTCTGCAAACCCAGATGGTTTACTCGGTATCACCCTCTAACAAATAGCTCCTAAAACGAAGCAAAAAAGGTGAGGAAAGAATTAAGTCTGTTTTCCAGCTTCTTACTCGGCTTTTGACAGAACTTAATTCACCAAAAAAATTGTTTCTCATCTACTTCTTACAGGCAGGCAGGCAGCTCCTCTTTTGTTTGCAAGCGCAAAGCATAAGAACAGAAAATGAAAACACTTTTCTGAAAACAAGAAAGCTTAGAACCGGAATTCAATGCTCAGATTTTAATTACCAATTTAATTTAAGAAACTCCACATTATGGAAGACAACTGTTCCTTCCAAACCATAGACAGGCTGCTCTCCTGCACCCAAATTCTTGTCACATATCCTCATGCTCTGCACTTAGAAAATGTAACAGGCATGAGTCCAAACTGAAACTGGTCCACAGCTAAAAATTATCTGCCATCCCAGGCACCCTGGTGGTGTCTCAGTTCTGGGTAAGTTCTAGGATACACTATTAAAAGTAATATTCAAATTAAAATTCTCCTGGAAACTGCTGTGGAGCTTTTTTTTTTTTTTCCCCGCCTCTCACAGCCAATAACATTTTAGAATATTTACTCTTAAATAACATTACAAACAATAATAATTCCATCAAAGCTTAAAACCAAACAAGAATAAACAGTGAAACCAAGCTGGAAAGTTCTGGAATCAGCTTTAATGTCTTCATATCCATTTTACATCATTTCAAACAAGCTGACTAGTCAAACTTTTGTTCCGCTATCTACATTTTCTGCAAGTTTTCGCTTTCAGTTTCCATGCTTCAGTACAAAATACCAAAGAATAGAAGCAAAAAGTTTACAGAAAGAAGTTATAACCAGCATAAATATCACTGGAGTCCTAAGTTTTCAACCAAAAATTATGGAAAAAAAAAAAATCATAATGAAAAGGTGTGATCCTACCCACAGGTAAAGCTATGGATGAGCAGGCTTCGCTCCCATATTTTCTCAAGCAATTTTTTCTCGATGGCACTGCTGAAACGGGACCCCTGGAACAGTCCAGCTGCTGACAGGGTGGGTTTATGCTTTTCTAAAGAGGCGTTCATGTGCATGGATGAACAAGAACAAGCCACGTCGGACTCTGTACACTGAAAAACAATCTACTTAAAAGCTGGAAGCCCCTGTTTGCCATCTTTCACACTACGGCCTTATTTTCACATCACAAACAGATCCTGCCCTTCTTCAGAAGATACAACAGCACACAGAAAAATGATCTCTACTTTCCCTCCCTGCTTCCCACCAAACCCTCCCCATCTAAAAACGTCTTTTTGCTCATGTTTCTAAATATCACTCACCATTATTAATGGCTCAGAGCTAACAAAGAGATGCCTCTGCAAATACCGCCATTACCACTACCGGGAAAGTCCATCCTCCCTCACACTCTGCAGAGTCTATCAAAAATTCACATTGCCATCAGCAAGTACTCGACAAAATACAACAAAACGCAGTTACACATCTTATTTTACGTCACAGGAATTCAACTTCAGCCCTACACCGCTGCTGCTGCTGCAAAGGACCCTATGCCCTTACAATACCAGGCAGCTGCTTTCTCATGTCTCTCAATGAAGCCTCCAGAGGCTAATTATCTCGACTACATGTTTGTCAATACAGTTTTTAAAAGGCTACACAATGCATCAGGTTCATAGAAGGAGAACTGCAATTGTCGGTGGTCATTGCCTACAAGAGACGCCTGTTCAAGCTTAATACGTCAACGCCCAAACTTTATCCTTGGTAAAATTCATGCTCCTGAAGTGGGGAGCTGGAACCCTGCTCTGCCGAGCCTGGAAACGTCACCCTGCAGTGGGATGGGAAAAAAGGGCCTGGGTTGATGAATTTGCTATTTTTTTTTCCCCAGCACTTTGCTAAATAAACTCTATTCCAGTTTGCAAAATTACTGTGCTCAATGTTTACAAAGGAATGCTCTGCATTGTGGATTTGTTATGGTTCAGCACTTTGGCTCAGGGCAGAAATGAAATACGAGCACAGAGATGTAAACAACTGCACTTTAGCTCTGCCGGTTATGAGGTATAGCTCATCAATATATAAAAAACCCAACTTGGCTCCAGGGAAGACTTTTGTTCACAGATTAAGTATTTAAAACTTAAGAGGGCCAAAAATAATTCCCAGTCCCACCACCAAGATGTCTATGTGTGTGTTTGTGTATATGCCCATATATAAATAATCCCTTGATACTAATTCCTTTCTGAAGAAGCTGACTTTTTTCCCCGAGAACCCTCATGGAAAGTTAGAACTTTTTTTTCCCCACAATCTGAAGTGGAAAGGCACCAGAAGACAGACAAAACACAACCTACATAAAATAGACAAGTTTCAATTGCAAATGCATATTGGCTTCATCTGGTTATGCCATCAGCCTTTGGAGAGGAACCCTTCTTTCGATTCCTTATCTTGTTTCTTATTTTATATTTTCCATCTCTATCATATCTCAGCTCTAATACATTAAAGAAGTCCCCCCACTCCTTTTCCTTGGATCCATTATCCTCATCATCTGCAATTTAATCTGACATGAAGTCCTTGCAAAAGCAGAGCAGAACATGACGGCTGGCTGTTGTTTTTACAGCAAAGCTATCACCACGGCTTCAATCCATCCTTGGAAGGAGGCAATAAGCCACAATCTCACCATACATAGTGGGTGCCCAGATGAAAGAAAAGCTTCTGACAAGGGCAATTCAGAAATCAGTTGGACATCCATAACTCTGTATGAACTACTAACAGTTTTGCAGACTTGCTCAAATAATTGGTTTAAATAGATTTTCAGCAAAAAGAAAACACCTTGAAGCTTTCACAAATTTAACCTTGCAGAACAGTGATTTCTTTGGTATAGTCACTACCTATTTATAACAGGCATGGCTACAAGACTAAGAAAAGCCAGTTTCCACTTCATCATTTTCATATATTCTCCATTACTTTTTTCTAGTATCCCAGAAAAGGGGTTTGCAGTCCAGAACATTGATATATATGCTTCACAGGGCCCAAGAGAGTATCAACAATGATACACACACTAGCATGGTGCCACTTTAATTCAAAATAGAATTATGTTCAACATTTGTTTTCTGAGCACAGCACCCGCTCAGTATTAATTTCATACTTACCAGGATAGAGGAATAAAAAGAACACCACCTGATGAAAGCCATGTCCCTCCTTAGACTATAAACCTTTTTTTTTTTCTTTTTTTTATAATTATTAAAATAGGAGCAAGATGACATTTATTAGAGGAAAATTTCCACCTACCAGTAACGAACTATGAATCTGTGGAAAGAGACTGCACCTGGAAACAGTGTATGAAAAAGCTCTGAAAAAAACATAAGAAGGCTGATAACTGAGATACATAAAATTTTCACTCCTTAACCTCATATTAAACTTTTAAGATATAGCTAATGTAGGGCACATCATACACAAAATACTTTGCAAACTAGGGCACATCATACACAAAATACTTTGCAAAATCTAAGATGTCCTCACCGCACAACAGTTTAGTGCAGTTTTGTTTGGCAAAGCCCCTTCACATGAACTAAGTGCTGCTTCACTCTACCTCTGCATTGCCTACACCTTTCCGAAATTTGAAATACCAGCTCTAAATGGCACCAAGTCACTGAAGTCCAATGAGATGCTCTAGTGACTACAAATAACTAGAAGTATTACAGTTCAGATCGCTCTACAGAACCAGGGGATTGGAGGAGGTGATGTGAGATTATTTTACTGACCCTACATCATGGCTAGACCTTCCCTGTCCCCTGCCTCGGTGGAAGTACCATCTGCTCCCATGAACTATATCGCCGTTGCCCGAGCCAGAAGAGGTTTCTCTGCATCTGGCCAGCTGCAGATTCCTTGGTTTCTGAAGCAGAAGGGCTGCACACCATTGCCGTCTCCCGGTCCTGTGGAGTCAGGGGTTGCACCGTGCTCGCATGGGACTCAGAGCTGCCAGGATCACTTGTTCACCACGACTGAGGCAACTTAACTGTAGTAAGTGCTTCAGGAAGTTTTGATATTTAATTGACAGCAAATATGTTCTAAAAACATCCTTTGGAAACCTTCTTTCTAAAATGACAGATGTGTATTAATTATTGTGCTCCTAATATTATATTCATTCGCATGATCATACTATGCAAAAATGGAAATATTTCTGAAATTCACAATTACAGCAAAAGCTATGGTCTCTTTTCATCATTTCTCCTACAATTTTGAAGAAAAAAGCCCCCCTGAATGTTAAAAACATGCTTTTGCATTAGCTCACTACTTCTGTAAACACAGAATATGTTTTTATGTTAAGCTATAAAAACATATATGTTTTATAGCTTAAAAATCATCATTTGGCTAATTTCTATATTGAAATCTTCATTCAAAAGCACAGTAGTATTTATGACACCAGGGTACATAAGTATGTTATTGGCTGCTACTATAAATCCTTGAGTTTCGATGGGTCTGAATAGCAACTGTTTGAATGCAGAGTTCCCGCAGAACTGTTTGTCAGACGGGTCTTGCACCGTACCTCCGGCGCCTCAGAATCCTGCAAACCCTTCCATTGCACAGAGCTATCTCTACGTGATTTAGCAGCATTTACACACATTTAAGCACAGCCAACACCAAACTTAGAATGCTGTCAACTATTTTCAAGCTTTTGATGCACCGCTCAAGTTACAACCCTTGGATTGTTCAATACCTTTCCCTTTTATGTGCTTGGGATTTTTGGTTCGTTTCTTTGAAACAAAAATAAGTGTAGTGTCAGGGGATCAAAAATTGCAACAGAAGAAAAAAATATTTTATAACACGTTTCTGGGCTTGAACAAACTTCTGTTTTCACAGGGTAAGCATTTTACGTTATATAGCCTCACTGAAACTGAGAACTCAAACTTGTCCCAAGATACAGCACCATAAACAGCCACAAACTTTTCATGAAATGCTGTCTCTCTTGCAACAAACATCGCTTTCTCTTGTTCTCCTTTTCCTTTTATTAAGTATTTGATATCAGGTGCTAAAATTATTAGAAATTTATTTTCATTTCGCACTGAGCGTGGCATCTCTTTTTTGTTTCTGAAGCAAGCCAGCCAGCTCCTGAAATTGTGTAACAGTTTTCTCAAGTAACTGAAAACTGTAGAATGCTACAGGCTGCAGCTAAGACAGTCAACAAGCGTAATGAGTTTATCCAGATCTTCTTTAGAAACTAAAGATTATTTCTCCACAAACAGATTTTAAAATATATATGCACAAACACACACAAGAAAAGCACTAATTTATTTATGACCTTTCAATTAACTTTATGCTTTCTTCTCCAAGCCCAAAGCTAATCCTTAATATGGAACTGACATTTACATTTTCTGAATCTTAAATGTTGAGTGGGAAAAAAAATCTAACAAAAAACTGACAAAAAGCATGACTGCAGAAGGATTTTCAAAGACCAAGAAAAGTTTGATGCGAGACAACCTGATCTGTAGCAAGGATTTCATTGTACTGTTGCTACTTTCCACACCACCTGTAGCCTTATCCCTTCAATACACATAAAGCATGAATTTCAATGAACTGTTTTCATTGGCAAATAACTTTTCAATTCATTAGAAACTCTATGTAAAAAAATATTGAGTTATAATTACCCTTTAATGTCATTCACAGCATTTTCCAACAGCTGCAGCATCCTCTTCAATGAAGTTTGACTGATGTATATTGCATATACTTAACCAAATATACAATCCAGTAGTCTAGCATGACTGCATCAATTCAAGGACCTTTTCCTTCTTCACAGAGTAATAGTAACGCTCTAAATCCAAAGGAAATTACAATCCAAAATTGTTTTTCAGGATCTGAAAGGAAGACTCTTTGCCAAACACTGAGGCTCTTCCGCAGAAGCAGCTGTCCTCAGACACGGAGCTACCTCTCTTTCCCTAAAAAACCCTCTCTTTCCCTGGAGAGAGACTGTTCCCATGAGAACAGCTGGGCAAAAAGGCAGCTCGCGGCTACCTCCAAGCTGACTGACCAGTCACCAGAAAGAGTAAGGGCTCAGCTCACTCCTTCTCAAGGCATGAGCACAACTTTCAGCCCTTCCCCTCTATGCAGCTGTCAGATGGGTAGAGAAATGACCAAAACCTTCCCAAATTACTACAGCTTGAACTGAAAAAGCAACTTCAAATACCACATCTGTTACCTCAATTTGGAATATTTTCCTTCTTGAATTAAATTGTAACTAGGAAAAAAGTGTACGTCAAGAATATTCTGTAAATTACCATTTCCTGTTATTTTTCTAGAGATACCTGTATTTTCCCTGAACTAGAGCTTCTGAAAACCTCCGAGTTGCTAGCTATCCTCAACATCCCAGTAAGAGAGAAGATTTTTTTTTTCTCACCTGCAAAATGAGTAAGCAGTCGACTAAATTGAGCATAAGAGTACTCTTTTCCTCGGAGTCTGCCTTTGTATTCAGCGGGCATCCATCAGAAGCAGACACGGTACTTGCATTTACAATGTAAGCGTACAAGCATCCACATATAAACTTGCTGTGAAAGCACAATACTATAAATGGACAATTTCATGGGCATCAGCAGCCAAGTGACACTTTCCAAAAGATAATGATGAACCCTTCCCAAAACAATGTTAACTCTGATTTTCTTTCCATCTCTTCTAATGTACCACTTCAGGTCTTCTCTGGGACAGCTCAGACATATCCTCTATAAATGGCTCACTCTTCTATCGCCATCCTGAAACTACGCAGGGATAACCACGCAGCCCCTTCGACATTTCTCTACCAACGAATGAAAGGCTGCACTCATTCACAGGCGGCGTGTACGTTATATATACCCAGTACGTTATAATATACCCAGAGATAGTCTATATCTTCTCTGAGAAAGTTGAATACTGTAAATATTGATTGTGCACCGGCTGACAGCTCTCCTAGAATACAAATGCTTAAAATGTTCAACAGTGAAAGATGGACATGCAGAGCTGCTGACTGACTGGTTAGTTTTGTATTATTTCAGAATTAGAGCTCCCTGAGCTTATCAGAAGAATCCACTAATGGACACTATTGAAAACACCATGTTTACATGCAGGAAAATGGGCTGTCATCACCTTCATCTTTCTTATGGGTAGTCAGAAGAAAGGAATAACTCTAACTTACTGAAACTCGGTGTTAAGATTTAATTCTTAAATACTGTTCGAAGGTTAATTCAAATTTTAAACTCCATTCTCTATTTGGATTCTGGACAAGAAGCTAAGGCAGTTCTGCAAGCAAAAAGGAAATGTTTGCCTGTGCAAAGCCAAGAACACCCATTTTAGAAAAGGAATAGGACTTCAGCAGTGACATGACAAACAACATATCGCTCAGAAGTAAACAAAAGCATTAATCATCAGAATTCAGAAGAGCAAGAAGCTATATTCTGGTACTGAAAGTTAATTAATGTTTAAGATAATACTGCGATTCTACTCCCAGTTTTCAAAGAAGAGTACAAAATGGGTTGATTAAAAAAAAAAAAAAGCCAAAAAACCCCCCCAACAACCACACAAAACCACACATCCCCCCAAAGTGACATGAATTTAACAGCATAAAACTGAATGCAATCAAAACCCACTGTGTGTATGGGATAGGAAGAGGGCTGTCCAGCCTAGGAAACATTAGTGTCTTTCAGCCTTTCAACCAGTATCGAAAGTGGTGCAAGTCTCAACTTGCATCCCTTTTTTCCCCCGCTCAGACACTGGCCCATTACAGAGTTGCCTGTCATTCTCCACTGTACCAAGCAACAAATATAGTCAAATCCAGAGCATCTGACAATTATGGGGGCAACAAAGCAATCCCTTGGACCGAAATAATTCGGTAGGCTTCATGTCACGGCTTTTTCCATAGCAGCATCTTTCACTGGAAGCTGAACATAACATCTAGGGTTTTCACAACGAGCTGCCGCAACAGAGGTGGTAGGGGAGAGTATTTGAACGGATCTTTGTGGGGTGTAATAAGCTATGTGCTGCTCACATAATACTTTCATGCAGTCGTACAGTCAAACCACACCTTCTGGAAACCTATTTAACAGATACCTGGGAAACTCACAGAGAGTGTTTATTTAGCTCTGGAGCACATTTTACAATCTTATGATTCCAGGCTTACTCTGATTTCCTGTATCACTGCAGCCCATACAGTCCGCATACACAACCCAGTGCAAGTCTGGTTTTCCTATTAAAAAAAAAAAATCCAACCCACCAAAAAACACACATTCTAGTACTGAAATGCTATATAGGCTTCAAAAATTTACTTATCCAATGCATAGTTTACTACCAGTAATGACAGCAGGACCACTTGGTTTCTGCCGCTCACCTGACACCACTAATGCATTCAAATTGCCCAAGAAAGCACATACAAAACATGTCACTGCTCACAGCATCTCTACAGTAAATCATCCAAACAGAGCCAGTCAACCCCCAGATTAGCTGCTCGCAAGTTCATGTTATTCCTGTAGGAATCTCTGATCCAGAATGTCCATGGAGAAATCTCTAAGCCAGCTGAAGACAGTGCCACTTACACAACTACTATACATGCCTGTTTTGCATAGACAAATCAAAACCAGCTCTAGACACCATGTCTATAGCATATATTTATATACATAAATGAAATACATACACACACGCTTTTTTTTAAGTAATTCACTCTTATTTTGAACATTTTCTCAGAGTGACAGCTCCCTTGAGCAAATATTGCAGACTACTTTACTAAACAAGCAAGACTTCACATCCAGGAACACAAAGTTTCATTGTGGCAGTTGTCTTGTCTAATGTCTAAATGTCTAAAGACATTTTATCCTATCTCTGGGAAAAACAGGGAAAAATAAATAAAGAAATAATAAAAATAATAAATCAGCATTAAAACCCTAGGAAGGGTGCCTACAAAATCAAAAATAAAAAGAGAGAGAGCACGCATGCAGAGACAGAGAAGGAAAAAAACTTCAGGAGTGTTTATAACACAAGACTTCAACATTTAAGACATCGTTAAATAGGTGCCCTGCTGAAATAGTGAAGGCATTTCTTTCTGATATTCAACTATATATACAGGTGGTGGTCGTGTGTGTGTCTATTGCAGGGTGGGAGAGTTAAACAGGTGAATAATTTAGAGTAACATAAAATTTCCTTGGTTCTTATAAATCTCTTCACTGTGAAAGCAATGGAAGATTAAATCTAGTGTGCACGTATAGCCTTACCTTTTCTTTCTCTATCTAGTGATGCTCTTAAAATATGCCTACGGCACTGCAAGATGATGCTGTGCTTCAAACGAAAGAGTGACTGTGGCTCTCCCCCACGCAGCCACTCAGTGCATTAAGGAGAAAATTAGCAAGTTCGAGTTCAGTGAGCTCTACATTTTTTTTGAAACAGCAAACAAAAACAATAGACACAAAACGTTCATAGTGAAGTCTATCTTTAATTCTTTTTAGTAAATGTTCTGGTTAGTAAATGCTGTATCTAGTGAAGTTGCTCATTTACTATAGCTCTAAGCAAAGTTAAAGCTGCAGTGCTGTCAAACAGAGAGAGAAAGGGAAAGGATACAGAGAAGGCACATCCTACCCTCTTATCTCCCAGCAAAATGCGATCTAACTATCCTCAGATATAAAAACAACATACTAAGTCACTTATGAAGATCTAAACTTTATTGTAAAAACAGCCTTAGTTTAATATAATCCTGACCTGTGCTATGCAGCCATCCGAAATCTTGCCAATGATGCTTTCACCACCTTCAATACACACGGTCAGCAAATAAATATCCAATAACCAGCAGTTTAAACAGCAGACAGCTTAACCTTTCTCCCATCTTTAAAAAATGCCAGACTGCTCGGTGTTTGCTCAAGACTCTTCTTTTACCAACACTCAATTTGAATGAGCCGGTGCAAATGCACTGTTCATCCTCTCATGAGAGGAGGATGCATTTATGTGAAACATGAGGAGAATGCCTAATGCTGAAACATACTCTCTGCATCCTCAATGAGATTTTATTACAGGGCTCTCTTTCTTCTCGCTGGCGTGTGTCAACACGCCTGCAACCATTCCACTTCTTTTATGGCCAGATGCTATCCGTACACTCGTATTTACGTTCGGTACTCTTCTGGGAACACTATATATCACACATGCATTACAACCCAATTGGGGCTATTCAAAAAATAATCAACCCTGCCACTCTAAGCGCTCGTATGTGATACTGACATAAAAAAAATATTCTGCTAATATTGCGTACAGCTAACTTTCTGGTTATTAACAACCAGATTTAAAAATCATCTTGGCTTCCAAAAGGATTAAGGGCTTGGATTTTCAAATGTGCCTAAAGGTAAGACCATTTTATAAACTAGCTCTATGGTCCTCAGAGGAAAGCCTGGTAGTGTAATTAAAAATACAAACAAGTTTTTAATTAAAACTAGTTATTTTGTCTATTGTATCAGAGCTCCATATGACAAAAAATTATAATTTCTGAACTTGTCAGCAAAAATTTATGGGTTAAAATCTGTTTAAAAAACCCCAAACAAACAAGAAACAAAAAACAAACTACAAAACCATAACCAACTTCCTAGAGCCTGCAACCCTTTAAAGAACATTACTAATGCAACTGTAATTTTTGGTTCAAGAAAGATGAGTTACAAAAACAATGGCTTTTACTGAGATCTTTGAGTATCTTGGGCTGCGACAACTAGATTTCACCAACTTTGATAAATAATAAAAGAGCCTGGCAAACATTCAGTTTTTCTAGTCCTCCACCTACATGGTTCTACAGTTCCTATCGATACATTATTTATATTTCAGGATTATTCTCCACGTGGTAATCGCCTTCTACACCGGTAGGAAACAAGCCTTTGTTGCAAAGATCTTCCATTCCAAGACAGCAAGGAAGGAAAAAGTTATTCTTTTAAAAATACGGTTTCCTAGTCATAATAAAATTGCATGTTACAAGTAATGGGACAGAGATGCTGCCATTTTAAATTAAAATCTCTTAGAAATACTGAGTTCAAGAAAAGCGCTATCTATGGCAATACCTTTCACTATTGTCTTTGTTAAAACAATAAAAGTTCAATAAAATGAAGCCTTAAAAATATAACTCATCTTGATGGCTTCTGTATCTTCCTTGTTTTTTCCATTTATTTGTTTCTCTTTATTCTTTTCACTATATACCTAATATTCACTCCTCTTAACACTGTATTTCTCATTCTATCACTATGTCCTTACTAAACCACCGTCTCTATCGCCACTTATGCTGCAGGACTGACCCCAGGAATTTTCTGGAGTGTCTGACCGTTCAGTGGGGTGGGTATACGCCACACATCTCCACTGACTGTCCTGGATCGATCTCCCCGATCGCTCAGCGCTCCAGAGAAGGGATCCCCCCAATGTAACCCCACGAAGCACAGCCGGAGCTTCAGAAAGGTGTCACACTGCTAGAAACGAGAGTTTCTTGATAGCTGCAACACAATTCCTCAACACAACATGCCCTGTTATCATGGAAGTCGTCAGCGGCTTTATGGGTTGATACGCCAAACTGACTATCCCCAGTGCGACAAAATTATTCTGCTTAAATTCTTGGTGATCCTTGTAGTTTATCAAGCAAGACTGGTGCTAATTTAGAAAGAGTAAGAAGACACACAACTCCAACCAACTTTGTTTTTGAAAACATTCAGCAGTAGAGTAAGATGGTAAAAAGAAAATATTATGGAAGTGTTTTTCAGAATCTTTCTATTCTATCTGCTATTGTTGATGCCATTCCATTATCTACTTATCTTTGTAGTGGAAAAAAGAAGATAACATCATGTAAAGATGGCAATCCAACTTTTTTGGAAATAAAGACAAGGAACCTCACTTCTTTCCGTTTAATCCCCAATAGAATCTGCAATAAGAGCATCTCCAGGGGAAGGCAAAGACGTGGCAACTGTATTACAGAAAAATTATAAATTTAAGGACATAATTTTGGAAACTTAAGCTATGACAAAGTAATGCTCTCCAGAGAATTATATGAATTATAATTTATAAACATAAATATAACATTTTCAAATTGAAAGGCAGAGTAATAAACTATCAGCTATTCTTGCATGAACCAAGATTTAATTTTTCTACCTTCTGGCTTCATCCTGAGTTTTATGCAATCCATGCTGATGTTGGCAAAGGCTTATATACTTAATTAGTTACACATAAGATAGTCATGTGCATAAGTGTTTGCTGAACCAGTCCTACAGCACTTTCATTTGGTATCTTTTTTTCCCCTCTTCTATTGATTGCAGTTCACACTTGCAACGAAGAATTAAAATATATTCCTTCTGTATAAGCAGAGCTGCTGATTCCATGTGCACTTTACCTCCATACTCTTTTAAGGAAATGCCTACCTGGTGGGGAAACAGAGCATCAAGGGCTTTCTAGGTAGCAGAGCAACTTCCAGATTTCTGCTCATTCCACATTTAATCGCCTATTAGTGATTTTCAGTATCGGCCAGTTGCCTATTTGTTCCTATTCAAAACAGAATGCTGCAAGTTAATTATTGCCTCTTCAAATATGGGGGGTTTGTGGTTTTTCAATGTGGAGGTTGGGTGAAAGCCTAAGGCATCCATTTATCAAACACCCCCCTCCCCCCAAATCAATAGGAGGAAAAAACCAAACACCAATAAAACAAGAAAAACAATGAAAACCAAAAAAATCCCCAGACAATAAAAATATTCCCTTCTTCTCTATCTGAAGTAGAAGACAGAAAGATTGAAGAACATACGTTCCATCTGATGGAAATGAGATCTGCTGTAGACTACTGACTGCAATACAACTTAATTAACATTACAGATATAAGACACGTGTAGGAGGGAAAAATCTAAAAGCTGAAAGACTGTCAACTACCTGGTAGTTCAATATTTGATTTGTTCATTTTTATTCTGAGCTAAGAAGTTACCCTCTTTCTAGCGTGTCCCTCGCTGAATAATTCCAGGGAAAGTAATAGGTGTTTCGTATTCAGATCGAGACTTTTCTATTTTGCCTACTGAGGAAACTCCTCTTTTCAACTGCTTTACCTGTAGTCATAACGAGTAGCGAGGTGCAATAAGGCGGCAGTATTCAGAGACCTCAAACTGGCAGCACCACCCATGCGCACAATACAGCAGTTGTTCTGTTATCCCAAGCTCCGTTTACCCCGCTTGAACTAACTGAGTTAAAACCTCTACCTAAGTCCTCTTTTCTGCTATTAACTCTCAAATGGAAGTAAAACAGGGACTAAACCACTTCAGGACTTTCAGTCTCTGTCACACAGCCATGCTCGTCCTCTGCAGAAGGCCCCAGCCATGGCCCGGTTTCATTCCTGGTCACGTACCATCCCGTGCACCAACAAATAAGTGAACAAGATTGCACTTTCCTATTTGTACCACCCAAGGATTCCACCCAATGCAGCAGCAGCTGCATGCTTGTCTGCAGAAACTCAAAAGATTGTGTTGACCGCCTACAGTCGCCACCCAGTTAACATGAAAACGAACTCAACTTCAAGAACATATGTACTGATGGTTCATATGAAACCTTGACAAGATATATAGCCGGGGGGTGGGGGAGAAACAACCTACCAATTCTCATGCTGCAGAGGAATACCCCCAAAATATCAATTGGTAGAAATTTGTTACTAGAAGATCACCAAATCGGCACTTAACTGAGTGAGTGCTCTACCAAACGTAGAGCTTCTTCAAAAGGAAATACAAAGCATAACCTAAACTAGCAGAGAAAACTAAGCTCACCATTTTGTTAATCTCTATTAATCTACATTAATTCTCACACAGCCAATAGAGGTTCTCTAGCTAGAGGTATATGTCTATTTAGGTCTGATTTACTATATGGGTGATTGTTCAAAAACACGAAGAGGAGACTGGGTGACAGCACAAACCAAAGCAAAAACAAAATCCAAAAATCCCACTGAATTTCAACAGCACTTAGACATCTTACTCTCTGAAACACCACAGATTTTAACTTTCAAGTGCTTTTTCCTAGCAATAAATAGGACTGGTCAGAGAGAAAGTTACTCTACCACTGTATACCTATCCAAATCACACACTTCTTTGGAAGCATCGTAATTCCTCAAGACAATAATGCATTCACTCTATTTCTTCATTTTACCCAAGGTAGGAGTCCAATAGAGATGAGAAGTTGGGTGTAAGTAGTTACAAATCAACTGAAAAGCAAAAGATACGACAGACTTGTTTCCTATGCTCCTGATTCATAAAGATGCCAGCAGTGGAGCTACGATAACTCACACAAGTCAGGGTTTTCCACTTTACCATAAGTATCCAGAAACATAGCTCTTCTCCCTCTGGCCACTTTTTTTTTTTTTTTTCTTTCCTTTTTTTTTTTTCTTTTTTAATTGCATACATAGTTTACATAGCAAAATGTAACCTTTCTTTATTTGTAACTCAAGTTTTTCTGGTCTTCATCTTCCTGGAGAAAAGCTTAACAATGTCAGGCTTTGGAGCCTGGAAAAACCAAAATAACAGCCAAAATTTCTATCAAAACAAAAGTGGTTACAAAAGTCCTACTTGGGGGGGGCGGGGGCAGGGAGGGGTGTGTGAAGCCACTTAAAGGGATTTGAGCACAGGGACTTATTTAGAATCCACCTTGCATCTAATGGTAAAGGTTCAGTACCACTCTAGACTACCAGCTTACCTGTACACTAGTAGTAATATAAAATGGGAGAGAGGATTTCCACGTCCATCATCCTCACCTTGCCAGACCGCTGTCCCCAAGCTATCTTTAAAAAGGAAGGGACAGTAAATAAGACATAGTAAGCCTATGGCTTACATAAAGCACTCCAGGTGAAGCATCTGCTAATACGCTTATTAGAAATTTTCTCAATAGTGGGTTTTGCATGTTTGCACAGCTGTTACAGATAGATGTTCTTTATCACTTCTACTTTAATTTCTTTTTAATAAAGTGTACCACTATAAAATCACTGCCTTCTTCCCCTCCCCCTCTCCCAATCTTGTTCTCTGATTTTCACTTATTTGCATTCCTCTTCACCTTTAATTTCCTTCTTTATTTAATATCTTTCTCCATCACTTCTGCCAGTCCTTCCAACCTCTCCTTTTGCTGTGTGATTTCTTCTTTTCCATTTTACTTTGTGGTTTCCTTGTACTTCACTCTCTGCCAACTGGACTTTTTTCTCTTTTCCCTTTCCCTGCTGTTCATAAGAACCATAGAATCATGGAATATCTCAAGTTGGAAGGGACCCATAAGGATCATTGAGTCCAACTCCCTGCTCCTCACAGGACTACCTAACACTAAACCATATGACTCAGACCATCATCCAGATGCTCCTTGAACTCTGACAGGCTTGGTGCCGTGACCACTTCCCTAAAACATGGAATGCTTCACAGATTTGTGTGTCATCCTTGCACAGTGGCCATGCTAATCTTCTCTCTATCATTCCAGTTCTAGTATACGTGCTAGATATATGTAGTATATCTAGCAATTCTAGTATACGTAACCAAAGCAAGCACACTGGATGTCCATTGGATGTCTCCTGTCCCTTTCCAACAACCCCAAATTAGCAGACCTGCTCAGATGCCAGAAGCTTGTCCGTGGCTCGCTCCATCAGCTTAACCACCATGCAGAAAGTGAAACCTCAGAGTCTGATCAATTTGCTGCCACAAGACCAGCGTTTGTAAAACCAGGGGATCAAGCAATTAAGGTGTGTAACTATGGCCAAAACATTATAGGCTCACGGTGAATGCTCTGAAGACCAAGGCATTCGTAGCTAAAACACAGTAGCATAACACTTCTTGTGGAACGTTACATTCCCTCTCATTAAGGAAGAGCCCAAGGATTTGTACTGTGACTGCTGTGCCACTGTGCGCTATGTCAGTGCTGAACACACCATCACCAACTTCCTATCATCAATCTTCCTTTCTATAAATGACATAAAATCATCTCACCTGTGAATTAACTTTCCCCATCGCCAGCAGGGTTACAGCAGGGTTACAGCACAGCAGCTCCCCAAAAGGCTTCAGAGGCAGTGGGTTAATGGCTGGTTACTGTCCCTATCGAGTTTCACAAGAAGGCTGGTCTCCACCACTGTCAGTAGGGTACTAATTACATTCTTCTTGGACCCAAAAATATAGGACCGAAAGCTGATGTGGACCATCACTGCCTTTTCCGAGAAACCATTTCATTGATTAACTGTACTTACAGCTGTGAAGCTCTTTGCAACATTCAGCTTAATTATGTCTTTGCTGACACTTAAAGACCATTACTTCTTGAAATGCTTGTCATAGTCGGCCATCTAAATGTGTTTATTTTGCAGAACATGAATAAGTGATGCAACTAATCACAATGCAAGTGTTATGCAGCTTCACAACATTTTTGTTGTCTGGCATAATGAGCAAGCTCAGAATAGGCACTTGCCTGTTGGCACTGCCTCTCTTTCAGGGAATTTCCATTCATTTAGTGACTCCAGGCTGGCAGCTAAATCAATCGTGAATGGCCAAAACGCATCCTTCCACCAAAGCCACAGACCTTCATTCAGGCATATGCAGTTCAAAGTACACCCAAGCTCTCCTGCTGAAAAGAATTCGGTTTTCTCAAGAATAAAATCCCTAACAGGTAGGCCAGACAAGCTGAATGCTTGAAAAATAAAATCAGAAGAAGTGGAAACTCCTACAATTGGCCTGTCAATAGCAACAGACAGATGAGAAAGGGGCTGACGGCAGGCCAGCACACAGCTACCTCTCCACACAGCATGCAAAACCATGCCTGAGGCTAAGAAAATAGTTTTGCACCGATATTTGCAAGTGCCAAAACCAAGTGTGAACTCCTCTTCTTTTCTGATACTAAAATGGTGCTAATTTAAATTATTAAGAGTATCTTTTTGCCAGAGAGGGAGAGAAGACCGTTCTCTCAAGTGAAGCATCTTCTGATGTTCAGACTACCCCAGCACTGGACAACCATGTTTGCTCTCTTCTGAGCACAAAATCTAGCGAAGTATTTCCCCCGTACCTCCCTGAGAAGACAGCCTGCTCTCTGGTTTTTTTGAGCTGAGAGCAGCTTCCTCCACTGAGGACGAAACCCCACACCGGCCAACCTTTAATTTTCTACTTACCATTCAACAACCTAAGCAAAGCGTATACACAGCCTCTGCAAGAGGCTGAAGGGAAATCAACTTCTTTTCTTGCCTCCTGGTGAGTCACAGCACCACTAGAAATGTAAAAAAATAAATACTTCTTTCATTTAATCCACATTTTTCCACATTTTCCTCGAGGCTACAGATCCTTTGGAAGTCCCCAAGCAATATTAGATCTTCTCCTGCCCTCACTGCTACAGTATTATACAGTAACAGAGAATTTGCCTAGTCTTCCTTAAAATAGGTGAAACTGCCAAGTGACAGAAAATCATCAAAGCACTGCTGAAATGTATGAACTGTCGGGGAATATACAAAAAGTAGGGAACAGGAGATAAATACAAACATTTGTATTTCTTCATTCTATGAAGGGCACAGAAGAAGAAATGCAGTGAAGTAGGAAGTCTATTAAGAAGAGAATAATTCAGAAGAACACACATTCGAGTACAAAATGCAATTATTCAGACAGGAAATAAGAATTAAAAAGTAATTATTGTATTTTGCAAAGGGAGAATAAATGCAGCTGAATCACACTGTTCATATCCTTGTGGCTTGGGTTTTTTTGGCTTGGTTTCATTTTGTTTTTTTTTAATCTTCACTAGTAGATCCTCATGCCCCCCCCCCCCCATGCCCTCTCAAATCAATCAAAAATAGTAATTAAAAAAAATTCCACTTCAGCATCCCAATATGCCTGTGGGTAACACCACATACAACGTCATGGAAATAGTTAGCAGGAAAAAAGCCAGCTATCAAATAATTGACTACAGCTCAAAGCACATACGTTCAGGACCCGGGTCCTGGTTTCCTACAGGACAGAGACTTTCAGTAAAAGCCAGTGTACCATAAACATTATTGCACCAACTGATTTTAAAGACCAGTTAAAAGCTATTGTCTGTGACAGACCAGGTAAGCCAAACAATCTGTGTTCAGGGACTAAGCAAACCACATTTGCACTTGAAATATTTTGACCTCGGTCCCACAACTGCTCCCAGCAGAGGTCCAGCAATGAATACCGCAGCCCTTTCTTCTCCTGCCTCTGTCCAAGTCTATACATGAGCTCCTGCACGTGCCTCTCTCTTTCACACTTAGAAAGGAAAAACATCTCCTCAGACCTCAGTAACAACCTGCAAACTTAACTGTCTGCTAGAGGGCAGGAAAAAAAAGACACAACAAAATCTCTTCCAACAGAAGCAGATTTGGTAGCCTTCAAGAAGTAGATGATGTTGTAAGATGTAAGGACCGTGCTATCACAATTTTAAATCGTGTGCAAATGTCAGAAGATGACAGAAGGAGAAAAATAAGCACAAAACAAATTCTTAAAATGTCAAGTGTCTTCCTGCAAACCAGATTACTGCAGGGCATGGGGCAAGCCAGCAGCAGGAGCACATGAGCTTAAAATGCAGCAGCAGCCCACGCACAAGAGCAGCGATGACGCTCACCAACTCCATGAACACCTCAAGATTACCTCTTCAGATCTCAGCAACGCTTCCAGCAAAAGCCCCATCCCAATACAGCCACCCCTTCCATGGACACTGAATTTCAGTTTCACTGCAGCACAGTACACCAGAACACTTCATAGCGTTTGTTTTGTTTTTAAATCTGGTCAAAAGATACTACACGTGCAGAGCATCTTCTAAAGAGAGCTGCTTCAGCAATCAACAGTTCAGTAATAAACAGCTGGACCTACAGCTTTGACTCCTCTAGTACAAGCGTTTATGACTCTTGGAAAGGATTTTATTACATATTTCTTTACACTAGATGTGCATTGAAAACCAATTTTCTTCCAGTAATGCTTTTGGAGACAGTTCACTTTTCTTCCAAATGTCCTATTAATCTTGTAAAAGAGAGTAATAACCTGAATCCAACCAGATATAGTATAAAACATTCCTGCAGTTCGACATATTTTTAATTCACTTTGACATCTGAGCCTCTGTCTTCACTTTCATGACCATTTACACAATTAGGGTTACAGCAGAACACACATGCTAAGCTTCCACAGAAACTGAATTTAAAAACTAATTACCGATACACATTCCCACCAAAACCTACAATACAAAAATGGTTCTCAGCCAGATCAGGGAAGTTAACAGATAAGGTACTTATCTGGTACTCCAGAATATGGCAAAGGAGTTAGCAACCTGGGTAGCAAATCGAAGCAGTAAGGCCTCAAAACCTGGAGAAATTCTGAACAATGGCACATTTGGAGAAGGCTGGTGCTCTGCCAGTCACACCGCAAACAGAGGAAGACAAAATTCATCAAATAAGTTATTCATTAGTATTTAACAACTCAGCACCGGATCCAATATTTCTTTTTTGGCTAAAGAACAGGGCTATGAATCCATCCACTTGTAACTGCACTGCTGAAAAAGTTAATGCCATTTATTGACAGGTTAATTTATAATGTCACCTTAATTAAAAAAAGATTATCTTATCACTTGCTGACTGAAATGGAACTGCAGGTGATTGGGAACAATGTACCTACAGGCTAATGAATGACTTGAAGCGATTCAGTGTCCAATTAACACCAGCATCTGGTGCAGGGATTTTTTTCCCCTGTCAAAGCATTAGGCCTATATTAATTATACTTTCAGTTAGTAGTAACAGAAAGTTTCGATCTTGGTGTTATCCTTCAAGCAAAAATACGGAAAATAAAACGGTCAGGACCTGGAATTCACACAAGCAGAAGCAAACTCCCTATCACTTGCAGGCATGTAAAACAGTGGTAGGAAACCTTTCCTAGCCTGGATTCAACAGCTACCCCAACACAACACTAACTCAAGAAATAAGTGTCCCCTGTGTCCAAGACACAGGAACAGTGACCCATCTGCTTCCATCTGGAGGATCCTCTCTGAAGCCAGCTTCAAACTTTGCTTGGTCAAGAAGGTGGCTTCTTGAGGCTTTTTAAACTAATCTTTGCCAATCAAAAGGCAATTGAATAATCCACTGATCTTCAAGATTAAGCACAGCTGGGAGATTCGGGACAGGGGGACTTGGGGTGTATGGAGGAAGTATCCTTTAGCTCGTTAAAATCTCAGAGCATGAGAAGAGTGAACCAGCATTTGCCTCCTGCCCGCTTAGTAACACTGGGTTTAGATTAGCCAAGCATAATTTCTGAAATACAATAGGGGTTTTTTTCCACAAAATGTTCACCACTAACTTTACTAACTCTCTAAGACCAAAACTATACAACTAAGATAAAAAATGAGAGCAAGTATTTAAGTCCAAACCTGGCTTGGCCTTTTAATCCTGTGAGCATGGGTGGACTTAAGAGCGTCTTATTCACGTATTGTATGCCAGCTCTGTTATTATTTAGGAAAAGTATAGTGTCATTTCCTTAGGGCATTCTTGCAATTCCACCAGGCAGGAGATGTTAACTTGCGAACCAAACGGCCATGTGAGAACAAAACAAGTAGTCATTCCTGAAAGTGATTCAGAAGTGGGGTTGAGCTCTGTAGTTGCCAGTATTTTGTTCATCAGTCCTGACCTCACAACATTGACTGAATAAATTATTACATCAATTAGAAAAAAATCCAACAAAAAAAGCCAAGTACTATCTTTGCTGCATAACTGTGTAATATTATCCTGTGTCTTTTCCCCTTCCTTTTTATTATGAGTGTCATTACTGTACCTTCTGACAGAAAATTATGAGAACTGCAACCAGCACTAATTTGAATCCAAATACTGGAAAGCTTCACAAGAAGGTTTCAATGACCATATGTATGCTCCTACCTGAAAAATCTACGGGGGGGGGATTCATACCTTTGCTTCTCATGAATGCTCGATTTTAATTAAATGTCATCACTCCAACTAGATCACCCCTCATCTTTCTTTTGGAAGCAAGGCAGAAAATCTATGCATCTGCCTCTTTTCAACAGAGCTTTAACTGTGTTACTAGGTTCCCCTTTGCCTTTTATTTACAACAAAGATTTCTCACCCTTCCCTATAAACTAAAGCAATTTTATCCCACCCATGTAGCAGCTCTACGCAACTGTTGCCAAGCCAATAAATTAACAGACTCTTGGATTGATCATGCAAGGTAATTCTTTTTTGGCTGTTTTATCGCTAACCTACAGACTGCACTAACCTCCCAGACCTGAAGCTCAAACTTGGCTCTTGGTTTCCACTACTGTGCTATTGCCTACCAAACAGTTTTAATACAAAGAAACAATATATCAAGTTTCTTTCTAGCACTTGGCTCCCCAAGATGATCAAAATTGCATCTTCTCCTCATGTTGTAAGAGGTCTGCGCTGCAGATTTAAAGGTTCAGGATTCACATTCTGCCAACAGTATACCTAGAAGAAACTCGAGAGTTCCAAAGTACTTTTCAGAAGGAAAAGGAAAAAAAGAGTGGGTTGTTTTTAAAGTTACTTAGCATTTTGAAAGTGAATCCAATTCTCTGTCAAAAAAACCTTTAAGATACATGGGTAAAAGCCAAACTGTATGCATCATGAGCAGATGCATGCAACCTTCTGCTTCTCCTTACCCCAAAGGAGCTCCTAAGCCAACATACTTTCACTGTCTCACACCTCTCTCTTCCTGCCATAATTATCTCCCTCTGCCCCATGGACCAAATGTGGATGCTCTTCCCTGAGTTGTGCAGTCTCTATCCTTTCCCACCCAGTTCTGTTCTCAATCTCTTTCCCTCCTGCACTGCACGCACATCTTTTAGTACAACCAAGAAATAACCAAAAGAACAAATAAATGCAATGTAACATTTCTCTCCTTCCACTGTGACTAAAGAAAGGAAATCTTTACTCAAGGCATATAAACTAATGCCCTATTAAGAACAGCTGCAAATATTAAATCCTGTCAGAAAGCTGGTCGTTGCCAAAATAAAGTAAGAGCACAAACCAACTGCTATGACAGCTATTCCTAGCCTTTAATCTGTACCTCCTTTCCCAGAGACGGAGATCACTTTTTCAATACCATAACGTGCATTACGTAAATTAAGCAGTTGCCTGAAGGCCACTGGAAAACTCTCAGTCTTGAGACAGTAAAGAAAACAAAAACATAGCTTGAAATTATTTATTAAAGCTGTAATAAAAATCTTTTGGAAAGTACTGTCCACGCCTGATAAACTAGTGATGACTACACAAAACTGCAGTCGCCTGAGTTAAACCTCACTTAATTTCTAAATGAAGCACTTTGAAAAAGTGGAAATGAATTAAATGAACTCAATGGAGTTGCTCTGAAATGTCTTGGGGAGCAAATACCTCTGGGTTTACTCACATGTCTGATCTTGAGATGAAGTTTTCAGTTTCACTCACAACATGGCTCCTCCCTTGATTTGTTAGGAGACATACACTGAAGTTAAATAAACAAGTAACAATAAAATGTTAAAATGCCTCTTCTGTTCAAGATGCCCATCTCCTATTTCTCTTACTTGGGAAAAGAAGAAGGGTATCCTTTATGAAGCCGCCCTGGGACATACAACTAATTCCCCATTATTTTTTCCTTTTGGTAAACTATTTTGGTTATTTTTCTTATTTGAAAGCTCCATTTAACAAGTTGAACAATACACACCATTCAGATTCACCAACAGCACTTCTAACAAATTTAATTTCCATGGCAATTAGCATACCGGGGCTCTCTGTCCACGGGGAAGACTGACCAAAACCACCAAAATTTGCCTTTAATTTTTTTGGGTTTTAGTTTTCTGCAGTAAATGAAGACTCTTTTAATGTAACAGCTAAATCTTTGTCTCCAGATCAAACACTCAGATTTTTTTTTTCTTTTTTAAATTGCAGTTATTTTAAGCTTAGCTGCTCATACTCTTTTCTTTGCCATGAGCAAGCTAACATCCAAACATCACCTGTCATGCGGTTTCACCATTAGCATCATTAGAAGGCGGGGTGGGAAGCATCCCAGAGGGTGTCTCAGGCTGGACTGCTGAATACAGAAGCTCAGAGGGGGACAGAAGGGTAGGAAGTGCATAAATAAGGCCTGTCACTCATCAGTGAATCAGACCTCCAAACTGTTTCCCCGAGTGGCCTGAAGAGCTTTCCTAGCCTTAGAAGAACAGTTACAATTATACCCGTTTCACAAACCTTTTTGATAGACATCAGGCAAACTTCCACTCCTCATCTGAGATCCCATCTGATTACTGGATGCCCTCCTTGAAATGAACTCGGACACAGCAGTGTGTTGTACCTGAGTCAGAGGCTGAGGGCACAGACTTGTGTGTTTAATTTAACCCAACTCAGAAAGCCACCGAAAGGGACAGTCCCTTTGGGCAGCCTTCCCTTGTGCTGCATTTAGCAATCATGCAGCCATGCCATAACTGAATGAAGGAGAGTTGGGGTGTCAACATGGGGTACATGGGGTCAGGGAGGGTGGCAGATGGAGTAGCTTTCTATTGAATCAACAAACTGGTCCAAGGAAACACAGCTAGGAGCTAGGGAAGAGGAGAAAGAGCTTGGTCATTTCTCTCGTCAGCAGTATACATCTAAATCACGTCCTTTGTATGGTGAAACCACACCATATGCCAATAAACCAGAACTGGCAGACAACAAGTCTCACGACTCCTAAGAGATTTTCCTTTGCTGCACCTGGTGAATCCAGTACAAGTGTGCATGCCACCCAGGACATTATCACCTGAACGAGAGCTCAAAATCCTTCCTCCCAGCTGCACCCCTCCCAGCGCAGCCCCCTCGCCGCGGTCACACCTTCCCAACCGCCTGGGCACGCTCGGCCCCAGCAGCAGGAATGCTTTTCCTCCTCTTCCCTCCCTCCTTTAAAATCCCAGTTCCCTTGCTCTTGATCCACCACGACTTGCCAACTGCTCCCTCAATGCGTTGCCTTCCCTCGTAGTTTACATCGGTTATACATGGTGCAAGTTATACACGTGAAAATATGACAGTTGTTTTGACAGTTGAGGAACAACCCCCCTGCCCAAACAAACAAACAAACAAAAAGCAACAGCAGAAATAAAAGTGCATAAATCAATGGAGAGAAACCAGGAATAATGTTTCACAGACCACAGAAGAGGGGAATCCTATTTAAAACAAGAACTCAGGAGCCAGAAGTACCTCACATTGAACAAACAAATTGAAAACAAAACCCATTAGAAGCAATCCAGCCTTCGCTGAAACATATACACATCATCATTAACAATAATAATTTGGCTCTTCATGTGTAATCACTGCATGCTAGCCTCACTTTATATTCGTAATGGCCATTAACGTCAAGAGGAATTGTGCACACGGGCACCACGCTGCCCCTCTGTTGCTCCTCGGTCTGCAGGCTGCTCCGCAGAGAAAACCACCTCTCCCTGCCACTTCTTCCCTCTAACCCAACTCAAGAAGGAAACAAGCTGAACTGAGCCAAATTTAGAAAAACACTATTTATTTTTTCTTTTTTATAATACTCACAAGAATTTTGTGTTATTAAGACAGCACCTGAAAGGTAAGTGGTAACCATCTGCTCGCACAATACTGAATTACAGACGGCGCACACTGGAGCACTGCAAGGACAGAATCCACCACAATCCGTGCTTCGGATTTTGAGGATTGATTTCATAGGTTACCATCATCTCAAAACGGCCATGAAGATTAGGGATGTAGAAAATGCAAAAAAGAAACAAGCATTAATCCAGCATAGTTCATCCAAGATATCCCACCTTCCACTTTACACAACTCATATGAGGCAGGGAAAGCATAATATTCCTCCTCCTCCCCACCATTTTGACAATATCCTCACGGGCTGAAATTTTCACAGGAAAAAAACAAAAGATATCGCCTCAGTGTTGTAGGAAAGATTCAGATAGAACAAATAGCATTAAATCACTCTCATCGATGTACCAGTCACAATGCTCATCAGCTATATGGTCATTATAATCCTCAACTGACTGAGACACAGAAATGGAGGAGTCTGAATGCTTCTACATACAAGGCTGAGCAAAATGATGAAGTACGTACTTGTTACCATGCCTTCAGTAGCTCAGATAAGCCACAAAACTATAAAAGCTAAAGTTTTCTTCATAGATGAGCAAAACCACCAGGAAGCTTCCAGGAACCTAATTCTAGGACACTGAAGGAATTAGTTTGACAAAAGTGTCTACAATAAATAGAGAATAAACCACTCAGTTGGACCAATGCTTTATTTTGCAGCACATCTTATCTTCTTTTCTAAACAGAACAGACCAAGTCAGTCCAAGTCGAGCCACAAAGGTACAACAATTTCATGTCAGGACACAGGCAGACATATTTCTTGAGGTGGACTTTATTTCTCAGGTTTATGTAAAAAATCCTGCATTAGGTGATTCTTGCCTAAGTTTATCATTCACTGCCAGTCCCTCATGTACTTCGGATACTCATTATTTCCTCTTACAAACCCCCAGCTTGTATCCACATCATCTCAAGATAGTTATTTTTGTTTTCCTTTCCACAGTAATTTCTGATTTTGCTATCTTCTTTGCAATGATTTAAACAACGAACTTAAGAGTCCTTTAGATAAGGACATGGAACAGAAGAATCCTCCAGAAACCTTGCTTGTCAGTGCCCATTATTTTATATAATTATTTAGCTAAGTAATATCCTATTACTTTACCAAGTATTTTATTACTGTATCAAGTATTACGTGACATAAGACTAAGTTCTGTATCTTTAAGGACTATGGTTTAGTCTTCTATTACATTAGATCTTATTTTCGTAACGTATTTTAATTAGCAATTCATTTACTTAGGTCGTGTGAATTCAGCAGGAAGTCACCAGGCACTTCCATCTTGTTAAACAAAAGTTTTCCGGCTGATTTCATGCATCCCATCCCCAGCTGGAGAGAAAGGGGAAGGGCACAAACAGCTAGAGGGAACAAGTCTTCTACGTGCGCGAGAACGACTTCTTTTCGCTGCAAGCAAAGCCTGGTTCCTGGTTTGACCTCTGTCCCCAAACCCTTGCAGAATTTCTGTATCGCTAAACATACTTAACTCATCGGTAGTCTCCATCTCGTTTTACTGGAAAAACACTTAATACCTGCAAAGATGAAAGAATGTGGAGAAGAGGGGTGTAAGGAAGGGCACCGCCACCACCCAGCGGGGAAGGAAAAGAGACGAACCCCGCTGCAGCTGCGGGGGGCTGAGCATCGTCTTTTTTAACGCAGCGTGCTAACCCACCCTCCCACACAGCACCCTGGCCCCAGAGGTCTGGAGTTTCAGTACATCTATGAAATCCTTTGTCACTAGCAACTTCCAGCTCCAGTCCCTTGAAAAGTTAATAAATTAGACTCACAGAAGACCGACTGAATCATAATCAAGATATGCTTGCATTTGGAAAAATCCCTATGTTAAAACCCTTAGAGCTTCAGCAGCGCACCCCCCCCCCCAAAAAAAAATTTTGGCACACTTATGCAGGTAAGTAGATAATTGTTTAAAAAAAAACCCACCACCTTGATTACACATTTTGATTTATTTATAATCAAGAGAAGTTCATTCAATAATCACATAAAAGCTGTACTCCATTTATCTGAATAAATTCTACAGCAATTGATACCTCCTTTGCATGCAAAGAAGTACACTACAAGTTAAACGTTATATTTTGATTTTTTCATTTGGTTTAAAGAAATTCCCCATCACTGAGGAAAATTATTTGGTGTTATGGCAAAAAATCCAAAACATTGCTTTGTAAGTTAAAAAATTATCTTTTCATCAGTTATTTCAACAGACAAAATTATTCTCCACTTCCTGCAAAGACGAGATAGCCTTGGCAATTTTTCAGTTGCCTCTTCACATCAACATGCAGGTTACTCTGGAACACCAAACACCATCATGGACAGATCACACGCCTTCACCCGGCACCAGGAAAATTGTCTCTGCTTTAGTGATAAGTCATCTCTCAAACCATTTTTAAAATATAAGAAGGGAAAGCTCTGAAAACTCCTGCAGTTTTAATGCAGCCTTCACAAAGACAGATCACCACTCATTCTTCACCAGCATACCTGTGACTTCAGAAAATACTCAGCAAAAAAGTTATTTTTAAATATTACTTTTAGGAACCCAATTTTTGAACTCTGTCATACAGTCTTTAACACAGACCAGGGCACTAAACACATTTATGAAACTAAGCCTCTAAAAACACTCAGTGGTAAACATTAGATGACTTGGTCATTGTAAAAGCCTATCACAATGATATTTCATAAAAATACCATCTCTAAAAATAATCCATAAAAATATATTCTGAAACATATTGATATTTATGACAGTATTTCTAATAAAATTATAATTTTTATTTTATAGCAAAATATTATTCATAAAGGCATTCTCTTTGAGTTCTGAATTGAACATCCTTAGTTAGCCTTCCTGTTGAAAAATACAATTGTGATGGACACGTGCTTCCATAGTGAAAACATTTGGAGAGCTGCAGAGTACAGCTTTCTCTGCTCAATACCGCATTAAGAATTTGCTTTCTAATCACTTCTTGGAACGCTTACCTAAACCTACTTCCTATTCAAAATAATGTCATAAACCCTAAACCACACCTAGGATCTGAGCACTGAAGAAAGCAAATGAAGTGTAAGGGATGTATTGCAACTGCTGTTCTTTAAAAAGGAAAATAAGGATTAAATAAATTACATGGAATAGGAAGAACTCATTCTCCCACATCAGAGAAGAATCGCTGTCACAGGAGGTGTGAGATTCATAAGCAAGGTTCAGGATTTTGAGCGCATTACAGAAGTTAGTTGTCTAGATACTGATCTTACACCTTTCCACTCATTTTAAAGAATCATGTATTACACAGCAACGTACGGAGGAACGGAGCACTAACTACCTGAGGGTAGTTTCCTTTGCAACTTTCTCCAAACATCAGCATATTAAATAACGAACCATACCCAAATCTCTCCACAATAAAGGAATGGGCTCTGCCTAGCTCCCCGCTCCAGCCCAATCCAGCCCTGGCGCTGCAGGGCACGGAGCCTCTCCGCAGGGCTACCACCCGCCGTGTCCGTGCCACGGCCAGCCCTTGGGAGCCACCTGGCCGACCCTGCTGCGCTCGGGCTTTGCTGTCAGGATGGCAAACTGCCTTCCAGATAAAAGCATGCGCAAAAGAGCGAATGGAGAGAGACTCAAACCAGAAGCCGCCTGCCCCTTGCGTCTTCCCCCTGGCTCAGTTATGTGGCTAAAAGCCACTTGTATTTCAGAATTGCAAAGCAACTATTTTGGGATATGGGACGAGGATCTGGACAGTAAGAAAATAATACCTCTGAACCTTTGAACTTGTTAGTAATTTTGTAAAATAAAGCCCCAATTCTTTTAAAGACAACAGGAAATGAAAGGGGGGGAAATACTGCCTAGGAGGGGAAAAAAGGGTTAGGAGTAAAACAGAGTTTCTGCCTGAAGCAAATTGCAATGGATAAATTAAGAAACCAAGTCGCTGTGTGCCACTTTCACTTCATTTTTTAGGAAGCAAGTTAGTACTGTGCTCCCGAAAGCAGCAGCAGAGTTTGAGCTAGGAATACAGACACCACAATCGCGCGGTGGCTTATGACTCAGCCAGAAACCCCATTCTATTCAACAACGATGTATTTTCTGTGCAAAGACAGTAAAACCATTACAAAGTTTAGTAATATGCAAAGTTACCAAGTGGATTAGGAGAAAAGCAGTAACATTTTATCGTGGTCATTTGTATTCAGGTCTCCGAAAGGAAGATAGTAAATCTACAAAAATAACAATACCTATGTAATCAGTAAGTATTTCTATTTCAGGTTTATTGAGGACAAGTGGCTTTTTGAAGCTGAGCTTTAAAATTTGTTGCAGGGATTATCAGTTTTATTTTTATTGAAAAAAATTAATTACAAATTATTTTTTTATTAAAATAAGTACAAATTTGGAACACTGTTCGTAAAACATATAGCTTTCAATTAAAGCAGCATAATATATATAGCTTACCTCTTTTTGTAGCGTTAGGGGCACGTGTTACATTAAATAATGATGTAAATGTGATCTATTAAAGACAAACTAGTTCCTTAATGTATTAACTGACCAAGCACCTTTTCTTTTGTGCATTGTAAGGAAACCACCAAAATGGAGTTCCTTGCCCAGGATAGAGTCACTGTGCAAGTAAGAAGTTACTACTAAGCAGCAATCAAAAGAAATGATAAAATGATTAAACAATTGTCAGCCTCAGATACAAGACTGTACAATGAGAGAGGATCCTGTTATTTTAGAAGGTATATTACTTGGAAATGCAGCAGTACATCTGAGTTACATAGCCATGTATAAATTGTGAAAGCAGAAAATTTAATCAAAATCATGACTAAAAGAAGTAGATACTGCATTACGTTTCCGGCAGCAATAGTAAAATAGAGATGGCAGATACCTTCATCTATGTCCCAGAAAACTAGTTATGCATGATATAATCTATCATATCCAAATACAGCAACATTTTTTAAAGACACCTATTCTATTTTAGCATGAGATTGTAAAAGGCGGAAAAAAATAAACCAAATTTACAAAGCAATGCATGTGTACGTACATCCACGTCCACGTGGTGTGTGTATATCTCAAAATTAACCAGAATAGATCCTAAGCATCTGTGCAGAACCTCATCCACTTGTTTCTTTAAAACGTCATGTCCTCCATCGCATAAATAACTCCTAGTACTTCAGCCTCTGAAAACAAACCGGTGAGCGCGTTGTGCCCTGTCTGAAGAAACAGCCCAAACCTTGCTGGCTCCTGTCGTTCACTGGAGAGAGAGGATTAGAACCTGCAATGGCAGCCAGCAACGCTGAAGCAGTGTTCAACTGGTAATTCAGCACAGCATAGGCACACACTCAAGCCCACAACAAGCAAGAACAGTAGCTCGTGATCAGTTAAAAGGAGCAGGGAGAATTTCTTTCCCAATAGCCAGGCTGAAATGTCCTTTCCTAATGCGGGCTTCAACTCTAACATTTCTCATTCTCTCAGTCGGACTCGTCTGTTCAAATCCTTATGCTTCTGGGCACAGCTGACGGGCACCATCCTGCACAACAACGGAGACCGTGTCCTCCCAGCCTATGCTTACATCATACAATATTTCACCAATATTTCATATACATACCTTTGCTCTGGCATAAAGATCATCAGTAACCTAAACTTCAATCTAAATCTGAGCCCGCAAAATACAATCGTAATAGGAACTGTTCTTGCGCTAAGTGCCTTTATGGTTGCCATGGATATTCCCCCACAACTACTTTTTTTTTTTTTTTCTTTTCAATTAAAATGGGTCAGGTTTTTGGAGAGGCTCTAGCTAACAAGAAGGAAGAGAGCCACCTCTGATTCTTCCTTTGTTCAGAGAAACCGTATCTCTAATCTGAATCCCTTGTAACACGTTGCCATCTCCAAGAGGCTCAAATGGAAACCCCAAGCCCCTCAGAAGCACACCACCACGGACAGCCTGCTTCAGAGCAGCACTTTGAGACCTGCACTAGATTTTTCTGTAAGTAATGCTCACTTAGCTTTTTACTACAAATACACGTGATACGTGTTTACATAGTTCCTGGAATAAACATACACAAATGACGTGAAATGCGTGTAAGTACAAAGTCACTTTTCAGGGGCATGTTTCCTCCACCCCAGCATGTTCCATTGCTCTCCAAAGTACGAAGAAAGAGGAAGAGGAAACACAGGTGCTGGAACATTTTTCTGTTAGATGGTATTTGCACTGGTTTTGCTCACCTCAGCAGCATTATGTGACAGCCCAGACCAATTAATTTGTCACCAAGAACCAGAGCTAAGATCATTTGCGAAACCAGCACTTAAAGGACAAAGGGAAAGGGTAAAGCAGTTTGCAAAACTTTACATTATTATCTAATGAATGGGGGAAAAAAATTGCTACTGAATCGTGGTCTAGCTTTCAGGTAATCTGGAAGACGTTTCATGGTTTCCTTTCAATAACAAATAACAAATAACAAATGGAAACACGTCTTCAGCAAAGTTGACCGTATCCACCTGTAAGATCCCCAAAACTACAGAACACGAGTGCAGAGAGTACTTGGCTGCTCATCGCTTGCAAGAGTAGAAAGAGGCAGCCGGAGAAACTCGCAGTCTCCTGGCCTCGTCTCAGCACAATGGACCAAAACCATGGCTACCTGCCGTTGCCTCTTTACCAAAAACATCCGCACTAATGACAGGATGGAGGAAAACACGCTACTGCCTCTCATTACGGTTTCCTCCAACTCCCATCACTTTCTGCAGGCGGGCTCCTTTCTTGCTTTGCCTGTTTCTATGCCTTGCTCAGTTTCTCTCCTCTCTGTTTCCATGTTCCTGCTACTGCAGCCTTTGTTCTTCCCTATTTTCCATAAGTTTAGTAATCTTATTTTTTCAGCTAGTTTTCAACAGCTCCTATGTTTTTAAGGCCTGTAATTTATCTAATAATGAGGATTGGCCCTGATTTCAGCCAACAGCATCCAGGAACCTGTACAAATATTCTGCTTTGGTTCTCAACAGCAAGCCAGAAAATCAGAGGTTAAGTTCAACAAGGTTTCAAGCTGAAATCCACTTCAAACATGCACATTACAATTCCCTCATCCATGCTCTGTGATTGTAGAGACCCAGCTTTCATCCTCTAACCACCTGTCAGTCCCTGTCAGCCTTTCCTCAAATTTCAACCACAGGCGCTTTTCTTTAACACTCATACAGTGCCTTACCCCTGTTCTTTCCCCCGTCTTCATTTCCCGCCTTCTTTCCTCAGCAAATTTCCCTTCAGTTCCTCTCATCTAGCTCCGTCTCCTTTCTTTCAGGATCTCTCCATGTCTTTGAAGTTCACTTTGCCATTCTGCCGCCACCTCCTTTTTCTCTCATCTACTGTCTCTTCTCCCTTCTGCTCACCAAAAGCCACGCAGCGACACAGGCTTCACGCCAGGAGCGTCTACACGCTGACGACGGGCGCGGGCATCACCGCTGCCGCCCTCAGCCGCTGCTGCCGAGCAGCAGGAGCCGGGCAGAGCAGGCGGGTGGGCTCCGTGGACTCGCGTGGAGCCCCCTTTCAGGGGCTGAAGGGGCTCCCGGAGCTCAGGGGGTCCCACCGCCTGCTCGCTGCCGAGCCAGGAGATCAACTGATGCCTCTCCTGGCTACGCAAGAGGGGGCCTTATAGACCAGCTAGACTAGCCATCCTATACGTTAGAGGATGAATAATGAAAATAAAAGCCACTTCTAGTTAAGCAGACAAGAGAGTCACTTTTTATTTTACTTGAAATGGTGATTTTTACTGTGTAATTTATACTCATCTATATTCTGCCACATTTAACACAGTAGTATTGTGGATAGCGTGTCGGAGCACAGGAGGATGGAGAAAGAAGCACACCTTCTCGTCAGCTTTTGATTGTGAAATACAGTGTAATGGACCCTCGTTAATTCAATTCATGCTAGTAAGACCAGCATTGAATTATTAAATTATTGTGAACAAGTTCCAGAACAAATAGCATAAAAGGATTCTTAACTGCGAAGTGTACTTTGCTCATTTGTGTTGATAGCTGTAACACAACTATAATTATTTATTATACTCTGTAAATTACAACCTTTTTTAAAATATGAACCTTCATCATAGCATGAACCATTGCAGTTCTGCTGAGCAATGCTGAAACCTGTTTTTTTAATTGTTTTTTCCTGAATTTTTAAGTGAGAAAATTAGCAGAGATGTTCTGGCATATATAACAAAGACACTGGCATAGTGAAAAAAGGAATAATTTGTAGCAATTTTCTCATAAGAAAAGAAATTTTCCTAACAAAAATACAGGACTCCTCATGACATGCTTTTTCTATAAGATGGGATGGTTTGGAGGGGGAGAGGAGATATATTGGGATGCCAAGAAGATTGTTATTAGCCTGATAGCAAATAATTTATGTCTATTTATATCACACAGCCTTCCGATGAAGTCTGCAAACTCAGATGGGAAGAGAGCACAGAGCTGTACTTAGGAATAAGCAACATTTCAGTAGAATTTCCATGAATGTGTAATTAGTTTTTTATTATTATTATTACAGATACTTCTGTATCACTCAGATACAAGGTACAGTAACTTGAATTGTTTGTGCACTTTCAATATGACAGTAAATAAAATACAAGCACGCATCTGGCTTGAACCAGGACAGCACATTTGGAAGAAGGGTTCCAAGCCAGCGGCAAGCCACCAACCTAATCTATTTGGAGCTGGAGAAAGGTCACCTTGTACCTTGTAATCCGGGCTGGTATGACCCAATGGAATCAGTAAAACTGAGCCATGCATCTTATGAAGGGTAACATATGCTTGTATGTATTTTGGGAGAAATGGCTAATTAAGGAATGGCACATTGTACAATTGAACCTGTTCTGAAGAACTGCCATACTTCAGATAACGATGACCAAAATATTTGTAGAATTAAAGACAGACATACAAATCACACTTCAGGCATTTAAAAAGATAGACAACTTCCATGAGCTTAGTGGGGTTTTTTATGGCCTTTTAAGAAGCCAGAATTGACTCTGTTGGAGGGGACAGACTCACAGTCAAAACACTATTTCTTCTTTAGGTGATGTTAGAAAACAGGCCTATGCAAGTCTTACCATGTTCAAATGACAATGAAATCTACACTTTTTAATTGTATTTCTGTAGTACCCTCTAGCCCAGACCACAACCAAGTCATTTTTATGGTGCATGTATATAAAACACAGCGTTCTAGCACAGCAATCCAGTACTACATCAAGCTACACAAGACTGTTGCAATTGTTCTCAGTGTTAGAACGCACGTGCTAGACAGGAGGCCTTTCCAAAAGCAACACTCCACCTCGGACGGAAGGGAAGGACCGAGCTAAGGCGCTTCTACCGAAGTTCCAGTGGGCCCAGATTAGTGTAACGACACCTTCTTCCGCTTAAAAGCAAAACTATAGGAAAAGAAGTTTCCTCTTCCCTGGAAATGTCAGAATATTAAAAAACCAACCAAAGCAAACAAACAAAGCCCTTCCCCTCTAAGCTGTCAGAGAGAGAACTGGCAGGAGCCAGGCAGCAAGGGGGAAATGGGCTGGAACTGGTAAAGGTTACTGGCTGCATCTGTTTCCTCAAGGCAGGATCAGATCTGCCTACATCGTTCTGACAACTGTCTAACCTATCCTTAAAGGCCCTTAAGGATGAAGCGTCACCTGGAAATGTAATGGAGCACGCGTACGCCATCACTCAGCCTGCTCACAGAAATGCAGAACAACATCAGACCTCTGCAAAACAACCAGTTTGCAAGTGAACGGGTGACAACTGGAGGGAAGTTTTCCAGCTGCACTCTGCTTTACTTTGTGTCACCTAATCCAGGCGCCCCTGGTATGTTCATTACATTATGTCGAGTCATATTGGAAGTTGAGAGGAAACATCTATTGCACGCAATTTTCTTCTGAAACACAGCAATAGACTGACTTGGTTTAATGTGCTTTGTTCTTGATCAGACTGTTTTCTTCGAGGAGCCTTCAAACAGTGTAACTATTTTCCTCCAGTGTTTTTCTTGAAGGAAGTCAAACCAACTAGGCTACTGCTCCTTCAGCTTGCACTCTCCCTTAAAGGGAGGGTAGAAAAAAGAAAAAGAGACACCAGCATATTCTTTCCTCTGCCCACTTTCCTTGGCCCTTACCAACCTTGAGCGACTTAGTGAAATGAGAAATTCCAAAAAGCTGTATTATCCCCCAAAGCAAACCTTCCTCCTACACAAGCTGCCACCACGCATGCACCACCACGAGAACATCTGGCTCAAACCGTCAGCCACTGCATACAATTTGGTATTTGAAGCTACCCACAGCTGTTAAGGCTGGTCTCCCTCCCTCCCTCTCTCCATGAGTATGGCTAGCAGTGAGCTGGAAAACATTTCTGGTGTGGATGTTCTCCACAGGCTGGCTTTGCGTCACCTTCTGTAAACTACATCCTTTTTACGATTTACGCTATCATCTACTTTTGTATCTTCCTTCACTTGTCATACACCCTGAAATGCTCTATTCTGTGGCATTTCATATGCAGTGCATCTTTTGTCATACCCGTTTTACTGCCTCTATTTCTGCGTACAAAAGCAGTGCTTGTACCATTTCTCAAAGGTTTTTAATTTTATTAAGAAGCTTTAAAAGAAAACCACGAGACTGCCAGAAGCAGTAATGACTTCTTCACTTACACAGAGCACTCTATCATACTTAACACCCACTGGAGTATTTGCAGGTTTTGGAAGAAGAGGGCCTAGACATCATCGTACTAATGTAAAGACATTTGTCATTGTGAAGGTCAGTAATTCTTTCTACATTACTGAAAAATACCACAGACAGTACGTAATCATAAGCTTCGTTATACAGCATTTTGTAATAGCCATAATATTCTACTGTCTGCTCCAAGAGGAGTAAGAAAACCCAATATCCCTGTCTCTTACGGATACATTAAACATAAGCTTTTTAGTCAGCCTATACAATGGCTCATCTTTGTGCTCTGAAGTCCACTGAAAGACTGCACTATTTGCAGTGCTTTTACTGCTTAACGTTTGGAGAAGAAAGATGAATTGCTGTTGAGCACGTTCCTGATAGGACCCAGAACCAGCACCCTTCCTTCTTTTTCCAGTGAAAATACACTAGTTGTATTTCCATTCGCATGCTGACAAAATTATTGAACTTTGAGCCTTAAATTCCTGCTTTGGAGGATTTCTCTGGGCTTAGTGCAACAAAAACTTAGAATCATTTTGCCCACTCTTTTCTTCTTTAATTTTCGGTAATCCCTGCTCCAGCTTTGGCCGATTCACAACAGCAGTGTGTTTCTGAGCAAAGGCCCACATATTTTTTCATTTTTTATAGCTAAAAAGTAATTCAAAGATATTCAACAGATTAGTGAATATGGACAAAGTGCAATTTAATGAATAATAGCTTGCAAGAAGAAAACCTTACATTTCTGAAAAGCGTACAGCAATAAATAGTCCTTCATTTCACACTGTTGAGGACTACAGAAAGAGCTTCAGTATAAAATACATTGGGGTGTAGAATCCATATGTATTCAGGAAGCATCTACAATAAATATGTATCTTAGAATTACCTGAAATAACAAAAGATCCAACTACACTGAAATATTTTCCACAGAAGTCAGTAGACAGGCACAAATTCTTATGCCTGCAGAATTTGTCCCCAGGAGGTTATATTCAATCATCATCATTACCAGATGTTTCTTCTCCCCAGATTCTGGGATCAAAGACTTCCCTGTGCATGTCCACGTATTAAGCAAATGTTCTTTCTGAAGCGTCTCCCTCTCTGTCTGGCTCTCGCTCTGAAGTGCACCATTATAACTGTCTAGCTCCTGAGATTTAAATTTGTAAGAAAAATACCACTATACCCAGAGAAACCTGGGAATCCCCAGAAGGACATTCTCCTCAGGCCAGTGTTGGCCACCGGAGCTGACTGCAATGAAAAGAAGAATGAGAAACTGAAATCATTTTCTTAAATGTTAGGTTTTAATCCAGTATCTTCAGAAAAAAATAAAAAAGCACCATCTCCAGGCAAATATATCAGCAATAAATATAATTAGAGATCCTAATTTCACTGATAGGCACATGTAAACAGAATATAACAGAATTTGATAAAAAAAGGTTTGATTGAAAAAAAAAAAAAGTAAATCTGACAATGCCTTTTCTCCTCCAAACACAGTTTATTACTACTTTTTTCAGAAGAAGTTCAGCCTGCTTTCTAAATAAAAAAAGTCACCACACTGTAGAACAGATCAGTATTAATTAGGAAGACTGGCAATGCTCACATATAAGATAATGAATACCTCATCCTAAGACAAGACAGAAACAGCAATTACCTGGATCTGAAACTGAAGTCTTCTCAGACTCAAGAAGCTAAAAACCAAATGCGTGCAGCATTTGGCGTTTCCCCTGCCACTCTCGGAGAAGTTGCAAAGAGACTGCAGTAATGTTGAGCATATATATCAGATACAGGAACAGAAATTTTTAAAGAGGGAATGAAGCGACGCCATCACATGTTATTTCCACCACTTTCAAACTATTAAAAAGAAAAGTCAGTCTCACCATTAGTTCAGGTAAAATGAGAGATTATCCTCTACTATTAATTTTCATTCAGTACATACATATTTGCTGACACTTCTGGACACAGTCTAATACGATGCTTTAAAACAGTGCTAATACAGGTTGAAGCAATAATAAGCCATTGTGTCCTCCTGCAATTACATGCAAGCACTGTCTCAGCCTAAGGATATTCAAGAAGGAAATAGTTTTAGACTGAGAATTTGTATTTAATGAAATAAAAGCACTATACCTTCCTTCTGGAACTGCAGCTGAAGATACTGAATTCCGTCATACAAGGGACTTCCCACGTAGGACCAACACTTTCCCAAGCCAAACTGTTTTCTGCACAGCCTGTGACCGCTTGCGAAATCCTGTGTAAATCTGCACACAGCCTGCAAGGCCATTGTTTTCAAAAGTTAAGAATATACGGTTTCCATGACAGATCCAGCGAGGGCAAGATTTGTATTTTTTTTAATCCTAATATTTACAATTAAAGCAGATGAACACTGACGGGCTCACAACAAGAATATGAGTAATCATAACTTAAATCCCTTCGCGTTGTGAGAAGGGTACTACAGTTCGCGTTCTACTTTCTGAACTAAGCAATGCTTCACGCAAATTAATAGTACTAAAGGACAGGTCCATCCCATATTGCCAAGTAGACAATCTATTCAAGGAAGTTATTGCTTCAAAGCTGTATTTTTGTACAGATTTCAAGTCAACAGTACATGAGAGCCTTCTCACTTCTCTCTCCTGAAAGAAATAATGAGCTGCAAAAAAAGCCAAAGTTCTGGACTGCTCTGCAGTAGCGACATAATAAAGAAATTCCCAAGATTAAAACTCACATGAATCATAGTAAGAAACATACACGTTATTAAAGGGTCTTGTTATTAACAAAGGCACCAAATATCACGCATTACACAAAGGTGAACACCAGGTATGTTAATAATATCAGAAAGTCATCCCCAAATGGTAAAAATGAGAAAGAAAAGAGGACTTTGCAACACAGCCATTTCATGAAGATTTTTTTGTATCAGCTGATCTGCCAATCACAACCAGCACGCTGCATGTCAGGGCATGGTGGAGCAGACATACAAAGGCTATCCAAGCTGCCACAAATTAAGAACACAGCAGTAAGATCGGAACTATCAAAAACACAGCCAAGTAGTGAAAATACAGTTTTTGCACACCAAGGTTCTCCAACCTTTCTCAAAAAAACCCCAACAACAACAAAAAACCCACAAAAAACCCCCACCCAAAACCAAACAAAAATACCCCCACGCACACCACCACCAAACCCCCTCTTTAAAAAAAAAAACAGCTCACACTTCAAGGAAAAGGAAACCAACAACCAGACAGAATGGTCTGACAACTGGTATACAATAAATATTTTTGTGGGGCTTTTTTCATTTGAAAGTATGTTTTCTCAACACAGTAGTAAGTGAGGCATATTTTTTTAGACATCTTTATAAACATGTATACGTACTCGTATTATTTATACAGTCAGATTATAGAAACACATTTTCTGTGTTAAAGTCGACTGAGACTTTGCCTGTCGCAGAATAGGTGCTCTGAGGAACTAGCACTAGTTCAGACAGCTCCCAGTCCAGCAGCAGCCCGGCGCGCTGCGCTCCATATCAATCAGCATCTTTCACACATCTGTCAGACACTGTTCTGAGAGCTCGTACTGCTTGAAGGTCAAGCTCCTTCCTACTACAGTCAGTACACCCAGCCAGCGCAGGAATGCCAGCCATGAAAAGTTCCCATCTGCTACTCCAACCATCCTATTATCCAACCTCCCGACAAATCTTGAGGCAGAAATAATGACAGTTTTCAGGTGGACCTTATTGGTACACTTCATCTTTTTGAGATTTATTTTAATACAAGTAAAAGATATACTGAGCTATATACCTGCTTAAAGTAGCATTTCATACAAGATCTAAAAAGCGTGGGAAAACAATTAATTTCTAATATGCACTAATTCTTATACCTGAGCACAGAAAATAGTATCAGTCGAGTGCTAATGTTAGAACACCTGCCTAACTAAATCCAAAATAATTTTGAGGCCCAGTGGCATGCTCTTGTGACTTTGTATTGTGCAGGAAAGCATGTTGCAAGGAGTTGGATCTGCTTTTGTGATGCTGCAGGGCACAGGATGAAGCTGTAGGAAGAAACAACAAAAGAGAATAGCTACCAGATGGCAACCATAAACTTAGGACACAGCCAGCTATCCCCTCTAGCATAGTTTACATACTGACAGCTACAGTTACTTATAACACTGCCAATACAACCTGTCCATCTACACCTACCTATAAAATGAGTTGAGGTCAAATTTTTATCATCATACATATTTCTATCAAATCTCAAGTAAGATATTTTTTGTGATGTGGCACTATTTTACTTTACTGGATAGCTTGACACAATTTGTCTACTGTACCTGACATTAAAATCTTGAATTCAAGCAGAAAAAGAAAGAATTACAGAGGACAAATCCTAAATTAAGGATTAATATAGTAAAATACTCAACCCTGAAAGAAAGAGTAACTTACATGCCAAGAAGTTACAATGCAGCTTGAGAACCTATACTAACAATCAACATCAAATCCATAATGCAATCAAAGCTTATAAAAGCTGTATGCTGTTTCTGGGTAGATCCCATCTTCCTTACAAAGTGCATTAGATACACATCATAAAGATCAAAACATCTCCTTTTTTTTTAGCAAAAAATCTTTTAAAATGGGCTGTACCTGAAAATTCTGAAATTCTCCTAAAAACCTGTGAAGAACCTTTAGAAGCCTTTCAGCACCATTTAAGAACAAAAACTAGGTCTGTCCTATTTCCTTAAAAGAGCAGCAGAGTTAGTATTTAAATGTGCAATTAGGCACTACAGGACAAGGTATTTCATATAACAATATCTATCACAGATGAAGCTAGAAAGCTTTCAACACCAGAAGAATCCTTTGCAGGAGTTCAAAAGATTTCATTCATCCCCCCATGTTGAGAGTGGTAATAGAATAAACAGACTTGTTGGATTTCATGTAACTAAAAAAAATATGCACAGAGTATAGAGTAATTCAGATTCTCAGTCAGTCTAATCCATTATCACTCAATTTACTTTATTCAAACTGTGGTAACTTACACGAACTAGGGATCTGGCCTAGGACCTATTTCTAGCCTTTTGGGCACTTGATCTGAAGCAGAAATGTTTCTTAACTGCTTTAAGACAAACCAAAATTACTTATGTTTTTTCAGTAGAAGAAATGTTTTAAAAAAAAATAAAATTAAAAATCTATGAACAAAAGCATATACCTCCTACTTTTTTGCCCTGCAAGGAAGTATGGTAAAACACAATGATTTATCAGTTTCTGAAGTGCAAAGAGTTATGTGGAAAGCCTTTGCAGTTCCCTTATGAGAGGTGCTTTCACGAAGCAGCGGGTGAGGTTGAAGAAGTATACTCAGGTACAGCACCAAAGCCACCCAGGATGCTCCAGCACTGCGCTAATGATCTGTGAATGCACTCTAAGTATTGGCATGCAAATAAGGCATCCTCAACGATCTTCTCTGCTTCCAAATTTGCTACATTTATTACAGCCTAAAAAAAAAAAAAAAAATCTTTAGAAAGTAGGCCAGGTTTTTACTCAGCTAAACTTGGCCACAAACACATACACAATCTGTCAGGGATCAGCAGCAGCATCACAAAGAAACACAGTCTCTTTTGTGTAAAGCTGGGTAGTTGTGAAGCCTGCAAAAAGAACAAGGTATCGGGCTTTAAAAATAGCCAAAACAAGAAGCTGCACAACAATCAAAGCTACTTGAGTATAATTACTCCAACGGACTGATGCCGAATTTGAGAGCACAGATAAGAGAAGGAAAATATTTTTCTTCAGTCTACACTACAACAGATAGCTAGAATAACGTAACCAGAAGTATAGGAATGTGTGCAATACAGAAGGGATGCAGGCCATAAATTATTATCTGCAAAAGAAACCATGCTCTGTTTTAGATGCAAGGTTTCCCCAAGGAATTGGAGATCCATTCCTTTCTTTCCTTATTTTATTCCCTCTTTCACATCGCGATCACACTGGCCTACTTGCTTAACCTCTCAAATCCGAGTGCTCCAGGTGGAGAACAGACAGAATTTGCTCTCATCCCCAGGAAGATTTTACAGTGGGCTAGGTTTATAAGACTCTCTAAACATTTCATGCCAAAGTTTTACAATTAAAACTCCTTATAACAGAGCATTTGTTTTATCATAAATGTACATTGAAATCAATTTAGATGTAGAAGTGACGTAAAAGCCTCATGACGGCATATGATAGGCTGGATTATCTGACATCCTAAGATATTTGCGGATGGTGGGGAGGGAGATAAGAATCACTGTCCTAGATGCCACACGAAACTTTCCATCTCAAACCGTCCAGTCTAGGTGTTGCGGTTCACCTGCTAGCACCCTGTCATACAGCATCTGTAAACTCATCATCTCAACGACGTCTCTGACAACAAACGTGACAAAACTTCTCAAGCAACATCTCCAGTTATCTAAAGGAAAGAAACAGAAAAACACTGTGATGCAATCAGTGTTATGCCATTTCCCTGGCATTGTCTAATCTTCTGAATTTTAGAATATGGCAAGTAGCATCATTTCTTTTTCCTGCCTCTGTGTCTTCGAAAGAGCCATCAGATAATGACTCATGAATCAACTCGAGACATCTATAATCCATTCTCCAGCACTGTTTGCTGACGTCCCTTATGTTTTAAAAATGCATTAGCAGGAAAATGTT
Source organism: Mycteria americana (assembly GCF_035582795.1). Taxonomy (NCBI): domain Eukaryota; kingdom Metazoa; phylum Chordata; class Aves; order Ciconiiformes; family Ciconiidae; genus Mycteria; species Mycteria americana. The sequence continues at coordinate 139,752,507 of NC_134365.1, forward strand.
TATTCCCACCCTCAATTCAACTGACCTTTCAGATGACTAGGCTTCTCTAGAACATAAGCTTCACCGTGCCTCTTCTTCACTGTCAGTCACCCGTCAGAATTCAAAGCCCTCTTACTTCTAAAGAGGTCCCTTACGAAGATCAAAAGCCAAGCCTCTCTCTTCCTGTAGCAAAGATGAATTCAGAACTAAAATCTCATTTCGACTCT